>NC_140609.1:2189561-2737061 GCF_057381915.1 Diplotaxodon limnothrissa | reverse complement strand
AACAGCAGGGTGCAAGATGCTAGCAGGCAAGGCATACATGGAACGCCATAACCAAGTGGCCGGCATAGTGTACAGGAACATCTGTGCCGAGTATAACCTAGAAGTCCCGAGGTCAAAATGGGAGATGCCCCCAAGGGTGGTGGAGAATGACCGAGCTAAGATCCTGTGGGACTTCCAGATACAGACGGACAAAATGGTGGTGGCTAACCAACCGGACATAGTGGTGGTAGACAAACAGAAGAAGACGGCCGTAGTGATCGATGTAGCGGTTCCGAATGACAGCAATATCAGGAAGAAGGAACACGAGAAGCTGGAGAAATACCAAGGGCTCAGAGAAGAGCTCGAGAGGATGTGGAGGGTGAAGGTAACGGTGGTCCCCGTGGTAATCGGAGCACTAGGTGCGGTGGCTCCAGCAGATCCCGGGAATAACATCGGAGATCTCTGTCCAGAAGAGCGCAGTCCTGGGAACAGCTAAGATACTGCGCAGGACCCTCAAGCTCCCAGGCCTCTGGTAGAGGACCCGAACTTGAAGGATAAACCGCCCGCAGGGGCGTGCTGGGTGTTTTTTTTTTTTATATATATATATATATATATATATTGCAGTGCAGAGATGAGAGGGGAGTCAGGACAGATGCAGATGAACCATAAGGATCCCATATTTCCCAAACACTCCGAGATGAAACTAGCTCAGTCCTAGCTGAATCTAGAAGACTTGTTATGATGAGTGTCATTGTCCAGGTGTAATCCTCCTTCTTCAAAGCACCCACCGCAGCTCTTGCCTCACTCTGCCTCTTTGTACACAGCCCGTCAAGTGAGTAGGAGCAGTTTGATAAGAGGAACCCGGCGCCCACAACAGGCCTTAGTCTACTAGGCTGTAGCGCTTCATCATCCTCATCCCACCCCCCCTTACCCTCAACACTTCTTTTGATCTCGCTGTAGTACTGCAGATTCCCAGAGAAGGAATGGATCAGTGGAGGGCCTAAACGTGGGATTGTTAAGAGAAACAGCTGGCTGGACATAGAAACACACACACCCTGACACTGATATCATACACACACTCACTGACTTCCATTTCTCATGCCCCCCCTTAAGTTCACTCACTTAGTCACGCTGCTGAATGTATACGTATCCCTTCATGTTGTCTTTGAAAAGCAGTTATCCTGGGTCGATTTAATTCAGCATTTTAATACATTAGACTTAAAATAGGGGCGGGACAAAATACTGATACTGCAGTAAGTACGGTATAATGAATCACCTCATCTTGCCATACGTTACTTGTACACCAGCAGCAAACACAGATATTTTGGTCGCACTTTATAATAAGTCAATAACCTATATCACAATATGTACTGTCCACACTTTAATGAAAATAGGACTTAATTATCTAAAGTAGTTCCCTAATGGTACTTAATGATGTTGCTACAGTAGAACAAGGGAGTAAACAATTTTAAAGGAAAGGACAAACAACTTGTACTATTTAGGAGGTAAAGATATTTTATAATACAGACTGCTCCCTTAATAATATCAAATAATTACAACATCCCCTAAAATACTTTGAAGTGACTTGTTAAAAAAATATTATCTACTTTCTTTCCACCAAAACAGGCATTTATTAATTAAAAATATTTACAGTGTCATTTGTGTCTCCTTTCCATGAAAACAGCCGTTGGGTAACCACCTATTTCTGTTTAATATTTATATTAGTGCAATTAGCATTAGTGTTGCTGTTGGGTTCCCACCCTAGCTAGTAAATTGAATTTGCGATCTTTCACTCGTTGATTGTGATTTTGCTGATTTCACATATATACAAACTTCCCAGTTCATTTAAGTCTGCCACTTTTTACTGCTATATGTTTTTAACCACATACTGCTGTTAATTTATTCTGTAATTATTCACATTTTAATTCTTATTAAAAATGTATTTTTTTTTTAATTTCTCAACTACAAATCCATATGTCCTTTAAGTGAAGTAGGTTATTAAATATTCAAGTCCCAGTGCCCCCAGGTAATATATTTATGTATATATACAACCCTAAAGCTCAACTCTGAACAATCTGAACAATGAGGAAACTCATTAAAGAGGTGAACATATACATACCTTGCCAAACAATGGTTTTATATTCATTGTTCTCTCTTTTCCTTCCAGTGAATCTGGTTCTCCCACTAGATGTCATGTCAGCTCCCTGGGGGAAAGCTACCGGTAGCTCGCTTCTTATGTGGGGGATTATTATTTGGTTATTCAGTTGAGCCTAATTTTCCTGGATAATTTAGTACCTGCTCACAGGACACAATTGCATAGTGAAAGCGATGCTTGTAGGGAACCAATGTAAACACAGAGTGTGATGTCACTCAGCTATTCATTACATTTACTTGCTCAAGATTGGATAAAGATCCCCCAGCAGAGTGAGCCGTGAGATAGTTATGGTCATATTATACAAATCCGAGGGCCACATGTGTTGACACAGGCCTCCAACTGCTCCGACTGTGTGTTGCGAGCGGAGTCAGAGATGAGCAGAGGTCTGTTTTGAATGTTCTTCTAAGATTAACCCGTCTTTCAGTGAAGATGATAGCAGGACTGATCCCTCCTACTGATTGGATTTGAAGCCTGGGAAAGAGATTTAAATTACCTGCTCTCAATCCCCCGCCGCCCCCTTCATCTTACTTGATGGAGTATTTACAGTAACACAATCAGCACTATGAACTTTTGAAGATGGGCATTTGCACCATTTGGAGCAGCCAGTACGCAGACAGGGGTTTTGATGCCTTGCAGTCCTCCCAGAACAACACGTGAGGTTGTCCATTACAGTGTTTGACTATGTCACCATGGGCAACACCAGCAGATAAACTCCAGGCCTTTTTGACCATTGCCAGTGACAAGCCAGCTGTCTAATCTTCTGTCCAATCCGGGGTGCCATTAAAAACCACTTAAGGCTTTATAAGAGACTGCAGAGGCTTTTGCAAAATTTCCTTTGGCACAGATGGGATGAAAAAGTTTTTGGTTTCCCAGAAGAGGTCACAAAAGGTAGCTCCCCTCATGTGCTTTATAGCCTTGGCTGCTATATTAACATATTTGAGACATTTAAAAGATCAAGCATGTTCCCATGCTTTCAGTGACATCTCACAAATTGTTACCAGGCCAAGAAATGGGAGATTTTTCTTTTTCTTTCACAGACAGGACTATCTTAAGCAGAGGTTTGTTAAATAAATGCTGGATTTGTAATGCGTTTGATGTAGTTTTCTGCTGACAGGAAGGTTTCATTAACGTAACATTCAGGTAGGGTTTATTTCAAATGTCCAAGATGGCAACTTTCTGTCTGTCTGTCGAATCCTGTGATCTCTGTGGGTCCTGGCTCTGCCAGCTCCTGCTGCCATGGAGCAAATCAGATCTTCAACTGCACCAGCGCCAATACTGGTCTCTTCCTACAAGCTGAAATTTTTTTTAATGGCCTACAAGATCCTTTCTTATGAAGAAAACCAGTGCAGAGCGCTACCACTGAAATTTGTTGCCTTCTCTGGAGTGTGACATCATGTACAGATAACATAATCGTCCAAACTTGTGTCCTTTGAAAGAACTCCTAATCACAGACGTGATATGTTTACCGCACTGTGCAGACAGGGCTTAAGCTCATTCATTTTAAAGCTGAGGGTGGACATCTCTGTCCATATTGAGGCCAATTAAGAACTAATTTGTGTGGCAGTAGCTGAGATCAGCTTTTCTGGGAATATTTCATGTTGTTGCAGAAACATAGAGTGTGTGTCCAACAGTTTTGCTTTGTGTTTTTCAACAGGAGGATGTTTCCTAGCTACAAGGTCAAAATGACTGGGATGAATCCCAAAACCAAATACATCCTACTTATTGACGTTGTCCTAGCTGACGACCACCGCTACAAATTCTGTGACAACAAGTGGTGAGTTTCAAAGGACACAAGAAGAGGTGTGTGTGTGAGTGTGTATATGCATGTGTGTGTTAAGTAATCACATTACAGTTACTTAGCAAACAACCATGTCGCTTCACGAGCAGCGTTTGATCGGCCTCAGTTCATCTCACTGTGTGTGTGTGTGTGTGTGTGTGTGTGTGTGCGTGCGTGTATGTGTGTGTGTGCGTGTGTGTGTGTGTGTGTGTGTGTGTGTGTGTGCGTGTGTGTGTGTGTGCGTGTGTGTGTTTGGGATTAATATCCCTACTTTGTTACTGTCATCATTATACTACTACATTTCCTTTTAAAAAATTACAAATAATGTGGAATACATTCTATTATCTGAGCTTGGCTTTCTTCATTAAACAGAGGAGTACCAGAGTAATAATCTGTATATAAATAATAATAATAATAATAATAATGGATTGGATTTATATAGCGCTTTTCAAGGCACCCAAAGCGCTTTACAATGCCACTATTCATTCACTCTCACATTCATACACTGGTGGAAGCAAGCTACAGTTGTAGCCACAGCTGCCCTGGGGCAGACTGACAGAAGCGAGGCTGCCATATCGCGCCATCGGCCCCTCTGGCCAACACCAGTAGGCAAGTAGGGTAAAGTGTCTTGCCCAGGGACACAACGACCAGGACAGAGAGCCCGGGGATCGAACCGGCGACCTTCCGGTTACAGATGCGATTCCCAACCCCCTGAGCCACGGTCGCCCCCGTAAATAGTACCCCTCCAGAAGAAGCACTCCTCAGGAGTCTGTCCATTCACAAAAATGCATCCACTACAATTCTTCTAATTCCTTATTTAACCCAGAAAAGAAGAAACGTAAAGAGGAACTGCTGCTGGTTTGTTTCAAATATTCTAAAAGAGCAGAACCTTTAGAGTGACCTAAGCAGGTAACTGTTACTGTGGCTCCTCGCCAGCAGCACCTCCTTACTGCGGGGCAATTACAAAACATTTAAAAAGAAAGAGAAAAACTACCCAAGTTTGACTGTTGCTCCAGCTGATTTTGTATCTGGAGTTGATGACATTATAGTCCTCCATGCGTTAGCACAACAAAATAGCTGCCCTGCCTTCATACTGAGGACAGACAAAATAGTTTTGCCAGGAAAAGCTTAAAAAAAGAATTCAAGCAGACCTTCAAGCAGAGTTGTTTTACAGCCATTTGTTTCTGATCTTGTGGCACGGCATGCAGTTGGTGGGTTCTGGTGTTTCTCAGTAACACCTTGCAGCAGTATAATTAGGAATGAAGTTTTAGCAGGGATCACTGCTTTTCAGTATAAAGGACGTAATGCTGTGAGGGTGGAGAGCCTTGTATGTCCAATGTTAAACTTAAAGAACCTGGCATAGTCCCTGAAAAACAGCCCTGGCTCTTGAAAGCAACTATGCACTTTGTTCCATTTGTAATCTGTTTTTAGGATGGTGGCTGGGAAGGCTGAGCCGGCGATGCCAGGCAGGCTCTATGTGCACCCTGATTCCCCTGCCACTGGAGCTCACTGGATGCGGCAGCTGGTGTCATTTCAGAAGCTGAAGCTAACAAACAACCACCTGGACCCTTTTGGGCATGTGAGTAGCTATGGAGGATGTTAGTTATTTAAATAAGCATTTAGTGATTTTAGAGGCTGTAGCGCTTTGTGATGCTTGCTGTCTAACACTGCGATGTGAATTAAATGTTAATCTCATGTTTGGAATGAGATGCTGTGTCCATCCATCTTTAGAAAACACTTGGTGACTAATATTCACAATAGGTTAAAAATGGATAAAAGAATAAGATAACATTGATGGATGGCTCAATACTTCCAATATAAGTTACAAAAAATAAAAAACAGGCTTGCTAACATAGCAACCCTAGAACCGAATATAAGCTAAGCTAAAAGCTAAGATATACTTATTTATCCCAAAGTTGAGAAACTCCTTCATTACAGCATTTATAAAATAGGTCAAATAAGTAGAAAGGCATATATCTTCATATCTTTAAAAATGATCAAATAAATACAATACATTAAAACACGTATGAATTTGAACAAATTTTTAAGTAATAAAAACAAAATTAATATGAACATAAAATATTTAAAACTCCAGAAAACAACAGGATTTATTAAAGGAAGTGAAACCAGCAGTGCAGTGCAATAAAGTCTGTGACGGTGCAGAGTTGAACTAAACTGTTAACATAAGAGATGATTCTCTCCTAGACAGATGTGTTCGACTGCTGAGCGTTACTGCATGTGGTACGAAAGATCATCATCCTGTAAAAGCAGGTGCTCCATTACCTGTTTGTTCAATGGCCTCATCTCTGCCACAGCTTCAGATGTGTCAATTTCACAGCCAGTCACAGAGCCAGCTCAGTAATCCAAAGTGTCGGTGCCAACAGGGTGAAACACACTACACGAGAGAAAGATTCATACTTTAAAATGACCACTGTGCTTAAATCACTGACTGTCAGTTACAATTTAGTCAACAGTGCTTTACTGTTAACTAAACATGAAGTTATAATGAAACATGCTAATGATAAAAGATAATAAACAATTGTTTCCAAACAAATTTATGAACTTTATTGTAAAGTTGTAACTGATTATACTAAAAAATTATTAATGAGTACTATTTAATTTAATCACTACAGCCTGTACATACTTATAGTTATAGAATATTCACAACATACTTCATACCGTGTACATTATAACATACCATAATAGACCCATTTCTGTAATATACTCACATATCTATATTATTGCTAATATATATTGTAATATATCTATATCACTAAAGCACTTCTGGATGGATGCAAACTGCATTTCGTTGCCCTGTACCTGTGCATGTGCAATGACAATAAAGTTGAATTCTATTCTATTCTATTCTATTAATTAAATTCAGCTATATTTATATAGTGCTAAATAGGGATGCACCGATACCCGATACCAGTATCAGTATCGGTGCATCCCTAGTGCTAAACCACAACAACAGCTGCCTCAAGAGGCTTTATAATTCAAAGTAAATCCCCAACAGTCAAACAACCCCCGATGGGCAAGCACTTTGGTGAAAGTGGGAAGGAAAAACTCCCTTTTAACAGGAAGAAACCTCCGGCAGAACCAGGCTCAGGGAGGGGCGGGGCGGGGCCATCTGCCGCGACAAAAGACACACTGTGGAAGTACTCGTGTATAAATATATGGTGAGTGAAAAGAGGTGCGAGAAGGACAAACGCGCAGTGCGCCATGTGAAGCCTCCGGCAGCCTACACCTATTGCAGCATAACTAAGGGAGGATTCAGGGTCACCTGGTCCAGCCCTAACTATATGCTTCAGCAAAAAGGAAAGTTTGAAGCCTAATCTTAAAAGTAGAGATAGTGTCTGTTTCCCGAATCCAAGCTGGAAGCTGGTTCCACAGAAGAGGGGCCTGAAAACTGAAGGCTCTGCCTCTCATTATTCATTCTACCTCTATTTAATGTATCTGTAAACATTATTTGGATAGCTATTATAAACTATAGGTGCAACTATGGCGTGTCAGTTTAAGTGGTCTCAGAATCCCCTCTCTGTATTTTGCTGATGATGTGGTTCTGTTGCTAATATTCCTCCATGTCAAACGGGGTCAACATCCTGTATGGCTCCTGGGTGTTTCAGGATTGTTGATATGGGAGGAAGTCCAGGGTTAGGCCCAGGGCACTCTGGAGAGATAATATCACTGAGCCAATGAGCACCTTGGTGCCCTGCCAGAAGAGCTGTTGGGGAGGTGTAGGGGAGAGGGAGGCCTGAGCATCATTGCTTAAATTCCAACAATGGCAACCTGGACCTGGATAAGCAGCTGAAAGCTGGATTTTAACGAACGTGGGCTGATGTCAAGCCCAGATCTCGGTGAGATTTATGCACCAAAACCTGGTTATGTTTAGAAAATGTTTGTGTTTATGCTGAGGTTTCTTCCTGTTAAAAGGGAGTTCTTCCTTCCCACTGTCGCCAAAGTCCTTGCTCATAGGGGCCATATAATTGTTGGGGTTTTCTCTGTATGTATTATTGTAGGGTCTGCCTTACAGTATAAAGCACCTTGAGGCGACTGTTGTTGTGATTTGGCGCTGTGTAAATAAAGCTGAATTGAACTGAATATCGGACTGATAGATATGTGAGCAGCAATATCATCGTGCTGTTTTTCACAGGCTGATTCATGATGGAAAGATGGAATGAAGAGATGAAGTGTGTAAGAGAGAGAACTGCAGAGGGAGGTGAAGAGTGCGACTGTGGCAGCACTCCCCAGGGGGATCCTGGGATAGCTTGTCTGAAGCCATCCCATCAATGGGCGGGCTCATTAGGTTCATAACCTCTCAGATCAGTGGCGGGGCCTGCTGTCAGATTGAGTTGAGTGCCTTGCTAGTGATAAGGGCAAGTAATGAGGACAGAGCAAGTTAGAGGCCAGGCAGGGCCCAAATGACGCGCAGACCAGGAGGTGTGCAGTGAAACAGTGCCTCTTGAAGTAGAGCGACAGAACTCCTGATTATGCTCTTTGTATAATGTGAAAATAATACTTTTGACCATAGCTCTCACTGTTCATAGGCTGTTTAGTGTGGCATCAATAAGTTTAGTAGTAGTAAATGAATTGTGATAGAAAAATTCTCACATTGGAAATTCATGAGATAATATAATAATGTAATTAGAGTCTATTTAGTGGTCAAAAACAGCATCTAAATGTTTGATATTCTCAATATTTTATGTTGTGTTTTATCCAGGGCTGGAACCAGAGTTTAGAAATAAGGTATCACACTGAAGATGTAGCACCTGTGCTCCAGTGACCTGTGGAAAAGGCTAAAGAGGTCCTAGAATGTTTTTAAAACAGGGATGGGCTTGATTTTGTACATCTTCCACCTTTTGCAGGAGCATGTGTGCACAGAGAAGCATTTAAGGTAAAACGGAAATATTCCTTAACTTAAAATAAAAATAGCACAAAGGAAAAAGCTGCTAACTCAGTGGCTCTGGCCCCACTTTGCTTCTGATTCAGTCAAAGTGCTTTAACCAGTTATAATTCATCACGAGTCAGGTGTCAACACAGGTCACAGCTTCTCTTTTTGTAATTCATGCCTAAAAAACTAAATACTTGGTGACATCACAGTCAGTTACAGACGTTAATTCAACTGCTATTCGCTTTTGGCAATGCAACCTGTTCTACATCACCAGAAGAAACTATCTGCTCGTTCTTGCCAGCAAACAGACGCTAGCTACTCAGGATTAGCTGCTGTTAGCCAAAAGATGCTTTTAAGAAATGAATAAGTTGCTCTTCAGTGTATCCATCAGAGTATGAACGTGTGTAAATGTTGGATAGAAAACACTCATGAAGAAAAATATGTATATGTGTAGGAAAGTATTATAAAAGGACAAGTCCGTTTATCATTGTGTTATGTGTACAGACATTAATCTGTCACTTATGCACCTTTAAAACCTCAACAACAACAAAACTGTGGTGCATCTATAACTAGCCCAAGTGCTTTTCAACAGTTCATTTAAAAATATATAGATGTGTTAACAATAATAGTAAATGATATATTTAAGGGTTAACTCTGAGTTTCGTAGGAATCCAGATCTCACCAAACACCATCCGACCCATTGTTGTAATAATGGAAAGAAACATTTTAAAATGATTTCACTGGCTGTAATATGGCCAATGAAATCATTTACTTTACTACAGAAAATAACTCACTGCCTTTTCAGGACTCATCTCAATCAAAGTCAGTAATCCCCATTTTTAATCAGCTGAGATGAAAGCAATTTCTTTAACTCTTCACTGATCTAAGAGGGCTTCCCTGATCGGTGCTTTCAGTCACCCAAGAGTCTCCAGTATCACCCCCAAACAGCAGCCAGACAGCAGAGCAGACAAAGGTCAACAGAGAGCCTCCATTGAACCAGCCAATAGCTTTATCTCTGTCTCCACCCTGCCTCAGCAACAGAAGCAAGTGAGCGAGGGGCTGGTCACTGTTGAACCTGTGCCTAGCTCCCCATGCCCTCTTCAACCTTTGATTCTCTTTGGGAGTTCCCTGGAGGTGAAGACTCCTCAGGAGAGTGTCTGGCAAAAGAAGGAGGGAGTCGAGGTGCATAGCTTGACGATTATCAGCCCTGACAGAGCTGGACTAGCGCTGACCCTGCCCTACTGTTGCTAACGCTTCACTGGGCACAGCACTGGGAGAAGAGTGATGCTATTGAGCTGACCTGCAGATACCTAACAATGTAAACACTACACACATGCCACCTGCTATATACTGGCACATAGCAACACTCACCTGTGATGGAAATGAAACATCAAGATCTCACTCAACGCGTTAATCATGTTACAACTAAAGGGTTCAGTTTAAGATGAGATTCAGAGGGAAATGTTTGGTACTTTAACGAGCATAGTGTGCACATGGGAGACGTTGGCCTGCAGGGCATTCAGCCAGAAAGGTTGTTAACATTTTAAAAAGGTCTGTTTTAAAACTGCTACACACTGACATCACACAGTCTGGAATTCATTGTTTCATATTTACAGGAAGACATAAGTGAGAGTTGCATTGATTTGCACAAAAACATAATAAATGTCCAAAATGAAAAAAATTACCATTTTAAGAAAGAAATAAGGTCATTTTAATGCAAGTAACAGGGCAATATTTACAACTGTGTAGCATAACCTCTGAACAAGAGTCCAAAAAATCATCTGGGAAAAGAGGAGAGAGGATTGTGACTGCTCAACAGTCTCTGATTTCCTCTGTGATATTTTTCATTTTGGGTTGATCCAATTGTTTTCATCTATTTCTGTTGTAATAGATGCAGTATGCAGTTTAGAATTGTCTTGCTGAAATATGCAAAGCCTCTTCTGAAAAGGACAGTGTCTGAATGGAACTATATCTTACGCTAAAAACAGAAATTGTTACAAAATTGTTCCACAATTTGACGTTTTTTGGAGATGGCGACGAACTGCTTCCCATTTTTATAGCCAGTCGTGTCACAGGTAAACTGTTTATTTGCAAAATGTCCCTACAGCACTTACTTTTCCAGCCGTCTAATTCAAAATGATTTCATATTTTTTAGTGAACACAGCACCCCCCCACACACACACAGACACACAGTGTCAGTGGCACGGAGACCATCTGCAGCAAAAACAGTAATTATGATTATTTGGTGTCAGTGTTCATGCTGTGAGATAAGTTCTACCTGTTGTTAAAACTAGATTAACTTGATTAGAAAGGCGCTGCATACATTCCAGTTCATTTACCATAACACTAAGATTATTGGTAATCTTCCAGTGCAGTGATAAAGTATTTTCCCCTGCTCGATTTCTTACTTTTTTGCATATTTGTCACATTTAAATGTTTCAAATCATCAAACGTTTTTTAATAGGGGGAGCTGAGCAAATACAAAATGCAGTTGTGATGATTTAATGTATAAAGGGAAACGAGTTAGTCAAACCTTCCTGGCCCATTTTGAAAAACCTAATAACTGGTTGTGCCACCCTTGGCAGCAAGAACTGCAATGAGTCTTTCAGATGAATGTGTGGTTCTGCTTTGCAGAATTGTTTTAATTCAACTACACTTGTAGCGTTTCAAGCATGAACAGTATGTTTAAGATTATACCAAAGTATCTCAAATGGATTTAAGTCCACAGAATATTTTCGGGGATCATCAAGATGTTTTTTGGCAGATGTGAGATGAGCTTTGATGTTCTTTTTGGTCAGCAGTGGTTTTCTCCTTTGAACTCTACCATGGACACCCTTTCTGTCCAGTCTCTTTCTTACTGTTGAATCATAAACTCTGACCATAACTGAGGCGAGTGAGGCTTGCAGTTCTTTAGATGTGCCCATGGCAGGCCAGCCACTCATGGGAAGGTTCACCAGCACTTCCAGTTTTCTCCATGTGTGGAGAAATGATTCTCACTGTGATTTGCTGGAATCCCAAAGCCTTGGAAATGACTCTGTGACTCTGTTCAGGCTGACAGATGTCAGTGACCTTGTCTTCTCAGCTGTTCCCTTAGATTGAGGCACAAGCCTCCTTCGCTTTGTCAGACTCGTCTATCTACTGGTTTAACAGGTCTGGCAGTAATCGAGCCTGATTGTGGCCAGTGAAACTAAACTTCACTGAACTTAAAAAATGTGGTTAATCATAAATGATATCTATTATCAATTTTATTATTTTCCATTGCTCAAAAACAAGTCACATAATAACTTTTTCTGAGCTCCAAAATCAGTTGACATGTGCTGCTGCTCTGGATTACCTCAGATTTTCAACCTCTGACACTATGAAGCTAATATAAAAGGAAGAATTCAGAATCTAATCATCGACCATGAATACCACAACCTGCTCTGTATCACTTCAACATACTGCATTACTGCAGATTTTCCCCACAGTACTGCAAACCCACCGTTTTAGCCTCCACTAAACTTTAACTAAACCCCGGGTACAGTGTTATGTTTTCTTATTTTCAGCAACACAAATCAGTGTGTTTGTTTTTCATTTTGTTTCACCAAAACATAATTAAGCAAAACATCTGATTTATAAACTCTAAAATTAATAAGGAAATTATATTTAAGATTTAAACGTTACTCTCTAAACTTCCTCCTGTCCTCTCTTTGGTATTTCTTTCTCCATCTCTTATTATGACAGTAACATTTTTTATCTTTCTGGGAAATATAGCAACCACACATTAGCTAACAGCCATATTTGTGACAAACTGCAGAGGAACGCTTTGTATATTTGCTGATAATTATTTGAAATTACTGCCCTCTTTTATAAGTTTCTGCTTTTAAAATGAAATAACTTCTGCTTCTTTCTCTTATGCAGCGCTAGCAAGATGATGAAATACAGCAAACACCACTTTATTTTACGCACACAGGGATAAGGACAAGTTGATGTGTTGAGGGTGGGCAGTGGAAGCTGTCATGCTGTCACTGGAAATTATTAATTGTTCAAGAGTAATATGCATTAATTTGCATTTATCACCTTTAATTGCTCATTAACTGAAGATTCTACATGGCCGATTTTAAAGCCTGGTTATCACAGACTAAAAACATTTTTATGTTGATTCATTCTTTAAGTTCAGCCTTTCCAAACAAGCTGAGTTGATCTACATGGATTCATCCTTTAGCCCTCCAAAAGCACTGTGCACAGGGATATTGCATCGTTTTGTCTTGTGAGTTGCAGAGTGGGATCTCCATGAATCCAGTTTGTTGTCCATACTTCACAAATGCTCGACTGGATCATCTAGGAAGTTTGAAAGCTGGGTCACTGGCTTAGTTGTGTTGAACTGTTTTGAGACGTTTCTGTGGTATGATGTGGAGTCTGTGGTTTTAATGCTGTACTGTAGCTGATTGATGTGTGTGTCCTCTAGTCACCATTCACATCAGGTATGCTCAGTAATTTTGAAAATAAATGCCTTCTTTTTCTTGCTAGATCATCTTGAACTCCATGCACAAGTACCAGCCCAGGCTACACATAGTCAAAGCTGATGAGAACAATGCCTTTGGATCAAAGAACACTGCTTACTGCACCCATGTCTTTCACGAGACAGCCTTCATCTCCGTAACCTCTTATCAAAACCACAAGGTATGTCTCGGATGTATGCTATAATAATTAGCATTTGGTTTAGAATAGTCTTAAGTGCTCAAAGGGTATTAAGTGTTTTATCTAAATGTGAAGAAAAGCACCATAACCCTGACCACATAAAGCAAAAATCAAACAAAAAACAACCATAACCACGCAACTTCATGTTTTTAGTTTCTATGTCTATCTCAGTGGGACTTCCTGGTTAAATAAAGGTAATACCAATAATAAATAATTAAAGCTGTTTTCATGCTTCCTCCTATTTTTGATCACTCCCCAAATCTTGTTCAGGCAACTTCCAGTTTCTCTGTGGAGATTCAATTCAATTCAATTCAATTTTATTTATATAGCACCAAATCACAACAAAAGTCGCCTCAAGGCGCTTCATAGATACAGAGAAAAACCCAACAATCATATGACCCCCTATGAGCAAGCACTTTGGCGACAGTGGGAAGGAAAAACTCCCTTTTAACAGGAAGAAACCTCCGGCAGAACCAGGCTCAGGGAGGGGCGGGGCCATCTGCTGCGACCGGTTGGGGTGAGAGAAGGAAGACAGGATAAAAGACATGCTGTGGAAGAGAGACAGAGGTTAATAACAGATATGATTCAAGTTACGACTTTTACTTCCTCTAGATAGTCAAGTTTGATCGTCTTCTCGGCGCTCCGCCAGGGCCGTGACCGACCCCGGCGGGGCCGATCCGAGGACCTCACTAAACCATCCAATCGGTAGTAGCGACGGGCGGTGTGTACAAAGGGCAGGGACTAAAGAGATAAAATTGGTTAACACACCAAACGACTTCTGTGACAAACTGAGCTGACTTTCATGTCGAAGGTCTTCACTGCTGTTCTCTTTCTAAAACCCTAAGAGCAAACATCAAGAGTCTCAATGCAGTACATCAGCAGGACCACCAGCCTTAACTGTAGCACATGTTCACTGTACATTGGTGCAAGTGGTCAGAACAGGATTCCCGGGAAGTGATTTTCAAGAGGAAGGAAGTATGGAAGTACTGCAGAAGCACTAGGAATAACCTTGACAGGAATAGTGACTGAATTTTCCATTTATCAGCTGTATTTAGATAACACCAAATCACCACAGACATTGCCTCAAGGCACTTTATGTTGGAAGGCAAAGAACAACAACACTACAGAGATAACCCCGACAATTATCAACCTCCTTTAAGCACTTTGGTCATTTTTGGTCATTTTTAGTTCAGACATGTAAACAATATACATTTAGAAAGGAAATAAGAGAGAAATAAAATACTATACAAAAAAATCAATACATTTCAATGTAGCTGCCGTTCTGTACACACTTATTTAATCCCACCCCTTTGCCACAAATTATCAGTTAATATTTAGTCAGCTTCCTTACTGATATAATTTGTAATAAAAATAGTGAACAAATTTCTTGTATACTATATACTATAATATCACATCATGATTTTTTTTTTAAAATAGAGACACTTAATTTAAATATTTTCCTTTTCTTTATAGTTTGAGAAGATCATATTTTTAAAACTCTTTTGGTGACAGTGAGTCGTCTGTAAAATCAGACTGGGGGGGGGGGACTCCCAACGGCCTAGACCTATCTGTGGGGACACACCCACCTGGAGGGCAAAACAGCACTGCCATCCAGCTTTCCCCTGAACTTCTTTGAGTTTAATTTAGCCAAAATGCCAGATAGTTGCTGTGCTAAGCAATGTTTGTTTACAGCTACAGTACCAGAGGGGTGTAGAGTATGGAGCAAGGTGTGAACACACCTACCTGCCTCCTATTCTACATTCTAAATGCACCAGCAACCACGAGTAAATCAGCAGTCTGAGAGTGCTCTGACTATTATAGTTATAAGATACTATGAGGTTTTTAGATAAGATGAGACCTGATCATTCAAGACCTTATACGTGATGAGAAGAATTTAGCCAGTGAAGAGAAGCCAATATGGGAGAAATATGTTATCTCTGTCTAGTCCCTGTCACCTGGGACAAAAAATCAGCCCGGGCATTTTGACTAGTGACCGGCCCACCAGGTATTATAGGAAAAGCCATAAAGCCTTTATAATAAACTTAAACCTACACCATCCTCCCTATTCTGGTATTCTAAACAGTACTTAGCAAAAATAAAAAACAACCTAATTTATAATTACATATACCTCACTAATACTCCCAGCAAAAAAAGAAAAGAAAGAAAAGTAGGGAACCACTCCCCCACCCTCTGCCTCAAGATGCTTAATTGACAAAACCGATTTTAATTATAAACAACAACAAAATAAACTACCACAGCTATGCAGATGACACACAAATATATATCACAATGTCACCAGGAGACCGAGGCCCTGTACAGGCTCTTGGTAAATGCATTGAGGAAATTAATGACTGGTTGTGCCACAATTTTCTCCAGCTAAACAAAAACAAACTGAGGTAATGGTCTTTGGCGCCAAAGAAAAACGATTACAGGTCACCAGAGAACTTCAATCTATACATCTAAAAACCACAAACCAGGCGAGAAATTTGGGTGTAGTGATGGATGCAGACCTAAACTTAGAAAAACACATTAAGACAATAACAAAGTCAGCTTACTATCACCTCAAGAATATTTCAAGGATAAAAGATCTGATGTCTCAACAGGACCTGGAAAAACTAGTCCATGCATTCATCTTTAGTAGGCTTGATTACTGTAACAGCATCTTTACAGGTCTACCTAAAAAATCAGTCAGACAACTACAGCTCATTCAGAACTCTGCTGCTCGAGTCCTCACTAAGACCAAAAAAGTGGACCACATCAGTCCAGCTCTGAGGTCCTTACACTGGCTGCCTGTCCGTCAGAGGATAGACTTTAAAGTTCTGATGCTGGTCTATAAAGCTCTGAATGGTTTAGGACCAAAATACATCAATGACCTCCTGACCCAGTATGAACCTTCCAGATCCCTCAGGTCATCTGGATCCGGTCTCTTATCAGTTCCCAGAGTCAGAACCAGACACGGAGAAGCTGCATTCAGCTTTTATGCTCCTTATATCTGGAACAAACTCCCAGAAAGCCTCAGATCAGCTGAAACACTCAGTTTATTTAAATCCAGGTTGAAGACTCACCTGTTCTCAGCTGCATTTGAATAAAGCACCAAATCCACACTTTAAGCTTAAATTTCAAAACTTACACTAACTACTGATCTTATCTATTTCTGATTTTATCTGTTTTGATTTTATATACTGTTTTGTTTGTTTGTTAAGCTTAAATTTCAAAACTTACATTAACTACTGATTTTATCTACTGTTCTGATTTTATCTGTTTTGATTTTATATACTGTTTTGTTTGTTTGTTTGTTTGTTTGTTTGTTTGTTTGTTTGTTTGTTTGTTTGTTTGTTTGTTTGTTTGTTTGTTTGTTTGTTTGTTTGTTTGTTTGTTTGTTTGTTTGTTTGTTTGTTTGTTTGTTAAGTGGGTTTAGAGCTCTGGGTAGCTCCCCAGCTGGGTCTAGACTGGGTCTAGAGAGTATTTTAAATTCAGGGAATTTAAAATAGAAAGTAGCTCGTCCACAGAAGGACTGGTAGCTCCTCTTACGATAAGGGTTCAGATCGCGCGAACAGGTGTGAAATGTGTGTGTTTAGTTAGTTTGTTTGTTTGCTTGTTTTAATCAATTTTAAATCATGCTTTTTATTTGTTCTTGTTTCTAATGTCTCTGTAAAGCACTTTGAATCACCTTGTTGTTGAATTGTGCTATACAAATAAATTTGCCTTGCCTTGCCTTGCCTTAATGCACGTATCAAACAAATGCACAGAAATCTATTATTTTTCTACAGTAATTAAATAGATTCAACATCTTTCTTCAACAGAATTGCAAACTGCACAGATGGTACCTTCCCAAAGGGAAGAATACTATAACTTACTAGGGTATATTAGACTTAATATTTACTGAACACAATAATTGATTTCTATACATTTTACATCAGATGAAAACTTTGGTTGTAAGATTCAGATGATTATTTAATAAAAGCGAGATATTTTAAATGAGAATAAGAAAGAAAAGTATTTCTTTGTGCCCCCCTCTCCCTGTTAATGCCCTACATGGCCCCCTGGCAACACTTTGCTAGACCCGCCCCTGCACAGTTACCAGCTGTCAGCTACTTAGAAAAGGATCCTGGTGTTATTTGTCTCTCAGAAACAGTTCATAACTTCCCTTCAACTCATTCATGTCACCTAAAAGGTAAACCTGTTTCTCCATCACCTGTTCAGCTCGGATGATTCAGTAAGGACATCTCCTGGTTTCATCTTCATGTTTCCCTCTCACCACATATACAAACCGACATCATGACCAGCAGCTTTACAGCTGTGGCTCCAGCAAACATCAGCTGTTGCTAGAAATTAATATTAAATACATTCTAACAACAGCTGATCAAGCTTAAACGTGCTGCTGTTGTTTAGCGTGACCTGTGCTGGTTTCCTCTTTCCGGCGCAGAGAAAAAAGCCGATCAGCCGATCAACTTTCTAGCTGAAGTAGTACGGGACAAATCGCGTTCCTTTGTTTTCCTTTGACCTCCTCGGCTGTAATTGTCCAGCCCAGAGTCGATCATGACCAACTGGCCAATCCACCACCATTCATTTATACTGTTAAAAAAAGAAAAGAAATAAAACCCCATCGGCCCATAAAAATGAAAAATCACGAGCGGCCCACCGGGCAAATGCCCGATGGCCAGTCCAGCCCTGCCTGTCACTACTCTTGCTTCAGCATTTTGCTTTCCAGGGAGTTTTTAAGACAAATTGATTAGAATTATTAATCATTTTATCAATTAATTAATTCTAATTAAAGTATGAAGACATAATGTGAAGTCTTTTTGCTTTTAAAGGGTAGAGTCAGACCGTTTTGGTCAGAGCTCACAGTTATAGACTGATGAAATGGAAATGTAACTATAAAAGCTCTTGCCCAGTATCAGCAGGGACTTTTTCAGAATAACAGCTTTTTAAGGTCTCATTTTCCTAGATCACTCAGCTGAAAATAGAAAACAATCCATTTGCTAAAGGATTCCGAGGCAGTGAAGAAGGAGATCTGCGTGTCTCAAGACTTCAAGGGTATGTTTACAGAAAAAGGAACCAGGAAAGTAAAGCTGATCTCATAAATCCATTTAGGACACTATAACTGTCAGTGAGGGTATGTATACACGGCAAACTAAATATACTTCTACTCTATCACTTCTACTCACCTACAGGAAAGAGTATCCCGTGATTTCAAAGAACATGGTTCGCCAAAGGCTCATTTCAACGCACAGTCACCTAGCGGGGAAACTTGGAGCAGGAGTTCTCGCGGGGCATCCTCAAGTACTGTCCTCTTACCAGTATGATACTGGGGTTCCTTTGTCTAACCCAGACTCCCAAGATCCCATTTCTACTCACTTCCCACAAAGCAGAGATCCCAATCTTCTTTATCACTGCTTCAAACACAGAGGTATGTTCTGCTGATAAGTGTGCAACATCACAGACGCCATTGGCTGCAATTGCCATTAACTGCAGTTTTCTTTGTAACAACGTTGCAGATAACGGGCGACACTTGGAGCTCGGATGTAAACGGTCATACCTGGAGACATCAACTGCAGTCTCAGATGAGCATTACTTTCGGTCGGCTCCTTCTTACGAATCACCCTTACTCTCTCATCCATATCGCACTGAGGCAATCACTTCTAGAGAGGCGTGTATGTATGGCGGTATGGAAACAGAGTCTGGATCCGGGGCGGCAGACGCAGATGACCTAACCAACTCTCCTTCAATTAATTGTAATATGTGGGCTACAGTGCAGCCGTACCCTCGCTACGGCATGGAAGGCGTACCCTACCAGCCTTTTACTGCTCACTTCACCAACTCAGCCACGGTCGCGCCTGTGGTGCCACACCCGGCATCATCGGTGGTGTCACGACCACAAGCTGACTTGGGCGTCTACAACTCGGCCGCAGTCCAGCGAGGTCTGCCTGTGATACCACCTTCAACCTCTTCTTCATCAAGCTCTCCATCTTTCCCGGGATCCAGAGATAGTTCAGGTCATCCACCTCTGTACCACAGGAAACCAGGATCGCCACTCCTACCTCACCGAGATTTCTCCAGCTATTCAGCACAGGGTACAATATCCATCCGGGAGCAGGCTTATCAGTACCAAGTTGGGCTGAGTAGCACAGGGAGTAACTGGACTGACAGCTAATGTCAGTCACTGGAGACATCAGTTTTCTCATATGAAGGTTTCCAGAATCCCACTGTGGGGTGTCACTGCCAAGCAATGCTAATGAACTACAGTCATGTTGCTTTACACCCACGTGTTCATACTGAATCAATATTCCATCCAATGCTGTAGGTGGCAAACAGTGACAGACCTGCTCTTTACTTAGTCAGATGTGCTATAAGCCAGTGATCAGGTGGAGTGGGGCGGTTCGGTCACACTCAAATGCAAATCATTGGTTTCAATGACACTTGAGGTATGTCAGAGGCATCGCTACGGGTACAAAAAGTGTTACGGTTGTCAGTGTCTTGTCCTATCAAGGTAGCATTAGCAGAAAAACACTTAGCAGGAGGACAAAGAAAATTAAATAAACAGAAGTTAACAGCTGCCCTGTTTAGTCTGAGAGACACGAGTGCTTTTCAGTCCCAAAATAAAGAACGGTCGCTGGTAATTGCTTTTTTAAAATTAATGTCAATAAAATGCATAAAAAGACCCCAAAAACAATCTGGTCATGTCCCAAATCTGTCTTTTTAATGACTTCTGTGGTATGTCTTTGTGTATACCACGAGCCAATCAAATGCTAGATAGACAGAAGTACATATTGTAGCACAACTTCAAGTGTGTGACCTCGATCGAGTCAAAGCTGTGCTGTCATCTCGAGTACACCTCTGGCTTTTTGCTTCATCGTGGAGATTTCAGTGTGTTGAACACTTGAACTACACCAACATGCACTTTGTTCTCATTTTGACAAACAGTCCATTCCATGTTGGGTGACGATGAGTCGATCGGTATTTCTTATAGCAGCAGATTGGTGTACATGGGATTGGCTCACCAAAAGAAATGACAATGGGCAATTTTATTCTTTAGTTTTGAGTTTTAATTATGCACATGTGCCAAAAATAGAGTTGTTACACTTTTATCTGCAGAGCAAGAATGCATTAAACCCAGTGTAAAATAAGACTGATCAAAATATAAGGAAGATAAATCCAAGTTCACGTCATAAACTCATGTGCACTGGCATTAGAAAGCTAGCAAGACAATCTTTCCCCATGTTGTTGTACATACATAAATGAAGTGAAAGGTGTACCACAATCCACCATGATGGCAATTGTTAATATGTACGTTTCTACAGCTTGTTTGTCGTGTGATACTGGCACTTAAGAAAAAATGTTGCGAGTATAAGATTCAGCCACGGCACTGTGGTGGGTCGTCAACGTTTGGCTCCAAAGTGAAGACTCGAAATCACACTGAACAGCAAAGAGTGCTCAGGAGGAACCAGATGGGAGCTTAAAGAGCTGTTGTTAAGCCAGCACGAGTACTAGAAAAGACAGCGCCTCACCAGTCCGACTCCCAGATTACTTACTAGGAAAAAAATCCCTGCACAACATAAAACAGCCTGAGCGGACAAGGAACAGGACGTCCTCAGTAGAACTGCATTCAGTAAAAATCGGAACTTGTATTGCCAACGAAAGCTTCTTTGTACGAAATGATATAGGTTTGTACATTGTCCTTTTATTTCATGTAAATTCAATATAACATTTTTGAATATTTGGACATTTTTGCACATGTGATAAATAAACATTTTCATGAATCTAACTGTCTGACATAATTACTTAAAGACACTAAATGACATTTCATTACAATTTCCTTATTATTATGAGGAAAAATGTTCAGAATTTATATTTAAAGCTATTAAAAGCTGATGATAAATAATGCCAAGTCCCATAAATAGCATTCCAGATGATTTTGCTGCCTAACGACAGTTTATGGTCTATGACGATGAGTCAATCAAAATTTCACTGAGCAAATATTTGACATTTGAAAAATGTTGGCGTTGGGCATAATTCATTGTGTTGGTTGTGGTTTGACTGATGCAGAGTGTCCAAGTTTTACTGTTATTGGCCTTTTTCACTCCTCACATGCAAACATGCAGAGCTCAAAGAAAAATAGCAAAGATTTGAAAACTTTTAAATACTCATTCTGCTCAACATCATTGAGATTTTTAAAGAGACATTAAATCAAAGTAGTTTGATAATCTTGGTTGCAGTTTAGAGATTTTGATGTTGCAAAAAACCCTTTCACAATATGCACTATACTCTATGGCTGCGGTATAACATGTCAAGCTTGGTGTTTAAGTGAAACCCTCCTCTGTACACAAGCTTGTTGCTAAAAGGCTTTTGAGCAGCTTCAGCTTGATTTCATTTTAAGAACCTCAAAAGTGTTTTTATACCTTTTGGGCCAGAAAATTCTCACTGGTTTGACACTGAACGCCACTGATTTATAAAACATAAAGACCACTACTTGACACTTGCGGCATTGTCTAACCGAAACCAAAATATGTACTTATAGTACAAGTGTCCACTTGGGTAATAATCAGTAAATGTCAAAGTGTCCTGCAATCAAAAGTCAATCTGTTGAAAGGAATGTAGAGACAGCAGGATGCGTGTATCAGCGTGGAGGGCACTGCTTTGCCTCACATGCAGCTCTCGTTAGATCATGAGTTATGCTGATGGCCAGGTCCTGGTTCTTGTCAGCACCTCTTTCTCGATCTCTTTCTCAGCTGCTGATGTAGTTCACATGAAGGATGTTCTCATCATAGAGCGCTCACACTCCAATCAACAAATCATCAGCCAGCTATCTTGAAATGTTGAGCTGTAAGTTGTCTGATAATAGTAATCCGACATTCCTGTAGCTCTCAGAGCAAACTTCATTCAGCCAGGGTGATCCCAGAGGGCCGTACCAGTGTTTTTACTAATTGTGACTACTATAGATTATGTATGCACTTTGCTTTATCTGTTTGCAGCACAGCTTCAGATTTTCAGTTGTAATTGATGCTTATTCATCTGTTATTTTCACAAGTATTGGTGAAATATAATTTCTGGCCCTATTATTTTCACTTATACAGTTTTTCCCATTGAAGTAAGTAGACAAAACAATTCTAGTCTTGACCGACTTGAGCTTCTATAACATTGAGCAGAAGCAATAGTTAATGACTGTATCTCGGCCTACAAACCCTTAAAGTCAATTACATTTAACAAAAACAACAAAGCGATGGAGGGTCACACCAAAGATCAGTGACTCCACTTAATAGTTTTTTAGTAGAGGCTTTAATAGTGCATTTCAAGGCAGGACAGGCATATTGAAATTTATGTTATCTGTTTCCACATAAAACCTTAGTCAATCTCATTATAAAGAAGCCACGTTTAAGCCCCTTATGGAGCAGAAGTTAACTAAGCCCAGTATGTATCTCCAGCCAGAGAAGCTGGGACTTGCAGTCCATCTGGAAGTCATTGAGGGGAGATCCGCTCCCCTCTCCCCTACGTCGCACTGCCCTTCTCTACTGTCGTCCCATAATCCCATCTAACAGCCGCCTGGGCTTGGCTGGCCCGTTCAGCACACTGATGGGCTTAGCTTGGCCCTCTTGTAAAAAAGGAAAGGCTTGGTTTTTCGGCAAGCCCCTCCAAAAAGACACTTTAAATATCTAAGGGGGATTTAATATCAAGTCCATTAGGGGTTTTCTGGGGCCCTGTAAATAGTCAATTAGTGGATAATTCTGATTCGATCCACATGCAGAGAGATCTGCCATACAAAGAATAGAGCCAGTCCAGGGGTGTTCTCATTTAGCTTCCTACCAGATTACCATTCGTGCGTCACAAGCACAGGGTGACACTGTGCATTAGCTGAGTGCAGGATAATGAACATGCTAAGGTGTTTTAAGTTGTCTTTGTTTTACTCCTTCATAAAAATGATTAATCGCATACAGGAGGCCAGAAGAGCACAACGCTTACACACAGATTACCCACAGTGGGCAATGCTTAGAAGAGTGGGAGGTTTGAGGACTGGGCCAAAAGGACACAGGCTAGGTTCAAAGCTCTGGTAGGGGGACATTAAACTGTTTGTGTCCCTTGATCAAACATACAGCTGGTTGGCAGCGATATAAACCAAAGCTAAATCTCCTGTATAAAACAAGATTCCAGCATTTCAAAGTGGCTTCGGATAAAAGCGTCTGTAAAAACTAATTATCATTAACATAAATTCTGGGATTAGACACGTAGACAGCATTATTTACTTTTTACACCGGACAAAAACATTTCGAATCGGAAACTCGCGTTCTTTAGAAATGACGTACAAAGTAGTCCAGGTCATGTTGTGTTTCAGCTTTCGGTGCTTTTAAAGCAACTGAAATGTGAAACAAAACAAGAATTACTATCACAGTCCATGCCAAGCTAAGGCATGCAAATAATGTGTACTTTTGTGGCGTAATACAAATGAAACACTGCAGATTGCAACACAATGAAAGCCAGGCTGCATATCCTCCAAGTGCAGTCATAAATTAGCAAAGGTTTGGAGCAACAGTGCTCTCCAAATGTTCGTCGACCTCTTGTGAATAAGTCTAAGGACTCAACATGAAGCAAACTGAGAATACTTACTGACCACGTTCAAAGAAATGCTCAAACAAAAGAATTTTAAAAGAAAAAGCACAGATGGACTTGCTGCTGACAGAAAATGAGCGGATTTTTTGGCAAGAAGGGCAAGTGTGGACCTGTATGGGAGCAGCCATTATACATTTTTTATAAATAATTTTGAGGGTTAACATTAATAAAAAGTTGTACTGGCTCAATTTAGAGTAAAATATTATTCTTTATGTTATTTAATAGAAAGAAAGGAAACTGTACCCACAACTGTACGTAATTAAATCTTCCTGCAAAATGATGCAGTTTCATGAATTTAGATTTAATCCATTAAAAATACATAAGAGCAGATTTGTGGTTTGTACAAGCCGCCATGTTCCCCCAACTCAATCTGAATACACAAGCACATCTGCCTTCCAACTGACACGGGCTGCACACTGGCCACGTATGCAGAGGTTGGGGAATTTGAAACTCATGCCTGCACCTTCAGATTAAAGATACGAACATATATGTTTCATCCTCTGAGAGCGGATCCCTTTCATCAAAGAAGCACAAATGCAGAGGAAAGAGACAACGCCACCAGCACCATATAATCCTCTTCCTTCTTGTGTCA
This sequence comes from Diplotaxodon limnothrissa, assembly GCF_057381915.1. Taxonomy (NCBI): domain Eukaryota; kingdom Metazoa; phylum Chordata; class Actinopteri; order Cichliformes; family Cichlidae; genus Diplotaxodon; species Diplotaxodon limnothrissa. Next base: position 2,712,385 of record NC_140609.1, on the reverse strand, counting down.
GGTACATCTCCTGAACTGAAGTCAGGGCTCTGGCACATGAAAATATGCATAAATATGCTTATTTATTCCCAATGTTCTTTTTGTCAACAGACTAGACATGCAACCCTCCCATCTCCAGACAACTGACAAAAGACAGCTAAACAACACCAAGACCTCGTTATAAGCTAACATTATGCTAGCTGACGTTATGTTTGAGTGGCCTAAAAATCACGATTATATTATTACATTCTCACTTTGTATGACAGTTTATTCATTAAGAACTGGAGAGTCCAATGCTAGATTCATTACACTAACACTGGCAAAATATTTAAATAGCCGTGAATAGGTCTTATCCATTTTTCATTTCCTGATTAACAGCAAAGTGTTGATATTATTCAAATATGTTAAAATACAGTGAGTGCAAAATGTACTTTTTACAATTGTAGAAACATGCTAGCCAGTCACGGGCGTTATAGGGTGCAGTCTAAATGTAACATGTTTCATCTCTTAGCTGGCTAAAACTTTTAACAGCCTAGCTAGGTTTGTGCAGTTCAGTTGGGAGGAGTAAGAAACTGAGACCCGCAGACTGCGATTAATGCAAACTAAGGACTTATAGCAGTGAAAATGTTATACATTGCTTTACACTTTTATACACTTTATATAGTCTAGACCATGAACTTCGGGGTGGTCTACAGTTCGCTGTAAGGCAGCTACGATGAGTCGGCAACTACTGAGACCATGGTTCCGTGTGACCAATAATTGTAAAGTATTATTTCTAATTATTGGTCAAACAAGAGACTGACAGGTAACTTGATGTGCCATCAGCAGTAATGAAATTTTACTTAGTTTTGAGTTTTGTGTAGTAAACAGAAGGGCCAAAATGAGTTTCTCCCTGGTTCCTGGATCACACTTAGAGATCGGGTAAGAAGTTCTGATATTTGGAATGGAACATGTACCACCGCACCTTTGTGTGTGTTCATAGTATTTTAAAGGTCTTAACATTAAACTTACCATTGGTTTCCCAGTCATAATACGAGTGCATATTCCTTTAGCATCAATGTTTCCCAGCTCCTCATTATTCTTACTATTTGTTTTTGTTCTCCAGCATGTGTATCTACCTTAGGTTTAGTTTTTAGTATGACTTTGTTTGATTTTTACAGATTCTAAAGTGGCTACAATATCTTCTCCGTTATTTGTTCCAACATTCAGGTATAAATTATTATTATTATTAAGCTCTGGTTTTTGTGGTTTTTACAAATATCCTGTTAGTCTGCTTCCAAAATTGAAAAAATGAGTAGGCAGAATTTAAAACAAATAAAAAATTTAAACACGCTTCCTTCTGCCCGATCTGATTTCTGATCTGATTTGGAAACACGGTGCTAAAATGCTGAATCCTGATAAAAATCTTCTTGAAAATCTTTCGATTGGTAATAAAGACAGCTAAACCATGAGCATGCCTAGATCTCCATTAAGACTTAACCTTTGGATCCCTAATAATGCCTTTTAATTAAGTCAACCCTCTTTCACCTCAAGTTGGAGCATATTTCATGCCTGACTTTCTAGGAAGGCATCCTGACAATGGAAAAACCTTTCCAACCCAACCAGATGCACTGCAGATTACCAGGTCAATTTAAAGTGCATGAAGGTGGTAGAGGAAACTTTCTTATTCTTACTTCTGCTTTTTTTCTTGCAAAACAGTATAACTGTTAACAAGGGAGAGAAAAACGACACACAAAGTGCCAGTTGTCCCTGCTCGTCTCTTGGGAAGACACACAATGTACAAACAGATTACGAAGGCATGTGGAATTGCAAGACAGTGGTATCCAATAAGGCAGCAACCCCTGGTGGCAGTGCTCCTCTTGGAGCACCTATACCCTCTACTGGATGAAATGTGTTATCTCAAATAGGGAGGAATTTCAGGCCACTCAAACATCTGAATTGGAGTGTGACATTTTTCTTTAAGAGACTAACCGAGTGCTAGAAAGCAAGTGGAATTCATTTCATAAGGTATTTTTAAACATGATTTATTCATTTTGAATGATGTATTCACAAAAAAAAAGTGTATTATATTCTTTGCCGACTGCCCCAAATGCATACCAACACACTGCATTCCTGAATGGACGAGCAGGTCACAAACAAGGTTCGTGTTTGAGTGTTCAAAGGATATGCTTCTTTTTTTCTGTCACGTCACATTTTGGGAACAATACGACTCTTTTATGCGATCATCTTAATAAACACAACTGCTTTAGAAAACATTGTGTCTTTATAATTTTGTGCAGTTTTGAAAACTCTGTCACCACCTCCATGCACTTATATCTTATGTGCAATGCGTCATTTTCATAGGGCACAGAGGTCACGCCCATGCCACTAAGATGATTGTCCTCCATTTAGTCTGTAATCACAATACTCAGAAGCTCCTTACTGCTTCATGTTTAGCTGCCAGCCTGGTCCGGATTAAGTATTTACTTTGATAAGTACGGTTTACCGGGGATAGCATGCGTCTCATGGGCAGCTTAGCCAAGGGAGGAGCAATCCTCCTGAAGGTGATTAAGTACCTAAAGAAAGGCTGGTTGACAGGAATAAGGCACTAAGTTCGTCATTTTGCACGCTCTTACATAGGTGGAGCTCACGACTGGGTCAAAAAAGCACAGCAGCTATTGGTGAACCCTGTTTCCTCAGTTGAACAATGGAACATCTAGTAGTTTGAAAGGATTTGTCTATGTAAGTCTATTGACCTATAAATAAAGTTTCGTAGCTTTATCGGCCTTATATTTGTGAGAAGCAGCCTCTTTGATATTCTTCTTCTTCTTGGTTTACTTACTTTCGACACCGACTTGCTCCATCCAGACCTGACATGGCACATATAGTATTTTTGCAAAAGTATTTCATTCTGAAACATTCCCACAGACATCTCCTTGTCCAGCTGAATACAGAGGACACTTTTCTCTGGAGATTACACATCGTTTGCTCCACAAAAGAAATTGAGTTTGCCCCCCTGCCCCCCATTAACCTCATATCGCTGTTAATCAGGGTCTTGAGATGTTTTATGCTTAATTCTTACCAACTGCACAAACTGGCTGAGAAGGAGTGCGTACATTAAAAATGAATGCATAACTTTTTGGCTAGTTGTGCACTGTAATAATAATGTACACGTGGAACCTCGACAATGCGGTGGCACGCCACTTTCCTGGAACCGCTGATGGGAAAAGCGTGCGATGCCTTTACAAAGTGTAAATTTCTACTTTACTTGGAATGTTCGAGCATTTTGGAACGCAACTCCATAACACAGTCACACCGGCACACAACTGCACGTATTTTTGATAAGATTTTGTGTTCATCGTGTCAAAGGGTTATGCAATTTCCCAAACATGCTGTGACAGAAAGAAGGAAAGCCTACTCTCATTGGTCGAATACTCATTTGTATAGTTAAAACACTGTGAACTGTAGCCAGTCCTTTTAAAACAGCAGATTAACAGCAGACACCAGTTTTCATTGTCCAATCTTAATCAGATGAAAGAGCACTAAGTTGTCAAATAACTCGAAAGTATTTAATCCTGTAATTAATGTGCTTGCAGGTGCTTGTGTATGTCACATTTTGATTTCTTAATGACTTACCAACGCACACAAAAATTGCTGTTAGGTTAGGCAACTGAAGGTGTAAAGTACAGGCCTTCCTGTTGTAGCACAGTCTTAGTAAATCTGGACACCAGGTGTCCTTACAGCAGGTGTCGGATTTTCAGCCAGCCTTTCCAGGACAGAGCCCTGTGTCCTGCAAAGTGAGCGCATAGTAAGAGGCCTAAGCACAGGTAAGAGAGGTAAACTTGGGGATTAAGGTCCTCAGCTCTGACTCCAAAGAGTCTTAGCAGGTGATTTGTGGCTCATCCCCTCTGGGCTTATGCTGGGACGATCTGACAAAGCTCGACCATCAAATCAGGTGTCTACTTAACGCAGTGGAGAATGCTCAAGAGTAGGTCACACATCCTGTTAGTATAGCTGTTTCAAAGGGTATTTAAAGGGTGATCCTATTATCCTGGATTGAAATCTGCATGTGTTCCAAAACAGGTCCAGGAAGGATTCTGACAGTGGTTGTTGGAAGGGAACATTTACAGGACACATGCTTACATGCATCAAGGTCATCGTGTCGGAAGGAATATGCAGTTCTTGGTCTGTGGGCGAGCAATGATCAGATGCTGCAAAAAGGTTAGACAAAACTGCAAAATGCAATATTTGTGCACATTCAAAATTGCCACTGTTGCCACTGGGCAGCATGAACAACTTAAGTGAGATCAAGATTATATCACCTGGAGTGAAGGATTGTGATGTGCACCCAAAAATGTACGAAGTCACAATATGACTTGTGGTTTGGTCACTTCCAGTGAAACCGGGAAATATGTTGTATGTTTTTTGTGTGTCCACAGGAAAAAAATGAAAGAGGAGCTGGACAGGAACGTGCAGTGGAAGAGCATGGGGCCATTAAAGAACAGTATTAGCTAGAGCGTGAGTAGTCTCACTTGTGTAAACTGACTGCCTGCCTTTTATCAGCTCAAGAGTTTGTTTAGAGTCCTGTCGTGTAGCCCTTGGCCTCTATCACGAAGTAGGCAAAACAAGTAGAGTGATTATCATCACCAAGGCCAGGAAGGGTGGACGGCAACATTGGAACTAATCACAGCCATCTCGCAGTCCTTTTTGCGTTGTGACCTAAACTCATTTGCACCTCCTCTCCGGCTGGCCCCAGAGCATCATGTCTGATGTGAGAGGACGACACCTCCCCTTCCGCCGCCTTCTTCCTGCCAGCCTCTCCTCGTCGAATGAACTCTAAACATGCGCAATTACAGTTTAGGATCTCTGTCCTCATCTTGGGTTCAAAAGACATCTGCTCAGGCCACAAACGCACCGTCTCATGAGCTTTGAGCCAAAGATGAAGCGTTTCGACTGCTTGAGCTTTTCCTGACACCGTGTGTCTCAGTTGTCCAAAACAAGGAGCTGTTACGTGAAGAAGTCACAGAGTGTAGAGGCCGCTATCTCTGATGGCTCAGATAGCAAACCTTGGCTCCATGCTTTTGCTATCATGGACACTCATCTCACACAAACACACACAGCCCAAACAATGACTAGCAACATCTCTGATAGCACAAACAACATCCTGATATAATTACACAATCAGGAAATTAACAAGCCAGCGTGTCTGCTGCAGCAGAAGGATGGGCCCTGCGCTGTATGCCAGAGAGAAACCGGAAGGCAGAGAATGGGTGGGAGAGAGAAGGAGGGGTCAAACACCATTTTGATTGCAGAGTCCCTGAGGCCCAGGCCGCTCTGTGCATCCATACAGATAACTGTCTGCCTGGGCTGAGAGATGACAACGGGGATAACCACAACGATTTGCCGTGCTGCTGTGAAATCTTGCATGGATGCTCTTTGTCCCCAGAGGATGTTTCCAACCATTCTGGTGACCCCATGACATTTTCTTTAATTCCTAATCAGGCTGACATTTTTACTTCTATGGAGGAAAATGTCAGAATGATCTCCCGAGGCAGACACTGATATCCATGTTTAGTATTTTGTTTTTTTAAATAGCCGTCCTGTAGTTTCTTTCTTCTGGTTTATCGCTCATTTTTGGACACCCTGTGAGCACGTCATCTAATCAGCAGATTGTGACAGACTCTGATATACTGATGTTCCAAAGAGAAACGGGCAGTTTTGTTACTTATTGGAACGTGACATTTAACCGACTTCCAAATTCTCCACAATTGCAGGTGCAGTTTGGGCCACAAGGCCAGCCTGTAGCCAGAGGAAGCTGGGTGGACCCTTCTTTAACAAAGAAAAAAAATAGTGGGGGATAAGTGAGCAATAAAAATTCTGATAATGGCAGCTCTGATTGAAAAGGAGAAACCGAAGCTCATGTGGCCAAAGAGGCCCCAGCAGCAACTGCATTACAAACTGCAACTACTGCAGTGTGTCAGATGGATAAATATCATCAGTGTTATTTTAATATTAATAAGGACTTGACATTATCAAGCAGCCAAATTAGCGTGTTGTGTGAGCATTCAACAACCGTTGTTACATTTGTGTAAAGCAATTATTGACCAACTGCAGGAAAATTATTAGGACAGTGATCAATGACGGCGCATTTCTCAACGTCGTCCAACACAAAGGCTGACTGCAAATTAATGAGTTCTCTCACGTTGCCTCTCCTTTCAAAGCTTATTTTTTTCCATTCACACTCGGCAACACTGAAAGGCCAAGACTGGAGAGAGCTTTAGCTAAGAGACAGCTGTCAAGCAGACTAAGAAGGCAAACACTATACTTTTATCCATGCTTATGGGTAAACATACACACACACAGACTGGCAGGCAAACATGTGCGCAAACACTATTGAAAAGGTGAGAGGTACAGCTCTCTCCGACACCCATGGGCGCTTCAGCCTGAGAATGTTTTTAAGGTTTAGGCTCCACTCCCTTGTTTGCTCTGCAGCTTACTCTCGTTGCACCTGCGTGCGTTTGTCTTGCTGTTGTATGTGTCAAAGTGTGCCCTCGCTAGGTGAGAGTGTAAGGGCCATGTTTTTCTTCAGATGACACGTGTTTACTTTGTTTCTTACGTTTGGGTTGTATGCTGAGGAGCTGACACCTTTATGACATCATATTATCAATGTCTTCTGTCCAAAGCAGCAAGTTTAACGAAACAAATCTGTTTAGTCAGAGCAGGAAGTAGAACCTAAAAAATGTACTGGTTTTAATATTTCTTTTTTTGCAAACCTACAAAACCTACCGATGGCTCTCGAATGGACCCTGGCTTGGCACAAAACATGAATAAATAAACCTTAAGAAGCTCGGACACTCTTTGTTACCTGTGGAGCACTTTATGTTTCACAGTGTACTGAATTAACTCCTTCAACATAAAGACACTGGTTCAACTCAAATTTGCAAGAGCATTGTCTTAATGTGATTATTATTTATTATTATTATAATACAAGCCCTGCAGCTGAGCCAGGAATAAACTGACCCTGGTCAAGACAGCAAAAAAAGTAACACAGGGTAGATCGCAGTGTGTGTCTACGTGGAAAAAAAATACAAACTACTTGATTTGTATCCAGTAAGGATGCCCAATATAGCCTCAAAATTATGTCACAATATTTCAAGGAAATTTGTGATTTGTGATATTTCTAATAATCCAGAAAAAAACAACATTTGATCATTTTGTCAAATCTATCAGAGCAGTGAGTTAAATATAAGAACAAAAAAAGCCTAGGTAGCATTTTTCCTGTAACTTGTAAGTTAAAGTATAACATAACTCAGTGGTGTGCAGTGACTTTTACAGAAAGCCACTCTACCCGAAGCTCACAGCTGATCTCAGAGCAGTGAAAGCAGAGCCAGCGGCAGCTTGTCTACCACACTAATCTCCCATCAGTTATCCGCTACGTGCATGCGGAAACAACCAGAAAAAGCTGCTGGCCTCTCAGCTTGACAAGCTCAAGTGATTGTTAATGGGAGACGGGCAGGCCTGTGACATTGAGTCACACTACAGTTTCCAAAGGGATCCAAGGCAAGCGCGTTTCCAGCTACAATAGCCAGTTATGGCCACAAGATGGCAGTAATCTAAGAAGAGACACAAACAGGTGAGAAGCTTAATGACCGAATACTGTCTGAGACAAAGGAGAGAGGTCGCTTTCACGTTTGTATCTTTTAATTAATAATAATAATAATAATGACTTTATTTATAAAGCGCTTTCAAACAAAGTGCTGTACAACTAAAGGGATAAATAAAATAAAAGCGATACATAGCAATACAGGTAAGAGACACAATACAAGTTAAAAACAATAAAAATGTAAAAACTAAAAGCCATAGAATTAAGACATATAGGATAAGGTGAACAAATGTGTCTTCAGCTTAGTTTTAAAAACCTCCACAGAGCAGCCTGCCGAATATCTTGAGGGAGGTTGTTCCACAGAAACGGGGCATGAAAAGAAAAAGCTCTCCAATTGTCTTTTTTCTGGCTCTAGGAACTTTTAGAAGGCCAGAGTCCTGAGATCGTAGAGCACGAGATGGAACATAAAGATGTAAAAGGTCGGAGAGGTATAAAGGTGCCAGTCCATTTAAAGCCTTGTAGGTGAGCAGCAGGACCTTAAAATCTGCTCGAAGCTGACAAGGTAGCCAATGCAGAGATCTCAGTACAGGGGTAATGTGCTCAAATTTCCAAGTTCTTGTTAAAATGCGAGCAGCTGCATTTTGCACCATCTGTAGACCTCTGAAACTTTTCTTTGGTAGGCCAGAAAGAAGAGCATTGCAATAATCAATGCAGGAAGACACAAATGCATGGCCAAGAACCTCTGCAGTGTCGCTTGACAAAACTTGTCTGGCTATGTTCCTCAAATGATAAAAGGCGGTCTTTGTTATCTCTTTTACATGAGATTCAAAGGAGAGCACCATGTCAAACCACACGCCCAAGGTTTTTACCTTGTTCCTGCAATTTATGACACTGTCATCAATTTTCAAGCTGAAATTTTGGGACAAGTGCTGAAATTTGTGTGGCCCAATGACCATCAACTCTGTCTTATCAGTATTTAGGAGCAAGAAATTATCCGATAACCAGCCCTTAATTGCAGATAGACAACATTCTAGTTTAGAGACTTCAGCACAATTTCCAATGGTTAAAGGAACATAAAGCTGCAGGTCATCAGCGTAACAATGAAAGGTTACATTAAAAGAACGTAAAAGAACACCAAGAGGCAGCAGCTACATAGAAAACAGCAATGGTCCAAGTACGGAGCCCTGAGGAACCCCATGCCTCACTGCACAGGTCTCAGAGAGATCATTTTTAAAACTAACAGTCTGAGACCTCCCAAGCAGGTAAGATCTCAGCCATGATAAAACATTTCCTGTAATTCCAATAAAATGTTCAAGCCTATCCAATAAAATGCAGTGATGCACAGTGTCAAACGCAGCACTTAGATCCAGCAGTACCATGTTCTGACTGAGATATTTTTGAAACTAATTCAAACGTACAGCTCTGCTACCACTTCCAACATAAATGAAGACAGAAACTAAACAGCAGTGACGTTTGTAGGGTTACTGAAGTTGGACTACCTGGTGTATAATGTTGTGCTACGTGATTGCTAGCGACACAGCTATGTTAGCATAACATTAGCACAGTGAAGCTGGAGGATGAACGCCAACTTTTTTTCCACTCGATAAAAGTTAACGTGAGGGATTCTGGTGGTCAGGGACAAATGCAATCGCATAGCAGGATGCTGTACACGGGCCAAACTTCAGTCAGGAGAACAACTGACATTATTCATCCACAATATGAGGTTAGTTATTAATATACTGCAATAACATGGGAATAGAGCAGCTGCGAGAGAATTCAACATTAATGAATCAATGTTACGGAAGTGGAGGAAGCGCAGTTTTTGGCTTTCCCCATATTTCAAAAGTGCTTCATCTCTTTGCTGTGACTGTCGCCCGCCATAATTTGCAGATGATAATGGTTGTAGCCGCTGCGATGCTTTCGACCAAAACAGACGCAGCTTGATGACATCATGTCTGTCGCGATAGAGCGATATAGTCAAAATCTCTATCGTTGGCCAAACCTTTCACGATTTTGAAGGACAAATAAAATGTTTGGGGAAACTTTGTAAAGGTTTTGGATCCATACGAAGTCAGTCTAAACAGTTTTCAAAATTCATTATGCAGTATTTTGAAATAAAACTGCTGCTGTAACATGACTTTTAAGACCCATCCAGACTGAATTTAACATAATTTAACACTTTCAAGCTCAGTTGGTGTGCCCGTGTCTGCTGCACTTAAATACTGTAGAGAAAATAGAAATCAGAACTCTACACACAATCTTAAATATGAATGTGAAGTGAAAGTATAAAACTGAACTACAGTAAGTTAAACCAACAAAAATAGGTCACAAAATGTACATTTTAATCATCAGTGAGGTTAAACTCCTAGACTTTACAATACAGGAGCTCTAAAAACTATAGCCTCTGTGAACTGGAATCAATACTAATACTAATAAACAGTGTGACTGAGTGTCTGTAGCAGCTGAAATTGTACAGCATTTCCCTGTGACGGTGCTTCGGTGCAGGTAAAGAGAATAAAATAAATCACATACAGTGTCAAACTGTGCATGACTGCGAATCATCAGCAATCCCTTTGGTCATCCGAGCAAGCATCCCCTGTGGCTAGAAAGCAAAAACCCAAGCAGAGCAGTCAGAAGTTATGAGTCTTAGTAAGGAGCTGTGCTGATGTCATCTGCGTTGGCATTTTTCAAAATAAACTCTTCGTGGCTTCTCTTCACCTAGTGGCACCCCAAGCAAAACACACCAGTCTGGCTGCAATCTATCTCCGCATGTTTATGTGGCAAGCTAAAGCAGTGCCATAACAGTAAATGGTTTAGAACAACCCCAGGCTCACACGGAGCCATATTCTACAGATCGGCTGTGACCAGTTCTTTTTCCTGCTAGGTGGTGTTTTGAATGGCTCATCCCCGAGGACGCCGCTGTTTGTTTAAGCCCAGAAATGCTCTGCTTGTTTCATTATAGATGGCGTCTCAGCCTGGGACCCTTGACCGCCTCATCACTTTCTTTCATCATTTTTTCTCGCCCCTAATTTCAGTAACATTAAAACTGTTTGGACAGACTGGCAAAACAAAAGTGACAAGATGAACTGAACAATGGTGATGCCTTATCTTTCAGTAAGCCACTCACTTTAGGGAGCTTTATTGGGACAGCAAATGAGCAGAATTAGCTTAAGAAACAGATGTCTCTTTATTGCTGCTGACACAATAGACAACAGGGTAAAACCTAGCAACACAAGCCCAACGCTGAAGCCTTGGCGGCTACAGCTCTATCCACAACTTAATCAGGAGGGTCTCCTCAGGAAAAGTAGGAAAACAGTGCCCCTCTCTGTCCACACTGAGTTACACAAACAGGATAGGCCTGTTCTCTGCAGGGCAGCGTGTCAAGGGCAATAAGGCTTAAAGACTCAAGCAGAAGGTGGGCAAAGGAAAAGACAGTATGTCTGTAACACCTTCATGTCACAGAAAAGGGATTATTAGGTTGGCCTGTGATCAGTATACACAGACGCACGCACACAAAAATACAGACTGCCCATTAACTATAGACGTAGCTATTAAAAACACACCAGGGGTGCGAGGGGCTTTGTCCCGCAAAACTGGGTCAAGATTGAAAATCACAAGAGGGCGGAATAAAGGAAACTGCATACAAATGAGTGGTGTGGGGGTGGGCTTCTCTTCATGGTCTCTGACACCGTCACCTGCCTACCCTCTTTGCACATGGCTGAAATTTCACACAGCTGGGATGAGACTAGCTTAAACCTCCCTTTGTGTTTCTGTCAATAATCATGTTTGCACTCTCATGATCCTACGGCTTTAGCGCTGGTAAGTTATTTGCTGCTGCACCTCTACCACCTACATGACTGACTGATGTATGGCTTCTCCGGTGCACGAGGATCAACATAGCAGTTACTGACATGTTTTCTTTGCTTTGTTTCCTTTCATCTCTTCAGACTGCCCCCAGTTTTACAGAGTTTTGATCAAACAGTGTCTCAAAAAAAACCTGAATAATAAAAGAAGAGCTTGGAAGTTCAAGTCAGGATCCTGAAAACACAGGCGCTTTGCTATTATAATCACATTAGGAAACCTGTGCTTGTTGTATAAAATGAGAGAGACTTAACTGTGGGAACTTCTCAGTCTAGTTTTAGCATGTTAAACTACTTGTTGTTAAAATGGTGCTACAAAGACAAAACTGCATTCCTCATCAGTGAAAGCAGACACAATGAAGGATGGTGCAGTGCTGACCAGCCATGTTTCAAAAGGTATAACGATGTAATAATCAGGAAAAAGATATATTTCTATGACACCATGTTCAAGGTATAAATACAGTGTTAGGAGCAAGAATGCTCTATACAGAATTAGAACAAACAGAAAATCTTGATTTGGGTCACTTATTGGCTAACTTGTAAATTACAAACCATTAGCCAATTAGCATATTATGGATAATCCTTTTTGGGTGGTCAGGACCATAAACCGATCAGAAATGTTTTCCTACAGAATCTACAGAATGACAAAGACAGCTAATGCTATCAGGGTGGCTTTCAGATAGTAGATAATAATGTAGCTTTATGGAGGCTCCACACTGGCTTCATCTTCCTGACCTGGACGCTACATCCTAGTTTTACACTGTCTATGGTGAAGACGGAGAGTGAAGAGCTTGGATGAGCACTTTCCAGATAGCGAATTCATTTGCAAATGTAGTGTGGCTCAAAAGAAAAACTACAAATATCTGCAGGATTTGGACCAAACAAGAATTCCTACCTGTGCTTACAATTTGATATGAAGTGTCTACCAGAATTATTGGACACTGTTATGTTTTGAAAACTGAAAATTTGACATATTTAACAAATAATAGTAGCAAAGGCTGGTAGAAGACTGAAAACATTCAGAATCTGGACGGCAGTCTTAGGACGACTATTATTAATTATTGGGTCCGTTTTCTTTTTGTACCCGGGTTGCTTCCCACAGTCTAATTGAAATTGATTTAAAACCTAACTGCTTATTATGGCTGATGATACTTAAGATGGTTCTCAGGTAGGCTGTTCCAAGCATCATGGACAACTTGGCAAAGTTCTAGTGTGGATTTAGGCTATCTCAGGGTATCATCATGTAATCCAAGAATGACTTAATGATACCGAGATCCGTGCAGGCCAGACCATCTGTTGGTTGGATTCTGCTGTCTGACTCACTGTTCTTCTTGTGGCAGAAGATAGTGTTTATCAGCCTGGGTGGATATTTTTGGCTCAATGTTCCACTTTAAAAGAAACTTGGGACTGATTAGACATCTGCTTGAGTTTACTGAGTTGAAGGTATTGGAAAGAATTTGAACATAGAAAGTGCCTTAAACCTTTGTGCAGCACTGCATATATAGAGAAACTGTGACGGAGTACAGGTCATCTAATAACAAAGCGTGTAAGTACAAGGTATATAGAGTAACAAAGACACTGATGAGAATCTACTAATCCTTTTAAGTGAAAGACAAAGCTGAAGGAAGTGAGGCTGGAGGAAAGCCAAGTGACCTGGTGCAAGGCTGATCCAAGGCACTCTTCTTGTAGTTCATGTGGTGTGCCAGGAGGGGCAGGCTACTTCTGTAAGCTCTTTCAGCTCTTAACAGAAGCCACAACGTGCAGTTTTTCTAAACTAGCATAGATCTGACCTTTATGAAAAGGTTCTGTCTTTGAAAGGGTTATGCATGTCTTTATCCTGTCTTCCTTCTCTCACCCCAACCAATCACAGCAGATGGCCCCGCCCCTCCCTGAGCCTGGTTCTGCCGGAGGTTTCTTTCTGTTAAAAGGGAGTTTTTCCTTTCCACTGTCGCCAAAGTGCTTGCTCATAGGGGGTCACATGATTGTTGGGTTTTTCTCTGTATCTTTGTTGTGATTTGGCGCTATATAAATAAAATTTAATTGAATTAAATTGAATTGAAAGGGTTAGTGGATGAAAACGACTTCTAACCAGAGTCTTTAAATCTTTTTGTAAATCTCTACTGGAGTCTTGTCTGCAGCAAGACAGTATAAAACTGTATGCTTTATCAGCAACAAGTAGTTTCAGAGACAAATAAGCTGAAATGGTACCCTGAATACTTTATAGGAAGTCGTTTTCTGATGGAATGAATCCAAAAGAAAAAATAAAAATAGAACGTGAGAACAGTTCACCACTCTGAGTACAGCAAACAAAAAGAATCTAACACTAGACGGGCAATGACAGGAGGTTATTTAGAAAACCTGACTCACTTTGTAGCTTAAGGACAGGAAGGAACAAGCTAAAACGAGCGTGTTGAACAGGCAGTAGTATGCTCTTTATTGTGGCCTTCTAATATTTAAAAGCACTAGTAGGAGAGCGCTGTCTCACAACAGATCAAACTAAACTGCATTATCAGTCTTTTGGATTACACGTGTTTTTGAGCTGGCTCTGTCAGGTTGTTCTGTCTCTGCTACCTACGCTCTCACTTTTTAACTACCTACAGTCAATATTGACTCACACTGCAGTCAAAAACTCATTTTTGCTCATGAAGACTTCTAACACATTAATACTGAACTGTTGCAGCCCTGATGACAGCTAGTTGTTTCCTCAAAGACAAGAATAGGTGCAAGACTTCTGTACCTTTCCAACTGTTTACAGCAGCAAAGAGCAACTAACATACTTCACCTATTTTGAGTTGAATGAAAAGTGTGTATAACTAGACATGTCATCATTTGTTGTTTTTTAGCTCCAATCCCTTTTTCACTGAAGTGGTTACGTTTAGAAAACCATTAGTGTTAATGACACAATTCAGCTGGACCCGACCAAAACAGTGACGAGACATCGCTGCACTGTAACGGTGGAGTGTTGCATGTGCTGTATGTCATCTGTCTTTAACCATGAATGAAAAACCTAAGACTTGACATTTACTTGATGAAGCTGCCTATCCTAGCTAGATACATGCTACCAAGCTAAGCTGCAGCTCGCCAGCTAACATGGGTAAAAACTACAGGAAGCCGCTTTACTCTTACTATTGTTTATGTGCTGCCTGAAATCAAAGTTAGCAGAAGATGAATCAACTAACATTTCCTGGTTCATTTTCCTCCATTTTCTCTCAGAATGCATGCTTTTATTTGAAAGACCAGTGTGGTATTGGTATACCAATGACCTTTGACATTCCAGCAACTTATATAAGAAAGCCATATTGAGACCAAAATGAACATTGCAACAAAAATTGCAAAGAGCTGATAATACAGAACACAAAGCAAAAGAAAAAAAGATTTGGAATCCACACGTATCCGCTGGTTGACAAAATCTGGAACAGTTATTGTGATCGTGCTTTTTGACCTAAGACAGATTTCTAGCATTTCAGCTGGTAAATGCGTCGCTTCGTGCACGACCAACTTTCCAACGTTGACTCTGTTTACACGTCACAAACAGTGCATTCATACAAATCTGTACCTAAACACAGTGTACTGCATTTTAGAACAAAACTGGGAATCATAAATGTTTTGTGCACAACTTCTCTGAACATGTGTCACGTACAAGTTATGAAGGCTGGTCTGTCTTAGAAAATGCAAACAATTCATTGCAGGAAAAACCCTCGCAGGACACAGTGGGACTGTTGGTGGGAGCACGCCAGTGCTCATAATGCTATGGAAAGGAGCACTGAGAACATTTAAACCAGGCTGTGAGTGTTTGCAACGGGTCTCTTAACAATAGGTCAACGGACATCTTGGAGTGGCAAAGACGGGCATGAATATTGATGCACTTTAGCTGGCCACTCATGTTCTGAAACTAAGGGTTTAGCATTTGGTGCACAAGGATTTAGGGGGCTTTTCCCTAAAATAAACAGAGATGGCTGCTGTTGCGGGAAGCGTAGTAATCGTGGACCTGTCACTATGTGCATACACATATATAATCTCTATTTGCAAGCATTTCATTCAACGTTATTTGTAGATCATTTTATTAGTCACAGGACTTCATAGTGACATATTTAATCAGGAAAATCGGAGGAGATTTTTCTATATATTATTTCCATTCTGAAGATGATTTCAGGGACATTTAAACAAATATTTGTCTCACACCACAACGGAGTGTGCGAAGCAGGGTAGAGCCGTGTCATTTCTCACAGGAAGTAGTCGTGTCCCTTCATTAAAATAGCAGAACAAACACGAGCACAAACACAATTGCTCACTTACTAAGCCATGCTTTCATTGTAGCACACCGAATAAAAGGCTGTAGGTTTGCTGAGTGCATTTAGAGAAAGTTACCTACAAAGTCAGCCAGGAGGGCACTTCTACAAAGAGATGGGCTTTTGGAAACGAAGGGACAATGAATCAGACGACCAGCTTCAAGCGGCACCTGTTATGGAGCAGAAGGACCAGGGTGGAGGATTGGAAGGAATAAAGGCCGAGCATTATGCTGCCGTTGTAAAGAGCAGGTAAGCCTGTTTGCTTTAGAGGTGTTGTCCCAGTTGCCCCAGCAGCTATGAATTGCGGGGACGCCCGTGGCCTTTGTTTTCTGACACGAACAGGGGGTGTTGAGAGCAAGCTGCGGACACTGATGCGTGACTGAATTCCTATTAGACTGGTAAAACTGGGTGAGTCTTCAGAGAGCACATTAATGTCCCGCTCTTATATGGGCAAACACGCATCAATGCATCTGATGGAGCATCCCCGATAGAGGCTTCAGAGGACGAATCATGTCACTCGAGTGTTTTGGATGACATAACATTTCACCAAAATGACACGAGAACCGTGTGTGTTCGCCTTTTACTCTTCACAGGATAAAAGAAAACGAAATGTGTCCGTCGTACTGCCACCACGTCAGTCAGTAACGCTCTCTATCAGAACTCAGGTTAATTACTGAAATCTCAGAATGGAGCGACATGCCTCATCATAACAGGAAAAGAAACAGGAACAGTGAAACAATCAAGCAGATTCGAGTTAAGCCACCAGGCTATTGTAGAACGATATTGCACACTGCCCATACACGTCTAACACAAATTACAGAGCAGCTTCCTGCTGCAGCTTTCGTAGTAATCATAATAAAAACAAAAAGTTTATTAGTATGACATTTATAGCAGTGTATTTTACAAAAAGACACAACTGTAAGCAACTGATGTAGCAAGAGCAGTGTGACACATGCATGCTCAGTAGCCTGTGGTAGCTGGGATGATGTTTGCAACTATTACACATACATACAACGACGATCGCAGATATGCACATGTGGACGCTGCAACCTGACTCATGCATCTGTGAGTGTGAAAATGCCAAAAGATATTATTAATGATAAGTGCATGCTACCACGTCACTGCACATTATAAACCACCTTTTCACTGTTTGAAGCTCGTCCCTCCATCCACAGAAGCACCTTTTTCTACGTTTTAATCTAACGTTCACACACTCTCAGCCTGCCAGGCCATCAACAATAAAACACAAATCACCTGCACTTGAAAGAGAGCAGCAGGCGCTATCGGGACACAATTAGGACTTTATGTTTTTGAAGTCTGAGCTTACGCATTCAGCTAGGGTTCTATTATAACTGGGAAAAGCTGCTGAATACCCGACGCAGAGCCCAGAGAGAAAGTGGAATCAACCTGTTCAAACAGAGATGGGCTGAGAAGTGTCATTCCCACGACGAGGTGTGCCAGCAAGCTTTGAAAGTATAATGAGTCAGGGCAAGCTTTCAGGTATGTTGCCACAGAGTTAAACACCGAGTGTGTCCTGTTTGATTTGAAGAGCTCCTGTTCTTAAATAGTCTTGTCTGTCAGCACCAGCAGATTCCACTAAGAGGCCAGAACAAAGAACTTTCCCGTCATTACTGCTTTGGGATTTCTCTCAATGCTTTGAATGGCTGTGTGGTGAAAATAGGTGTGAGATAACTGGAACAAGGAGGATATAGCGTGTTGTCAAAAACAGCCGTAGAGGGGCAAATGTTGGGTCGAGTCCCGCAACTGTCGGGAGCTCCTCTTTTCTTTGAAGAGCCCACATGTTGCATTTGTGAATCCTGCGATTTATTATCAGTCCTCTTGAAGCTGCAACATGTTTTGACACAGTGTCCAGAGGCTTACTTAATGTACACAGGCCCGGACCACCAACAGCATAGCGCTTTTCACTCCTCCGTTTCTCAACACATTACCTTGTAAATCTGTTAGTCCCCAACACTCACTTAGCTTTCTGACAGCTGTTAATACCCCAGCATTCACCTGCACTTTGTCAAAAGAAAGGCAGTCCATCATTCGGAGCAGAGAAAAGCAGAGCATTTAGCAGGGGATGAGTGAGAAGTTACATGTTTGATCTGCTGAAATATTTGCAGAAGGATTCCCATATGTAGAGCCAATTATGTGTGTCTGAGGGAGTTTCCCCACACCTGCCCGATGTGAGCTCCAACAGACTGCACAAACTCCACCCTGCCAGCACAGCCGTACTCCAAACACTTATTTTATCTGGCTTTATCGCATTGTGCTGCGAGCCTTTTTGCCCGAAAGCATGCTTATCGTGGATGATTGCGCAGCTCCCTGCATTACTCTCAAACTAAACTGTGATCACAGTAACTAAACACCAAAAATTACACCAACGCAGCCCATCACAAATCAAAAGTCACATCATCATCAGTGTCGGTGCTTTTGAACTTTCTGCTTGCAAAAAGGCCAGACGTCCTTTAGCCTTTTAAGACTGCAGCACACGGAGTCCGTCGAGTTTTGACTGGTCACAGCACAACACCTCAGTCCATCTCACACGAGCTCACATAAAGATAATTATAGATAACTAAAGCTAAAACTTACTGTAGTCAGCTAAAAGTAAAAGTACACTTCTAGGGACCTGAAAACAAATAATTTCTCGCTTTAGGCTTTGGCGATTTGGTGATATTAGATTAGATTAGATTAGATTAGATTAGATTAGATTAGATTAGAATAGAATAGAGATTACGTAAATGAAACGAACCCGAATCCCTCGGGTGGGTTCCTCCTGGAAATTCAGTTTCCAGTAGCACAGCACCGACAGAAGTTGAATGTTACAGACACAATAAAGGGGAATGAGAGTACAGATATAAGCATAAATACACCATATATACAAACAATACAGAATACATAATCTGGATGAATAGGATTGCACATTTGAGTGAGTGATTATTGCACCGTCGAATATAAGAAAAAAATATTGCAAATATTGCACAGTGAAAAAAAGCACTACAGCTCAGTGGTTCCCGCCCTCCCTTGCCCCCCTGTCTCCCCTCCCCCTCCCCTCCAGTGAGGAGTTAAACAGTCTGATGGCGTGTGGGACAAAGGAGGTTTTAAGTCTGTTGGTTCTTGACTTTGGGAAAAGCAACGTGTCGCTGAACAGGCTCCTCTGATTGTTTACGACCGTGTGCAGAGGATGCCCAGCATTGTCCATAATGTCCAGCAGTTTCTTCAGTGTCCTTTTCTCTGCCACTGCCACCAGAGTGTCCAGCTTCGTGCCGACCACAGAGCCCGGCTTCCTGATTAGTTTCTCCAGCCTGGATGAGTCCTTCTTTGCTGTGCTGCTCCCCCAGCACACCACATATTAGTCAACACATTAACCATGAGGAGGCTTTGTATGCTTGTATATGTGTGTAATGCATGTTAACCCCCCCATGCTTCCTACTTCATCGTCATATGGAGTTATGCTTTACATCATTGCCTTGTCAGTCTTGCAGCGTTCACATGGTTTATCATGGCGTCATAAAACGAGCACAGGAGTCATGTTTACTTTGGTTAATTAAAAATTATTAGTTCATGTTTAAATGAACCGAGCTTTAATTTCTTTCACCAGAATGGAAAATTCAGATCATCTGTTTGAGCCCTTCAGAAGCCAATAACTACGTCCATTATGGTGTTTTCAGCAGGACTTCTCGCCAGTGCCTTAAAACAATACAGCCTCCCAACACGGCTACCTGCAGTGATTTAGTCCAGCACTGTTTTTGTTACAATCCCTCCAAAGTCAAAGAGCTTGAGTCTCCATTGTAACTGTGAGGACTGCTGGGTAATTTACCATCTAATGGCAAATGGAAACGCACTGTTAAATAACATCCAACTTCTGCTTCTCCAGTATAAAAGTCTGTGACTAAGTATTCACAAAGCCTTTGTGCTAATAATTCAGTGCATCATAGAGCAAGATCCCTTTCCTTTGTGAAGCATGCCAGGATAATGGAGCGCTGTTAAAAGCTCGACAGGTCATCCGCCCTGACCAAAACCTCAACTTGAACCTGAGTCCTGCTCCCAAATAAGAAGCAAATGTTTTTTCTGGACAGATTTATGAGATACTGTCATTTAATGTAATGCAAACTATGCAGCTCAGTAAAACATATGCCGACTAAAAGTAGGACGGCGGTGAAAACAGGGTTGATGCAACGACCCACTAATCAAGCTGTCACGGAGAAAAGCTGCCCATGATGGTAGAATTTACCGTGGCGTGCCTGTGTGCACAGTTTACCAGGTTAAAGCTTTGTCAAAGAAGAAGCCTTATGTGAGCATTACCCAGAAATGTTGCCTGTTGTCCAAAGCTCTTGTAAAATGAGTAGTGTAAAAATTCTCTTTGGAAAACATAAACAATGCTACAGAGGGACCGTCTGGCTCGTTATCAGGGCTCATTTCAAAAGTTTGTCTTATGATGTGGGAGTTTATTCATGCCTGTGGAACAGACACACCACCAGAGTGGAGATGCTTTACACAAAACATGCGCTCCCACCTGGATGATGTCTCTATAATGGAAGGCCTCTCAAATTTCAGTAAAACACGGATAAACTCCATACTGTAGTTTCACAACACGGCTTAGTCGTAGACAAACCCAAACCTTTGCCACATCACCGAACAAAAAAACAAACCGCAACAAAGAAGACTCGGGACAGTTAAACTGATATAATCCTGTATCAGACAAGAACGGTACAATATTCCTCTCCCAACAGTCCAACTGGTCTCCTCAGTTCCCGGGCATTTTAGGACGGTTGTTAAAAGAAGAGGGGATGCTGCCAGAATTACAAAATTGGGATCTTTGTCCAAATATCAATTGTTGTGAAAGAAATTCCTGACAATCCAATTAAAACTGGAGATATCTGAGAGATGGACTGACAAAGAGACTGAGAGACTATGATGGTTAAAAAAAACTGAATCTGGGGTAGATTAAAGCTCTTAGGCCCATCAAATTCTTCCTCTCTGTTCACAGCAGATCAATCAATGCTATCAATAGGTTTATGTGGCAGAGTGAAACCTCTTATTACACCTCTAAATGAAGAAGTTCAACTGTATTGATTGGAGAGGAGAAAGGATGAGAACAATGCTACTCCAAAATCAATACGGGATGAAGAACATGGAGCTAGATGATTGTAGATGTTGCCATGACATACACACACTCACAGGGTGAAAACACAACCAGCGGCTTGTAATCGTGCATTGAAAACAAACCCGGTGATCTCTCCATTAATTATGCGTGTAATCATCTACCATTTTAGCTACTTACGGTAGTTTTTAGGGGGTTTTGTCAACATGGTTAGACTGGAGAGTATGAAGTTATGTGCAACTAGACAACAACTACAAAAACACTTCAACGTGATACTGCACAAAGACATTAAGACGTTTAATGGATCAGAGTTTCTTATCTCTGTCAGTGATCTACCATAACTAGGGTAAGGCTGCATAAATGGCTAATTGCCAGTACTTAATGGTCTCCTGCTGAGACCCCTTTACAATGTGCGCAACTAAAAAGGCATCAGGACTTCAGTTGACAAATGGTTGCGTCAATCACACTTATAGCATTAACTGGCTTATGGTGTAAGCGCACTAAGATGAGCCCTAACAAAGGATGTCTATATCAAGATTAGTCAACTTATTAAACCACATAGGCAGATTAGGTGTCTAATTCCACTGACCCTCTGAAATAAATCTGGATTTTTTTTCCGAGGAGCTCCAAACCTCTGACCGAAGCCAAGTTCTAACAGCTGCTGCAGTAGACAGACCGCTAAAGAGCCTCCACAAACAGATGATCCGGTCAAGCAATCCTCATCAGGCTGTGCTTAAAGAAATCAATTTCATTAGCTTTTCGCTCTACGCAACACACTGACTGATTCCCTTTATTTAAAAGGATGTGTCAGTGAGTATAATTCGACTAAAAACACAAAAGTCACATAAATCTTTCTGTTCAGATTCCTACACGTTGTACACTTGCATGTTTTTATATTTTAGACTTCTAGTTTAAATATTACTGTGTAGTTAGTAAAAGGATTGACACCAGAAATATGAAATGTTATATTTAATATACCTTTTTACATTCTAAGAAAAAACTGAAGCGGCTGATGAAAGGTACAGACTTAAAATATAATAACTTTATTATAAGTCTGTTAGAATTAATGAGCATGTCGGTACTTTAAAAGAACTCAAATTGACGCATTTTACAGATTTACAGTTGTGGTAAAAACTTCAAAGTAGCTTCTGTAAAAAGACAGTCAAGGGCAACGTTGGTTGTGTGGCCATGTGTCTTAGATGGTTACATTTAAACAAGTAACAGTTAAATATGTCACTTATGAAACTAGAAACTTCAGTGATTTTATGTTCAAAGGGAAATACTGAACAGAATTCATTTTGTACAATAAAAAAAATCACTCACATGAAACTAATCACCTTTATCACCCACTGGGCCGTGAAGATTGGCTTTTATGAAAGGTCATGTGCTTGGGAGCCTCCATGTATTTCTGTAAGGAACATTAAAAAACGACTGTGATGCATGCAGTCACATATATACTGTATGTATATGAAATCAACTACAGAGAGAAACAGGTTTAGCAGGGATGTGCACAGACAAAGTGATAAATGATGAGAAGGGGAGGGGCGTGTTGTCACAACAATGGCAGATTGAGATGAACAAATCAAAATGACAATAGCCAATGATGATAATAAAGTTGTGGAGAGTGTGTCTCGCCCCACGCCAAGAGTGTTGGGCCAGTTAACTTGGCTGCAGGCTAACTGGAGTCTGGGTGTCTGGCCATTGCACCCAGACAGGCTCCAAAGCTTCACGTGCAATATGGTGTCTGTCAGTTTGAACATGAAATGTCTCGTGCAAGTGTTCAAAAAGCAGTGAAGGCCGGAGCAAAGTGTGCCCTAAACCCCCTGGTTGCAGAGGGGGGCGTTTGGCAGATGGGCTTAGTGAGATTCACACTGAGATCCAGATGGCCACCGCTCAAGCTCTTTTACAAAAAAACACCAATATTCGAAACTTTGAATAGATACGTACACACAAATTAGTCGTGCACAGCCGAGATTTAACGCAACCTTGTTTTCAAAACGAGTCACAGAGCAATGATGGCATGATATAAGTCAAATGTTGGAAGTGAAACATGCATTTTTTAAGTTTACATTGATTTGAATGTAAGTTGGGCCAAGGTATCTTTCATTGTACTAAGTAACCTGTTCCTTCTCCTCTTTAGACCAGAGATTTTCAACAATTCTGATTGGTCAGATCACAGCACAGGTTTCCAGTCCACCTTAACAAGCTTAAGGAAGCCAACAGTTTTTCTGGATCGTGTCTAAGTATATTTTTCTTTTTGTGAGGATTTAACTTAAAATGAACTGTCTTCACTGACTATGGTGTTCCTGAGCACACAATCATTTCTATGCATAATCATAACCATGTTCAGTGCTGACTGAACACCCAGCAACATGCTCGATGCACGCTCAGTCACCCAGGTAAGCAAATCTGGACGTTTTCAGTGGGGGACACGTTTCGTCATCCAGGTGACTTCTTCAGTCTCAGCTGACTGCAGGTTTCCAACCTTATAAACAGTGAATGAAGAATGGGCTGTGAGGTTCTTTCATTTAATAGTTGGAAAGAGGCACAAAGTTGATTTAAAATCAAGATGTTTGTGATTAAAGTGCAGTTTTAAAAACGTGTATTTGCTGGCTTGGTGGCAGCTGTCAGGGGGAAGGACAGGACACGCCCACACACAACACCTGCTGGAGGAACAGCGCGGTGTTAAATTATTTACTGTTTCATTCTGTTTGTACAAACCTGTTTGCTGTTTAATGACTAAAGTTGAACGCATTAACACTATAAATGACATTATTTATTATACATTATATTTGTTATTAGAATTATTTTCATGTTTTATTATATACAGATCGAATCGTGGGGAAAAGACTGGCGCAAGATGAGTATAAACCCAAAGATTTGAAAGTAGCAGAAACCTGAATTTTCTGGTGAGCTGGGGTTAATCTTTATAATCTCACAGGTCATAGTGTTAATCTGAGCAGCGTTCACATCATAAGATCTGCTGAAGCAAAAGGACTAAACAGACATGTCACATTTTTGGATGGTTTTCAATGAGACAAAGTGGTAGCAGTTAAATCGGTCATTAACCATAAAAAGCAGCCGATTGCATCAGAGTCACGCTTAAGTCTAACTGTTAACTATTAACTCATAGCATGTAGTGATCATTTTAAGAAACATTCATTTTTTTTATTTACTTATTTTTTACAATACAGCAAAAAATAAAAATCCGCGTGTCTTATGGTTAATATCTGTATGAATGTAGCGCATAATGTAGCACGCTGTGCTTTATCTGTTTCCTTTTTCTGCTGTGAAGACAGCTCAGACTTTAAGTCCTGCTGACCGTTCAGTTGCATTTATAAATGTTTTGTGTGGTAAATGAGCCTCGGGTCACACAACAAACTGCCTGAGTTAACCATTAAGTATGAAACGAGTCGGTCTTAGTCACACATTCACAAACAACAAGCTTTTTGCATAAATACTTAGAGTTTCTAAATGATGCCATGAACCCTTAACATCGCCTACATAACATTTTTATACTTCGAGGAAAATTGTTTTACTTTCATTAAACATGTTATATATGAGCCTTTTACACAGGACTGAACATTTAGATTGTTTTTTTATAAATGACATACAAGGAAGGAGCAACGCTTTAAATAAATGATGAGTTAAGTACTAACTAATATTTAATGTGTAATTCTGTGTGGTTATAAACGTGTTACCAAAAACTGCACATACAGAACCTGTCACATTTATTGAAAAACAGTTTATAAAAAGAAAAAAACATCAAAAGTATAAACTTATTTAAAACTAAAACTTTTATTGTTATTAAGCAAATAAACCGAAATCACATTTTTATACCCAAATTTGATCACAGTGTTCTTTGAAACGTCAGAAATGAATCAAGCATAACTTTAAGGCGCTGAGACACTTTTCTCTGTTCAAGGATGCAAGTAAATACCTGTAATGTAGCATCATCTGAAAATGTATGGATAACAATAATGATCATATTTGAGCATTAACAGGTTTTGATGAAAGAGCTTGCACATAGAAGAAAAACTTATTAATATTTAGGGTAGCTGTGCATTAACTCTACATTTACTGTGGTCGAATAAACTTGTTATCGCTGTACATATGAAACTTTGTATAAGATTCTAAAATGTGGCCACAAAAATACAAAAGAATACAGTGGCACAGTGTACCAGTAAATAAATTAAAAAAGTTTTTGAATGTCTAATATAGTCAGGACATAAAACCAAGACATGCTGTGAGCTGTTACAGATTACAGGGAGTGGGCGTGCTCATTGATTAAAACTGAGCTCCTGCAACAGCAGTGTTCACTTGGTGGTACAAGTCAAACAACAATGCTGTCACTACCCAGATTATTTTCTTATTAAATAACAGCGCTGTGCAGACTGTCACCATAACACTGAATTTGCAGCACATTTAAATATGGATCTCTCACTGCGTTGTTTTCCTTTCAGGAAACTGAAAGGAAAACTGTCCAATAAAATGATCTTTGTGTGTCTGTGTGGATAGGGGTGAAGGGCATGACTTGCTACACTGCTGCTGCTCTGCTAATATAAACATATTGGCACAGTAAGTCCCTAACACGCAGAAGCAAAAGACATCATATATCAGAAAGAAGAATTCGCCTGTAGAGCATCTAAAATGAGCAGACAGCTGACGGGTTTAACTCCAGTCTTTAAAGTAGAGAAGTAGCTCAAGTATCTGCCTCCAGCTCTACTTTAGAAAAGGAACCACGGGTGAGCCTGAAGTCAGAGAGCAAAGAGCTGTGTTAGTATTAATAAGGTTTATGGGGTCTTTCAGATATAGCAGGTCCTGATTATTCAAGATTGAGAAGCATTTTAAATTAAATTAAATTAACTAATATGTAGTCCCAGTCAATACTCTGACTGTAGTGTTCTGGATCATCTTTAGGGTTTTCAGGGAGCTTTTAGACTTAAACGTAGATTCTCCTGCACCGTTCGGCGCATTGGGTGGCAGATCTCTGTCGGCGCATTTGAAAGTCCTCCACCTTGTCGTGCAGGAGCAGCCTGGTTTGCGTCGTCCACGTGATGGTGATCTTGGGCAGTTGGTGCGTTTGTTGGTGTAGAATGTGACTTCCAGAGCGCATATGCCGCTCAGTCACTCTCAGTCATGGAGGGGTGTAAGGACGAGGACAGGGCCGCCTTGTTACAAGGGCAATGTGTGGCAGTCCAGAGGTGGACTTCTTCATTGGTGGCCTGGTCCCGGTAAGAGACCTGCAGGATAGTCTTGGCCATTGATGTTGGGCCACATGATGTTTTCCACGTCTCACAAGCTTTTAGAGTGACCTGATAGTACAAAGAACGATTGTCCAGCCAAGAACCAGCTTTACTCTGAAGTGGGCTGTTTCTAATTTTACTGATATTGTGGAACTGAATCAAGTCACACAAATGTATCTGTGTGATGCGCACGCTGAAGGACATATCCTAGTCTACAATAACTCCAGGATTTATCACAGTGTTAGTGGAGGCCGTTCATACTCTGCTTTTAACAGTCATAACTCAGTCACACGGTCAGTCCACCTGCCTGCTTCATTAGAACACATACAAACAAACAGATCTAGCATCATCCTGTAAAAATAATGTGTGTTAAGAACTGGGAGATGTGCCTGATCTCGAACCACATCCCTGTGGTGGTGCATCTCTAGAGAAGTAGCTTTTGCACTCCAGAAGCCTGGTGACAGAGTGGTCCTCAGGCACAGCATTATATGCTGTATGAATGAGAATGGGCAAATCATGTAACCGTGCTGACTTTAGAGGGGAGAAAACAGAGTGTTGACATGTTCACAGGAAATCTGAACTAAATCAGAGGCGACATGTAAAGATGTGCGTTTACTTTCAACCCACCAGTTAAACTACTGCTGAGTCGGCCTGCAGAGCAGTCTGCAGGGCATTCACCGCTGAACGATTTACACTGCAAGCTTAAGTCTGCAGCTCGCACTTTCAGACAGCTGAAAGTCAAAGTTGTGCTGCACACAGACGTCAGTGCAGCAGGATGTATCCACCTCCTGTGAAAACATAGATGCTCTGATATACAAAGCATGCTGTACTGCACCTAAATTAAGACCGAAATAAAGAAACAAAGGGCTTGACTCATATTCTGCATCTGCCGTGAACAAACTGAAACTAAAGAGGAATTTCTCAGAAACCACCACGAGCCACAGGAAGTAGCTCCTTTTCACACACTGAATACTCGAGTCCTAAGAAGCTCAGATTTGTGTCTCTGGTGATGATGTGAGTAGAAAACTTTATTGTTGTTTTAAAGTTCTGACTATTAATCCAAAGCTTTGTCATGCATCCACAGCTTTACTTCTGCCAGGATTTAGCTAGTTATCAAATTTAAATTGTTTCAAAACATGAAGGATGTGAGGAGCTTTTCAGCATTCCAGCTTTTAGGGAATAAGGTTACAAATATCTAATCTGGCCGTGCAGTTGATTAGTTCTGGTTATGATAACAGCACAAAGCACTGAATCTCACACAGGATGTGAAATGTGCTGATATGACTCACCAGTGAGAAACCGTCCTTTCTCTGTGCTTGTGTGAAACATAAAATCTGTGTCGACTTTAAGGCTCATGAAGAAATCACAACAACTTTTACTGTAGGTGGACGCCACACTCACAGGGCTCAAACGCTGCCTCCCATTTGATTGCAAACTTACTGCAAGGTGATAAGTTATGTTTCTGGTTATGGAGTTTGTGGAAGCTCAGCAAAAGCTTGCACAGCGAGACATCTGCTGTGGTTTGACTGGTCTGACATCAGAGTTTAAATGCAACATGATGGCAAAATCGACTGTTTGTGCCGTAGTTCACAGAAATCTGAACCAAATCAAGGCAAGCACAGCGCACAAACAGCAAGCTCATCTCTGCTGAATGCAGCTAAAACTTACCACTGCTAACTAGACATTTGTGTCAACCCTTGACAGAAGTGATGGAATCACCACATTTAAAAGCTTTTCATTCATCCTTTTTGTAACAAATAAAAAAAATCTCAGATATGACAATTTCCCATCCACCATAGGGCGAGAGGTGGGGTACACCCTGGACTCTCCACTAACTGCAAGTCTTTGGTCTGTGGGAGGAAGCTGGAGTACCTGGAGAGACCCCACACAGAAAGATCCCGGCCAGGAGGTGGAGTCAGACTCACGACCTTCTTGCTGTGAGGCAAAAGTGCTGAATTAAGTTGTTTTTATTAACTGTATATTTTTTGTAGATCAAGGAGAAGATAAAAAGACAGAATCATCATGTCATTTTCATTTCGGGGGGGAGGGCACCTGCACACATCCAAATATGTAAAATAGTTTGCCGTTACAAGAGAGTGTATCTGGTGTATCTGGGATGATCAAGAAGAGGAGTACAGAAGTCTGGTGAGGAACTTTGTCGCATGGAGTCACACAAACCACCTGCAACTCAACACCTCAAAGACTAAGGAACTGGTTGTGGACTTCGGGAGGTCTAGAGCAGGTCCACTGCCGGTTCAGATAGAGGGGGAGGAGGTGGAGGTGGTCAACAAGTACAAGTACCTCGGGCTGTGGGTGGACAATAAACTGGACTGGTCATGCAACACAGAGCACCTGTATAAAAAAGCCCAAAGCCGACTGTACTTCCTCAGGAGGCTGAGGTCTTTTAACATCTGCAGGAAGCTCCTGAGGATGTTTTACCAGTCGGTGGTTGCTGGAGTACTTTTCTATGCTGTGGTGTGCTGGGGGAGCAGCACAGCAAAGAAGGACTCATCCAGGCTGGAGAAACTGATCAGGAGGGCTAGCTCTGTGGTCGGCATGAAGCTGGACACTCTGGTGACAGTGGCAGAGAAAAGGACATTAAAGAAACTGATGGACATTATGGACAATGCTGGGCATCCTCTGCACACGGCCATAAACAACCAGAAGAGTCTGTTCAGTGACAGGTTGCTTCTCCCCAAGACAAGAACTAACAGACTTAAAAACTCCTTTGTCCCACACGCCATCAGACTGTTTAACTCCTCTCTGGAGGGGAGAGGGAGGGGAAACAGGAGGACAAAGGAGGGGGGAACAACTAAGCTGTAGTGCCTCTTCACCTCACTGTACAATACCTTTTGTGCAATACTTTTTGTAAATAGTCAACAGTGCAATAGACTCAATACTTGAAATGTGCAATTCACTTGTATTTTTATTTTTTATTCCTATTTATTCTATTTATCCCCTTTGTATATTTTATTTATATTTGTCTCTGTATTTATATATATGTGTGTGTGTGTGTGTGTGTGTGTGTGTGTGTGTGTGTGTGTGTGTGTGTGTGTGTGTGTGTGTGTGTATATATATATATATAACAGTTCTGTAACTGTAACTTTGGTCGTTGCTGTGCTTTTTTTGGAAGTCGAATTTCCCAGAGGAACCCACCCGAGGGATTAATAAAGTTCTATCTTATCTTATCTTATCTTAAGAGAGTGTTTGCAGACCTTAACAAGCTGTTGCACCTGCCTGACTGACAGGAAGCATTGCAGCTATACAGGTGTTACATGAAACAGTGGCGAGGATTACACAACACCTCCAAGAAGGAGATCCAGCACACAGCACAGCAAAGGATGTTGGCTGTTCCCCCACAGCTGTAACTGGAGTAAGTGCAAACAATATGAGAAGGTCATAAAAGGAAAACATGCACGCAAGTATCAGAGCAACAGGACAGAAAACTCGAAGCAATACGCCCTGAAACTGGAAAACAAAAGGTTTGGTGTCTCTGCGGTTTGTTTATTAGGCACAAAGTAAAGAAAGCTGAATGAACATCCTTATTTCTGCCCTGGGTTGAGTTAAGCTCCCTGCACCATGTTTTAATCTCTTTACAGTAGAAACAAAATCCCAACCTGAGTAGAAAAATGTCTCACTGTGATTCGACACACACATACGAGTCAAAGATATCGATGCGTTACGTTTGGAGGACGAGACAGAGACAGAGTGCTTTCACTCTGACTCGCCTTCCTGTTGACGACATCCAGCCTGCTCCGGCATGCTCTCTACACTGTGAACAACAAAGTGAACAAGACAAACGGTCTGCTTGTAATTCGGATCTTTTTTGTAAGAAATCTGAATAAAAAACTTAACAGAGGCGACACAACACAAATGTTTCCTGATCATTTCCTTTTTTCCTTATTTATTCAGTAAGACTAAAATTCTTGAAATGCAAGCAAAGACTAAAAAGCCCATGCAAGCATTTGACCTGCAAACCTGGTAGGGGAGACCGGGGTCAGTTGTAACACTTCCAGTTTCTCCAATCAGGGCTAAGTTTCAAATGATGTGACTCATCCTGTGCATGCCCAACTCAGTTCTGCTATCACACGTGAAAAATCAGCACATTTTGTCAAACACAGACAATTTAACATGAAAAAAAGTAATTTGTATGCCAAAAAGTAAGTTTTTCTACTTTATTTCAATTTCTAATAGCATTATCTGCTTTGCAGTTAAACTCATCAAACTTAAATTGTGTTATTTGTATGTCTATGGGGATATATTCTGTGTAGGTCTTTAGTGCTAATGTTTTAGCCGTTGGCTGTAATGTTAGCTAGTTCATGGCTATAGGAGTCTGGGTCAGTTGTAACAATAATGCAGATGTTACAACTTACCACACTATTACTTTAACTTATATTAAACAAGTTGGGGCAACGACATCAGCAGAGAGACGTTCACTGGTCGCATTTGTATATGTGGTTAATGCCATTGGCAACACAATTCCTCCACTGTTTGTGTTCCCACACATACATTATGCTGACCACTGTGTCAGAGATGGACCAGTAGGAAGTACTGGTAGTGGAAATAAATCAGGATGGGTGCAAGAAACAGATTTCCTCATCTTTCTGAAGCACTTTGCAAACCACACCAAGGTAAGCCATGATAAAAAGTAATGGAATTGCGATGCTGGTGAACAACTACATTTTTTCAGCTTCATTGTTATGTTCAAAATTGGTGCAAGAGTTGTAGGTTATAATGCCCACTGAGCCAATGAGGCCAAACTCAAGGAAGACCAACCAAAATTAATGAAATATTCAGTTGCAGAAAATTCCATAATTTGTCTTTTTTGGGGGGGTTGGTATATGTTCAAAAGCTAGATTTCTGTATTCTGTCACACACACACACACACACACACACACACACACACACACACACACACACACACACACACACACACAGCTACATAAATGGCTCTAAGTGCATTCATGTGTTGAATAAACAAAGATTACATGTTAATGTTTTGTTAGTACCCTTATTTCATTGTGTTACATTTCACCCCAGGATATGTTACAACTAACCCAGAATAGCTGACCTATTTAATAGCAGAGACATGTAAATACTTTGCATTACATTTTGAATCCACTACCTTAAAAGAGCTCCAATTTACAGACAGAAATGTCAAAAATGTTACAACTATCCCCGGTCTCCCCTACTAAACTGGTGGTGGGAGGTAACAAATATCTGTATGGTTTAAGCACAGTGGTGCACACAGAAGGGCCGAATGCTACCACAGGGCGAGAGGCAGGGTACGCCTGGGACGGGTTTCCAGTCTGTCGCAGGGCTAACACACAGAGACGGACGGACAACCATTCGCACTCAGATTCACACCTAAGGGAAGTTTAGAACGGCCAATTCAAACGGCGACTAACTGCATGTCTTTAGTCTGTGGGAGGAAGCCAGAGTAGCTGGAGAGAACCACACAGACTCGGGGAGAACATGCACAGAAAGCCAGGTGGTGGAATCAAACTCAGGACCTTCTTGCTGTGAGGCGACAGTGCTGATGCAAAAAGCCCACATTAAATACCCACAGTTGTCTTCAGCAGGGCAAACATTTGGACAAAAACCATTCTGAATCCTACAAACTGCAGACAAAATGTGACATGCTAGAGAGCCAAGCAGCGTGTTGATAGATGAAGGGGCTCTGTTGCTATAAAACTGCACTATAAAAATGAGACTGTTGGCATTGATGGCTTTACCGAGTCCGAGCGCTCGTCTTTCTCACAGGCGCGCGAGTGAGGCGAAATAAAAAGCACAAACAGGCAGCGTCTGCTTGGAGTTCTGTGCCTTTACTTTGTGTTTTTCAGTTTCTATGTTTTTGATATTGAGATATTTTATGCTCTATTTACACCTTATGGAAGAAAGAACTACATGCTATCTAAATAAAGTGATTTGACTTCACCCAAGCTTTGCTTTGAACACACATCCAGAGCTTTGAGATCAGTGGCTCAACAAGGGAACGTAAGGAGCTCTGGCATGAAGTCCCTGAGCGTTTGAAAACAAGCATTTAGTTCCACTTTCTCTCACTTGGTGTGAAACCAGATGACCAAAAAGTTAGCTCAGCATTGATCATCTAACAGGTTATAATTGTTCTTTTAGATGTATTTCTTAATAAATAACTTTTCGGACGTATTTGATGTATGGGACTTGGTATCTGAGTTATTAGATCACATTTGTTCCTTAATAATGGGATTTTATGCTTTTTCATTGGTTCCTTCACCCATCCAGGCAGTGCAGAGCTAAATCTTACATGCATCACTTCTCTGAGGACATTAATGTTCTACATGACTCCTGACAGCCTACCCACCCTTTGCTGGCAGCAGTCGCGACAAGGCGCTTTAACTTCTAAAGCACGTTGCTGCAGTATTAAAAAGAAAGCTCACACGATCTCATACAAACACCTGATGACAATGGGACAGAAAGAGGAAAAGAGCTCAGGGAGGGCGAGTGAAGAAGCGCTCAGAGCGTCCCGTGAAGACCCTCAGCAGGGTGACCTTACCCAGCGCTGCTGTGAGCTTCATCAAAAAGTTTTATGCTTAATTTAAAAGCAGGGTCCAAACTGGGGGTAATGACTGTTTGCACTTTGCTTCACCATCACAATAATTAATGACTTCAGTCTAAAAAAGTGTGGAACGAGCAGAAAGAGCACGTTATTGAAAACCTCTGATGGCACAGACCATTTCCAGCACCAAAATTGAATTTAGGCAAGCAGCAAAAATCTGTAAAATTACTGTTTTTTCTGTTGCATTTCCAATTTGTGACTTTGGCTCCAGTGTGTGTCTCTTAAATAAAAATGTTTTATAGTGTAACTTTAATGACTTGGTTAGGGAAAAGGCTGAATTAGGTTAATGGCAAAGAACACAGTCATCCACAGCCATTACTGGGCCTTCCTGTAATGCGGGTTCCCTATTAAGTGCTTTTAACACACATTCGCCGGCCTCTCCGCGCTCCGAGTTTTGATTATGTTAACGAGTGGTCATGCACGATTACATGTACAAGGGTCTTGGGTAGGCAGCTGACGAGCAAAGAAAGGCTTTAATGGAACACTTGTCGACTCTGCTCGTCTGTGCAAATCACACATTGGTGAAGCTCATCCCGTAATGAGACGAATCACATCAGCGTAATCACGTTTAATGTCATCGTTCTGCCTCCTTTCAACTCGGCCCGTTTGATGATTCTGTATTTAGCATTGGTTTGATTAAACGACATGCCCTCTTTTGACACAAACACTCAAGTCTGACCTTTACACTGATTACACACAGTCTGCTATGCACACGCACGAGCCACAAATACCAATTGTTCCTCTACAACTGGAGGATGACGGCAGGAGTTACCGTCAAACTGCGAGTCAGTCACACAGAAGTGAAATCAAATCTATGGAAATGATCGTGTCAATAACTAGTGAACCACAGCAGGGATGGGACAACAAATTCACTCTTTATCGACTTCCTTCTGAACGTTACCGGCTGTACTTGCTGTTGTTGAATAGTGCGCGATACCGGAATAGTGGGACAATGCCAGCCTCATCTGGATGAGCGGTTCGGATGTTTTGGCAGGGACGTCGAGCAGCCCTGGGCCTGGTGGCCATGCTGACTTGTCACTTCAGTCCAGTAGATTGTTTTCCGTAGATGAAGTTATTAATTACTCCATTTTTTCAATAAATTGTGTTCTGGTCACTACTGTGGTGATACCAGCACTACACAGATGTGCAGACGTCTAAAAACTATTTCTATCTGTAGAGAATCTGCTTGAATCACAAAGATTTAAAAAACTACAATATGCAGAAGAGCATCTCTGAACACAGCAGCTGTTACTCCTGGAGTCTGAGGCTACAAATGATGTGTTGCTGCATCATCCGATGGTGGGCTCAGACTTTACAACATGGATCCATTGTGCCTTGTGTCAGTGGGTCAGGTTGGTTGTGGTTTAAGGTGTAGAGGATACACTTTGGGCCCGTTAGTACAAATTGAGCATCGTTTAAATACCACAGCTTATCTGAGTGCTTTTGCAGACCACATCCATCCCTTTACGACTACAGCGTAACCAGCTTTTGT
Source organism: Diplotaxodon limnothrissa (assembly GCF_057381915.1). Classification (NCBI taxonomy): domain Eukaryota; kingdom Metazoa; phylum Chordata; class Actinopteri; order Cichliformes; family Cichlidae; genus Diplotaxodon; species Diplotaxodon limnothrissa. The sequence continues at coordinate 2,678,232 of NC_140609.1, read as the reverse complement.
GGCTGCGTTCAGCAGGATAAGGCGCCACGTTACGAAGCTCAAATCATCTGAAAGTGTTTTCTCAACATAACATTAAGTCCACTGGACTCAAATGGCAGCGCCGCAGGAACGAACCGTGGAACAAGAGACGCCGAGGCTGTGCAGTCGGCATGTTTGTAAAATCTCAGAGCAGTTTTCAGCGCCTTGCTGGATCCACGCCATGAAGGCTTATCAGTTCTGACGCCAGCAGGGGTCCAACATGGCGCTGCAAAGGCGAAACCTTGTGGCTGTTAGTTTTGCTGATCTGGCCCAGTTGAGATCAAACTGGTTTCTACGTCGCTCGTGAGCTGACATGACTCTAACTCGCCTGCCTGGACTGATGGCTGCTCAGCCATGTTGAAGAGGACAACTATTGACATTAATATTAGTTTAAGTTCAAATTAGTGACAAACTGACAGCTGTTTATGTTTTTATTTCAAATAACCAGCTTTACTCAGCTATGATAAACACACAACCTACCTGCTGCCAGCGGCGTAAGACTCATATCTGTTTGAAACAGACACAAAAACATCAAACTAAAAGAAATTGTCACAAAATCACCACAGGAATAGAGATGAACAATTTTATTGTGAACTAACAAAGTTTATGCAAATATTTGTACTTACTGCACAACAAATAATTACATGGTTGTAAATGAGACTGAAAAAAGGCCCGTCTTTGGTTCACTCAGACATCTAAAACATTCCCCTTCCTCACCCATAATCTACAAACACATCATTAAACAGGACTAAATGATGAACTGAATGTAGGGCTTTCTATTGCACCTCAGCTGATTTTAACATGAATCTGGTTTCCATATTTTGAATGTTTATTGTAGTGTAGGACCTTCTGCCTCGTCTTGCTGAGCAGTAGTTAGACCTGTTTGAGTGGAGGAAACGTTCTGTCTGGACCTGGACAGCCTGCTGCTTCTCTGTCTACCCTCTCCCTCCTCATACTGCTTCTGTCCTCTGACTTCTTCCTTCCCCTGCGACAGTCCTGCGCTCTGCTCACTGACTGAAACAGCACTCTGTCCATCCAGAGCCGAGGCGAGCCCTCGCACGTGGGTCTGCTCAGAGCTGAGGAGCTCTTCGGTCACCGAGGCTGTGCTCGTTGCTCCTTGGACCGACTCTGGAAGTGACTCTGCCTTCGTCTCCTCCTGTGCACCGCCTTCATCTCCTTCACCCTCAAAAAGTTCTGGAGTAAAAAACACAGTCTGGTCCTTTTCGTCTTCGTCTGAACTGCCTGCTGCAGGTGGTTCGTTTTCACAGCTGGGCGGGGCCGTTACTGGAGCGGGCTCTGGAGCCAGACTGGTTTGGTCTCCTCTGGCTTCATCTGAACCATTAGTCTTCAGTGATGCAGAGGCGATCTGCTGGTTTTCTTTGTCGTCACAACAATTGGACGTTTCCTGGCCAGGACTACTCGGTGCACTTCTTTTAAAAATGGGCTTCCTGAAGGTGTGGTTGGTGGGGCTGGAGGTGAAAATGGAGAACAGAGGCAGCGCTGCTCTTTTTTGAAGTGGGAGAGGCTCTTCTGAGGGACGGTGCTGCTTCTTCAACTGGTCTGCATCATGGAAAGAAAATGACATAATTTAACATTCACAAGGACACTTTTTCTCCTTAAAGCAGCTTGAAACTGACAGAACACACATTTATACTGACAAGGTTTTGAGACTGTCAGCAGTGTGTGCTAGGAGGTCAGTTTATAAAGAAAGATATAGCAAACCTGAGCATACGCTCAATAGAGCCCGAACAAAGGTTAAGAGGATTTAATTAAAAGCAACAGTCCAACATCTGCTCATCAGCTCGCTCCAGCGCCACTCAGGCATGCAAAAGACCTTACAGTAATGAGGCAAGCCACTCAACTGATCCCATGGCCCCCCGCCCCCAACGTCCACTCCCAACTATGACGGGTGGGGGGGGGCTACTGCTCCTCTACCACTCTATCCACCACACTGAACTCAAACAGACTAACAGCTCAACCTCGTCATGACCCCAAAGACAATGGGCGTCGCCAAGGCGATGTGCAAACACGTCACCTCGGCGTATTTCCTCCGCATGATGTCATGCTCCGGCACACCCTTGACAAAAACGATACGCACCTTTTGATCCCCGTCTTTCAAAAGCGTCTGTGCATAAAAGGTCACGATTCATGAAAAATTTAGTTGGACTTGCCTCACACCGTGCAAATCTAACATTACCTCCTTCCACACATCTGCTGAAGGAAAAAGACGTCTGAAAGCGGTGACCTTTATTTACACAATTTGAAACACAAGTGAGGACATTCAGCCAACCGGAATTCAAATCAGGGAGTCTGTGTGATACGCAACAACCTGACTACCAGGTCACCCAAGATTGTTGGACACAGATGTGAAAGACTGAACTGTGAAACGAACCCACTCTGTCTCAGTGGAGCTCTATAGCCACGGTTCGGTACGCGTCTGCTGCCTGTACGGTAACGAAGCCCCTTCTCCGTGTTTTTTTCTACATATGCATGAGAGTCCACGGACATCACGGCTACTTCACTGATCTTTTTAAAGGCGTCGTAAGTGCCGGTAAAAGAGACGCATTAAAGCAACATGAATTTGATTGGCACGTGTTCTTACTGCTGTACAGCCTATTGGTCAAATTTAGTATGCTTTTACACAATGCAGCACACCACAGTCAGGTCTGATAACGTAAAGCGTTGCCACTGATTTAGCAGATCGCTTTTAAAAATCCACATAATAACTTTTGTGATTCTTTGAAGGTTTTTGACATTTTTAATGAAAAATAAGTCCTGAGCTGGAATACATCTTCATGTCACTGGTGGCAAAGTATCTGGGCACAGACAAAAATAAACAAATCAAGAAAAATCAGGACTGTATCAAACATTTTCCCAAGTGCAGAAGAAGAAAGAAGAGGATGATATGCACAAGAAAAGGGTGGAAACACTATGGGTGCCTCCATTGCTACTTGGCCCTCAGTTACTTCATCGTTACTGCTCATGTAAACCTCTCGGTACCATTCAAGGCAGCATTATTGGACAGGCCTTAACAGAGAGGACAGAGCCCAGCTTTGATGATCCGAGATCTATACCTGCTGTATTTTTTAGGTCCTTCAATAAGACTTTAAAGAGATATTGATCTTCCCGAAAATTCGTCTCTCAACAGATCCATCAATCTCACCTGCTTTTTCTTTCTGTTCAGCTTTCAACTGTGTATGGGAACAAACGAGGTCGGCTGAGGGGCTTGAGTGCTGCTGGGGTTCAGGTAGTCTGACACATGAGATAGGTATCTGAGGTTCTGAAGCCTCAGGCAGACTATGTCCCTCTGCAGCGGCTGCTAGGTGGCTGCTGGGAGACGAGACAGTAGAGCTGATGGCCTGCCTGTCAGCAGGAGCCCCATCCATCTTCTTCTGCACCTGAGAGAATGCAACCAAAGACTGCATTGCGTCGCTGAAGGTGCTGTGATGCTGGACAAGCTGGCGGACCCATTTAGACAGACCTGAGATTACAGACACACAACAGAGACAAGTGCTAGCAAACATCTTGCAGTGGATAACCAGTGCCATCTAGTGGTAAAAGTGGGCGGCTGAATAGTGCAGAGTACCTGTGATGTACTTATTAGGATTATTCCTGTACCGATCATCCACCAGAATTAGAGCTCCCCAGTCATTCCTGTGGCGAATGCACCTGTAAAATCAAGTGTGGAGTTTTCATTTAGAAGTGCAAAAGGCTCAGTTTTAAATCTGAAGCAGCTGCAGAGGTTTACCTCCCCAGGGCCTGGTTCAGGGCTCTGTAGGCCTGAATCTCATACCAGCGACTGCCTGGGAGAAGACCTCTGGACTTAGAGTGCAGGTCATTGTACTTCATCTTCAGTTCCACCTGAAACACAAACAGAACAACTTTTAAATGTCTGTAAGTCACTTGTGTTGATGGAGAATATTTACAAACAACAGGAATAAAAAAATACAAAAACATTTCATCGAGGCTAAAATGAAAAACAAGAAGCGGTGAAAGCAAAACATCAGGGCAACACGACAGTCACATGCCTTTAGGCAGTGAGTGTCGGGTTCAATTCCCGGCCAGCCCAGGGCTCAACGGCAGAGTTCACCAAAATCAGACTGAGGTAAGAGTCGGGGAGGTAAGTCAGTAAAGCACAGCTCGAGTTAATGAATCAAAATGACTCCATACGGGTCCGTCGAGGGCTTGTTAATGAAGCTCAGTGGTGCTGCAGCTAACTTCTGTGGGGTTTATAAGGAAAGGGTGTGCTCGTATTAATCGCAGTTGTGTTGTTTTGTTAATTTTTGTTTGTTTGTTTTCTTTTCCTTTACTTATGTTCTAACATGAGAAGCTTTTTTCTATTCAATGTAACCAGTTTTTGTGTTTCCCTTTTTTCTTTTCTTTTCGTAAACTGTATTCATAATAACTCAATAAAAATATTTGGAGTAAAAACTCAGAGGGCTCCTCAAACTAAACTGAAAACGAGTGAAGACGGCTCGTCTTTCAGTCGCCGGTGGTGCGGCAGGTGTCTCTGTCGAGTGTCCCGGGACGCTCAACAGAGAAAGACTGAGATGCAACCAGCAAAGTATGGAGTTGGAGGTCTACGACCCATGATGGCAGCAATTTGCATCAAATTTTGGTTATTGTTGCTCTTTGTTTTGATTTTTTTTGCCCCATATTCATTTTACTGATTCAGTTTTTAAAACACCCAAAAATATAAAGAATGGTAACAAATAAAAACAACAAGCTACAAACGGCTGGTTTCTTCAGACCCAGAGTACAAAGTCAGGGAGTTTACGATGTGTGTGGAGGAGCTGTAAACTGAAAATGTCTAGATTTTTGTTTTTACTGGATGTCTGAAATGATCATTTCTTTACAAAACTAACTAAATATCTGGGTTATAAATCACAGCTTGGTCACGAAAGGGTTTCTGATTTGACTACAGCCAAACATAATACCCTGCCATACATATAACTGTATGGCAACACCTTTGGTAACAAGGATTCATGCACAGTTAATAATTAAGAACAAATTGAATTAAAACATCAACATCAACTGGGTAAACCTTCCCCCGAAATATGAGTAAGCTTGAAGCCTGAAGTGGTGAGGTATTGCCCGTCTGCACAGACAGATGTATTCTGAAAGGGTAACAGAGGGGCTAACGAGAGGCCATGACAGAGTAGAGCGGAGGTAGGAGGGGGCAGACAAGGTGGTCGAGGCGACATGAAGCATTCCTGCGCAGAAATGCCAGGAAAGCATCCATCCATTTGCATCTGTCGCTGCTGATTTTAGCGCTAACCTTTCAGAATTGACAAGTGAAAAGTTCAGCTGGCGTCTGACGGGATGCCGTGCAGGGCAGGCTGCTGAACGGGGCTCTAACTGCTTTTGACAGGTGTTTGCCCAGAGCCATGACAGGTACGGGCTGTTCCCTCACGCCAATCACGCAATGCCACTGTGGCCTTCCCGGGCTTGTGTGCGTAAACAAACAAGCAGAGTCACAGGAAATCCTAAATGTCACCCTAAACTTGGTTTGTGACTAATCACACCTCACCCAACAAGCATGCAAACATGTGTGCAACACCTGCTGCTACCTTGGAACACACTAAAACCAATAAAAAGGTTTTTATAGGTTGAAGACTGCAAGCCGACGCTTATCAAGAGATTTAAAACAATAACAGAGGTTTTCAGTAGGAGGGACGTCCGTGTGGCCGTATCGCAGGAAGTCTCGAAAACGCTGCCGGGTTCACGGTGAGAGGTTTGCCAACATGTGAGACACCAAAGCAGTTAAAGAATCTACTTCTAGAGCCCGAGAAAGGCCGGTAGCCTCGAGCCGGTGGTGTCATCTAAATCCAATCACAGTCCGTTTCAGTGTTCCAGCCATCACATCCCTGGTCTGTCCCATGTCATCGTCCAATCTGACATGACAGGTTGCATATGTGAAAAAGCCAATCCTGGCTGCTAGCAAATCTAACAAATGTGCAAGAAACCACAAGCTAGAAGGGATTAGTTAAAATGTCAAGAGATCGCTCGCTTGCCTTCGCCTTGTCCTCTACAGCAACCTGTTCATCCCTAAAAACATATATTTGACCACTAGGCATGATTCGCATCCGTTTGAGCTACATTTTACGCAGGGCGTGTGCATGCACGTCAGTGTCAGCGTGCACGCCCCTGGCAGTCCGGGACATCTTGTGCCTGTCACTGAGATTGCTGAGCGCCTCATCTGCCACATGTGGCCGAGCTGACAGCTGAGCGGCTCGTCTCCGACAGCCTCCGTGTGTGTGTGTGCTCACACTCAGGACATCAGACTAGGACATCAGGCTATCGCACTCCAATCTGCTCATGGATCAGCTCACACTAGAGCTTCATACAGACCTACTTATTCTTTAATTGTTCCTCTCAAAGGAAATATCCATGACTAGTATATGGGCTCAAATTGTGGTCATAAATATTTTGTACTTGTAACTCAAATGCGTAGTTGTGAGCTGGATTTTGTAACCTTGTAACCAAAAATATCAGAAAATGTTGTTTGTGCATCCACAGATGAGACTTTGTTACAAACTGTTTTTGTTAAGGTCTGCTCACAGATACATTTATGCTGTGTGAGTTTCAACTTACAAGTACGAATTTTTCTTGCTTTCAGCTGATTGGTCAATCACAAATTTAACAATCCAATCAGAGAACAGATGGGTTTGGCTGTCGGTGGGGTGCTTTACTGAGCTTCAGGTCCTCCAGCTTCAAACTGTATTTCCAGGTAACGCAGTTTGAAGCTGGAGGACCTCTATAGGAATATCCCATAGGGGTCATACAAGCTAGGTCCCTTAACCTTCGGTAGCTGTTGAAAGGATAAAGTTGAAATACCATTATTACTTTAACACACAGTCAGGGCTGACCCGGGACCACTGCTGCGAGTCACACTGTGCAGCATAAAGGCCCTTTCGCAACAGACGCACTCACCGCTGACTAAGAGCTAAGGATCCAAAACTTGTTGCGCTGGCCGCTGTGCTCTGTCGTGTACTAGATGCACCTGACCCTTGTCGTTCCAAAGCATGTATCTCTCTGTCTTTATGTCCTCTACAAGAGTTTGTGTTGTATTATCTTCAAACGTTCAATAAAAACGTATGGCTCATTCATAACGAAGAAAGCTTTGTAACTATCACAACTAGTGAAGAGTGTGTCATTTCCACAACAATGCTTCCCCCCCCCGAGGTCCACAGAGCCGCTGAAAAGGCTCCGGAGGTCCCTGTGTGAGCACGTAAACCTGCAACAACAATTCACCAAACTCGGACACGCACAGAATGTTTTCCTTGTGCTGATGAAGGAAAACGCCGGCATGTGAAAGGGCATTTCCCCTTCCAGGACCTGAAGCTCAGTATAGCATCACTGACAGCCAAACCCATCTGTTCTCTGATTGGATTGTTACATTTGTGACTGACATGACATTGGCCAATCAGCTGAAAGGAAGAAAAATTGGGTCAAAATTTGTACTTGTAAGTTGAAAGTCACACAGCCACGGTGTGCGAGTGCAGAGTTTTACACGTCGTTCTTTGCTTCGTGTCTGTAAGCAGACCTTAACAAAAACATTCTCACGAACAAATTCTCATCTAAAGATGCACAAACATAACATTTTCAGATATTTTGGTTTACAAGGTTACAAACTACTCACAAACTCACAACTACACATTTGATTTACAAGTACAAAATATTTTAGTGCTGTCAGCGTTAATCTCGTTAAAATGGCATTAAAGCCATAACCGCATCAACGAGGCAAATCTCCGTTAGCAAGGATCGCCCCGTGCGTGGGGCTGGACCGCGGTGCGAGTTAACCGCGCTAAAATATTTATGACCAGTTTGAGCCCATACTAGTAAAGTCAGGCTGCGGGACTGAGCGTAAGGTTGAAGCTTGCTGATCTGACGCTTAAGTTCAAGTTGGCAGTGAATGGTAAACCACATCAAAAAGAACGTAGAAGCTGAACTTCTGCTTCAAAGTCGTCTTTGTTTCACAAGTTTTCTTGGTAAAAATCAGCTCGACTCTAGTGTAGGCATTAACTAAAGGTCTCGAGTCCTCTTTAAATTTCATTTTGGTCTTTGTCTTAAGTCAGTCTTGATTTAGCCACTGACTAAATCAAAGCTGCTTGATTACCAGATCTCAAGCAGCTTTGAGATCTGGTAATCAAATTACCAGATCTCAAAGCTGCTTGGATTAAAGGACACGCACGGCACCTACAAGGAGTAGCAGACGCGTGAGGGTGGAATTGGCGAGCTGCAATGTAATTGAAGAAACATGTTTTTGAGGTGCGGATATGTATTTAGTAAAAAAATTGGGTGAAAGGAAGCTACTCTAGCTAATGACATCACGATGACATATTGAAAAAAAAAAGAAAGTGACAGTATGTTGGACCTGGAGACAGCTCCTCAGTGATATTACCCTAAAAAACATACTTAGAAGAATATCCTATGATTGTGGGGTGCGGACAGGTGGGTGTGGGTTCGCTGAGCTGCACAAAATGCAAAGCAGACAGCAGACCCCGAGCTGCTGCAGGGTTGGAGGTTTCGGGGGGGCTGACTATCTATCCACCCCCAGGACTGCATGCTGTGTGTCAAAGCTGGACCAGCTGTGCGTAGGTGCAGCTATCACACTTCAGCCGCGCTCCCAGGACTTTTCCAGGCTCTTTTTAAATGTGCTAACAGAGTTAACAGTAACAGAAGGGCAACTGCATACATTACGATAACACCTTCAGCTAACAACAACATGCTAAAACACAAAGCTGTCTCAACCTTAAACACATGCGTCTGTAACGTGCAACCATGCAAATCTTTTAAAGTGTAAACTTTAGCGTTTATGTTGAAATGGTTCATCCTTCTGTAGATGATAAATCATCTTCAACCTGTGTGGATTATTTAGGACCAATATTTAAATAGCTCTTGTGAAAAAAACAAAACATAGTCACCACCAGGACAGCTTTTAATGAATCCCTGGTTAGACTCATTTGATCACATGGTCACGGTTGCTTGTTTTTAGCATTAGACGTCTGAGAGCTGCTTTAACAACACGGACAGTTGGTTGGTGTTGTTTCTCTGAGAGAATAAACAGAGTTTTAGACACTACTGAATAATATCACGAGAATGCACTAACAAAAGAAGAACGAGGATTAAACAAAGGATACTCATGTGTTATGTAGAAGTACTTCAGCTACTGATGACAAAGCCACATGTACAGTGGCTTGAGCGTGCCTGGAGCATCCATCAGCACCTATTCTTGAGGAGTTCCATGAACTCTCCAACATTCTGCTAAAATCCCCGTTATCCATTCGTTTTAAAAGCTTACAGGCAAATGCTCTCGTGTCTCTAATAAAGGGCAACCACAAAGGTTGGCTGTGTTCTTCATTAAACTGAGAGAGATGCCTTATCAGTTGTAAGTGTCTTTTTATTGCTTGTTAAACCTACTTATTGTTTGACTTACTCACGCAGGACGTGACTGTTCACTGTAAAAACATGCCATTGGAAAAACTCAACATAAATGTAATACCACCTTTGGCAAGGCTTTCTCTGCAGAGGACTTTTCAAGTTCAACCTTTGATCTTTGTCACAATAACACAACAGGCCAGTAAAATGCTACGTGCTCCAGCGTCTACAGGTTATGCCCGTCTGGGAATGCAGGCCGCGCAGGCATCGAGAGCGCTGGAGTAGTTTAAATGGAGAGAACAGGGCTTACACCTCTTATCCTAGCAATGGGGTGCTGTCGTATAACAGCAGAATGAATGCGTTAATGTGTCTGGGTCCATTTGTGCTCTCAGGAGAATGCACAGGTTAGCACTAGTGCATGGAAGTGACTATGTAAGGATATGTCACATATGTGTGTGTGAGCCTGTATGCATTAAAGGAATGTCACTGTGAGACATGCGGAGTAAACGTGATAGCGTGCTAATACATGAAAGGTGTGCACAAACCCAGACACACTAAGACTGCTGGGAGAAAGCAGCATTACTCCTGGGAATTAAAGGCAGGAAAATCAGTGAGTAAAGAAAACGTTTTAATATGAGAAAGAAGAGGTCACATGATCAGCTCGTGAGGCACTTATTCGATCGTCATCTACACGTCAGAATTATCAGTGCATCTGTGTATTGGGTCGCTATGACCGGGGACAGAAGAGGCTGGCTTCAGGACACACACTGTGTAATGAGCAGAACTGCACCATGACAAAGATCACACTTCTTTGTAGCTGTTTCAGAAACAACATTAGTACAACTACAGGTAAGTTCTGTAACAGCTTTGGCTGCGTGCTGGTCTGGAGTACAGAGCCGTGTGTTCTCACAATGCTACAATCTTCCCAGGAGTGGATGTACCAGCAAATTCATCATAAGGTCCACCTGATGTTCAGAGCAACATCTCAGACTCTACGGGCCTCAATTGGCATGTAAAATTTAAACGTTTACCAGAGTGCACTAAGAACTGTCAGGAGACAGCACGTAGCAGCTCAGCTTAGGTTTGCAAACCTCGTGACTTCTGGAACAACGGCCTTTTGACAGATGCAAAGCACCACGTTTGACAAAAACCAAACTGTCAGCACGGTGGCAATGGGATAATGATTTGGGCTCGTTTAGCAGCCACTGGACCTAATAGAGAAAGCTTGGGCAAAATAGGGTCATACAAACTGGACAGTGATATCGAGCACATCAGCAAATCTACAACCGAATGGCTGAAAAATAAAGAATCAAGGTGCTTCATACATTCTGCACAGAACCCCATGAAAACTTTATTTTGTCATATCTACAAATATTGACTGATCTGTTAATGGCTACATTATTATAACTTTTGTTTGTTTGAACTTTTCTGTCCCTTAAAGCAGCTGTTATGTGTCTGACAGAGGTCTGTGTGCTAGTTTAGCATGTTATGGGAGCTAGCTACATAGGCTCAGAGTCATTAGTGTCAATGTCCTCTTCCTCTCAACAGTGTAATGGGGTTAGCTCAGAGACCTTTAGAGCTCCCAGGGCTTCTCTGGGGGCTGCCTCTGTGGCTGAAAGAGAAGATAAGAAGAGGACGGAAACACGACTAGAGTGCAGTACAAAAAAGATGGAAAGACAATGTGAAAGTCAGGTTTCAAAGTGATGATGAAAACAAGCAGACCGTTATGGATTCCAACACATTCAGTCCACAGTAAACAGAATGTTTGACAGCCAGTCTTTTCAAATATAAATGACATTTTTATGACTTCTGTCAGACTGCATCCAAATGCATTGTGTCACATTGCTGTATAAAGCTGAGACTAATAAAAATGAACTAGCTCCTTCTGCTACAATGGAAGCTAGCAATGCTGGTATAAACATAAGTGATATAGATGGGTCTAACGTGACTACAGTTCTGACACTGGGGAAAACTACGCTAACAACTGTGTTCTTGTTGTGTAACTAAGGAGGCAAAAATGAAGGACAGTCACGGTGAGAAGCAGGAGTGTCAGCAGGCCACCTGGTCACGCAGCAGCGATCTGTCTGTGGAGCTCTGCGCATGTTGCAAATAAACAAAGGCTGTTGATGCACAGTGTGTCATTAGAAATGCAGCATCTTCATGCTTGGTCAGCTCCACGTCCCCCTTAACTAGCTTTAGCTTCCTCAATCCTCCCCCCGGTGTTATGTTCCTGTTTCCTGTCTGAAACATCGCTTTCAACATACTGTGAGTCGGCTTTTATTGTATTTATTCCATAAATTTGTCAGCCGAATGAATAAATAACACCATATAATTCAGTACAACCAAAAACCAAACCACAGCAAAACTGTACAAAAGAGCCAAACCTCCTCTCACACTAACACTGGCACAAAACTGTGATCTGGGCGCTTGGACAGCTCTTGGACCCACTTCTTCAACGCTAAAACCAAGAACACCCCCCAAAAATCAAACAAATAAAGAAAAATCAGCAAAATTGAAGACATGCCCTGAGAGCTGACAGAGGTGAAACTGACAGCTGAGGTGAAAAGCAAAGGTGAAAGGACCGAGGAAGCCTCAATCAGCCACACATCTTTCTACCCTGACAGAAAAGGTTAGTGAAAGCTTCATTGTGCTCTGACAGCAGGATCAGAAAGAGTCAAGGGGAGGAAAGTGGGAGGCAGGAGGGGAGGAAGGGACTCAAACTTAAAGGTCAACTTTATCTGCTAAGGACAGGCCAGACACGGCAACATCGCTTTGGGATTCTTTTTCATGGATCACCTAAAAGGGATGCTCTTATTTGGTGTGTGTTTGTGTGAGCGTGCACGTTCATGTCTGTGAGTTATCGTGTTCAAAGTGTTCAATACCAGAGGCAAAGAGAAAAAACTGAAGAGCAAAGAAGGAGATGCTTACAAACTAAACAGGCCCAACCTACACTCTCCTGCCAAAGCCACCCTTTCTTTACAAACAACTGCTTTACAGGTTTTGCACAGGCACTGTTAAAGGTGGATGACGCTGTGTCAGTGATAAACAGGTGGAGAGCTGCAGATGTTACATATACTGTTACATGTCTAACACTTTTTAAAAAAAATGATTTCTATCACATCACACTTCATGTTTTGCCTAATTATGTAAAAATGATTCACATTTTGGATTTTATAACATTAAAATCTTACAACATTTTTATAGCCTGAGTTCCTGCAGCCCTGAAGCACACGCCCCACAGCTTGTTGTTGGGATTCTACTTGCCTGGAGGTCTTTAATGTTGGGGAAGGGAATTCCAACAGCGACTACTGCCCTGGCGTTGTCGTCCGTAAAATCAAGCCCTTCGCTCACTTTACCCCTACACACAGCAATCAGCAGTGCACCATCTGTATCAAACAAACACACGCCATGAGCCGTGAACATGACGTGGGAGAAGGCGTGTATGTGGTGCGCAACTATGTTCGAGTGGTACGACTCATTGAAATGGATGCTGGGCAGATCTAGCATCCATTTGAAGGATTCATTATCCAAGTTTTTGGATAGTAAAACAATTTCTGTCATTTACTTTTTTAGCCTCTAAACACAGATGTAACAAAGAAAGCAGAGAAATCCCCAACAATCATATGACCCCCTATGCCTCCCATTCGACTTTTAAATACTCTAGGAACAACAAGTAGGCCTGCAGTGTGAGAGCGAAGTGCTCTAATGGGATGATATGGTACTACAAGGTCATTAAGATAACCTTAATGAGCTTATAGATCCTCGTATAAGAATAATATTAAATCACAGCCATTGACAAGCCCCTTTCCAAAGAGTGTGTCATTGGTCATTGACCAGTTTCTTATTAAGATTGCTTCTAACAGAGGCACACAAACTTTGTGACAATAACAATAACCTGCTGAATTCTGGATTATTCAGCTGTGGATTATGCACATTGAATCACTAGTAAACAGCAGCTGTTCCAGAGTCAGCATAACAATGTGTATCAGTCTCACCTTTTTCTTCACAGTATTTGATGGCACTGTAGTACGTGTGAAGCAGCTCATCAAAGTCTCCCTTGCCTCCACCACCACGGGGCTCTGTGATCACCGTTTTCTGTTGCTCTAGCTTGTCCCAGAGACCAGTTTTGGTCCATCGGTCTCTCAGTTTATCCAGCATCTGATTAGAAAACAGGAAATACATCACCACAGAGGATTTTAGCAAACAGAATGTCCATCCATCCATCTTCTTCCGAACCACCTCACTGACTCCTTTCGATGTGGAGGAGCAGTGGCTCTGCTCTGAGCCCCTCCCGAATGGCTGAACCTCTCACCCTATCTCTAGGGGAGAGGCCAGCCACCCTTCGGAGGAAACTCATTTCCACCGCTTGTATTTGCGATCACTACCCACAGCTCGTGACCATAGGTGAGGGTAGGGACGTAGATCGGTAAATTGAGAGCTTCGCTTTTACACTCAGCTCTCTCTTCATCACAACAGACCGGTACAGGGTCTGCATTACTGCAGCCGCTGCACCAATCCGTCTGTCGCTCCCTTCTCCCATCACTCGTGAACAAGACCCCGAGATACTTAAACTCCTCCACTTGGGGCAGGGTCTCATCTCTGACCCGGAGTGGGCACTCCAGCCTTTTCCGGCTGAGGACCATGGCTTCAGATTTGAAGGTGCTGATTCTCATTCCCACTGCTTTACACTCGGCTGCGAACCGTTCCAAGGCGAGCTGGAGGCCATCACCCGATGAAGCCAACAGAACCACATCATCTGCGAAAAGCAGAGATGTGATCCTGAGACCACCAAAGTGAAAGCCTTCCACCTCTTGGCTACGCCTAGAAATTCTGTCCATAAAAATTATGAACAGAATCGGTGACAAAGGGCAGCCCTGGTGGAGCCCATCACCCACCGGGAACAAGTCCGACTTATTGCCGGCTATGCAAACCAAGCTCTTGCAACGGGGAATCACACTCCTCAGCCTCCCTGGGAAAGTCTATGCCAGGGTGCTGGAGAGGAGAGTTCGTCCGTTAGTCGAACCTCGGATACAGGAGGAACAATGCGGTTTTCGTCCTGGTCGCAGAACACAGCTCTATCCTCTCGAGGATACTTGAGGGTGCATGGGAGTTTGCCCAACCAGTCTACATGTGTTTTGTGGACTTGGAGAAGGCATTCGACCGTGTCGCTCGGGGGGGTCCTGTGGGGGGTGCTCTGGGAGTATGGGGTGCCTGGCCCATTGCTACGGGCCATTCAGTCCTTATACAACCGTATTTCACAGGCAGGTGTGGGCAATTCCTTCGTTATGTCATTATCAATTAAGCAGACAAAAGGCCTGGAGTTGATCTGAGGTGTGGTGCTTGCATTTGGAAAATGTTACTGTGGACAGAAAACATGTGGTCAAAGGAGCGCTCCATGCAGGTGAAACAAGCCATCCTTATGCTGCGAAAATAGAAAACAAACATCCGAGAAAGTGGCACAATATTAGAAGTGGCAAAATCTTCAGTTTGGTACATCCTGAGAAAGAAAGAAAGTACTGGTGAACTCAGCAATGCAAAAACACCTGGAAGTCCACGGTACATAATAGCAGTGTATGATCGCAGAATCATTTCCATCTCTTCACAGCAGCCAGTTACAACACTGTCCAGGAGGTCAGCGTATCGATATTCAAGTCTACCATAAAGAGAAGACTGCGTGAAAGTAAATACTCAGGGTTCAGGCTGTTAGCCACTCATAATCCTCAAGAATAGAAAGGCTAGATTGGACTTGGCTAAAAAAAAGCAGCACAGTTCTGGAAAATCATTGTTGGACAGAGTAAACTAAGATCAACCTCTAACAGAATGATGGCAAGAAAAAAGTAAATGTACTGATTCTTTTATAGCGCTTTTCTACTCTCCTGGAGTACTCAAAGCGCTCTCTACAACACGCCACATTCACCCCATACACACCCATTCACACAAGCACTATTATCTATACTGTGAGTGCTTTCTAACTATTATTCAAACGCATTCATACGCCGATGGATGCATCGGAGAGCAAGTTGGGGTAAGTATCTTGCCCAAGGATATTTGCCATGCAAACTGGGGGAGCCAGGGATCGAACCACCAACCTTCCGATCAGCAGCTGACCTGCTGGAAGAGGAATATCCTTGAATGGTCAAGCCAGTCCCTGATATTAGCCCAACTGAACCTGCATTATACTTGTTGAAGACTAAACTTTGGACAGACCGGCCTACAAAGCAACAGCAACTGAAAGCCGCTGCATCCAAAAGGAGGAAACCAGCATCTGGTGACGTCCACCAGTTCAAGACTTCAGGCTGTCACTGGCAGCAGACGGTCTTCAGCCAAGTATTAGAAATGGACATTTCCTTTTCAGTTTTAATTTGTCCAACTGCTTTAGTTCCTCTTTCTGTTCAACCCACTGAATTAAAGCTGAAAGTTGTTTCATTTAAATTTCATTGTGTGATGCACAGAACCAAAATTAGTCCAAATATTTATGGGCCTAACTGTATATCTGCAAATAAGTAACCCACCATCTTCAGACAGTGTCAATCTGTACCCTGTGCAAGGTACCACACTGTGAAATATTAATACACCTTCGAAGTCTAAAACAACCTTGCAACAAGAAAAGCAATTATGTTTGCTCCTGTGTCCTCACACTGCTTGGATTTCTTCTCTCGACTTTAACTTGGCAGAGAGCTGATGTATTCAAACCTCCTCTGCAATAAAAATCACTGTTGCTGTACTATTGTTAGCGCAAAAAGTCAGCAGCTCTCCGGGGAGGCACATTGATCTAAAAGCCCTCATCCAAGCCCCACTCGTGTTGGTCCTGTGCAGATTACATCCTTGAATAAGCATGGCTTCACAACCAGAAAGAGGCTTCACTGGCGTGGAAATGTGTTAGAAGGGTCAAATAAAAGTTCTTCTCATAGTCAGCAGAAAACTTCTTAATGGGTTAATAGTGTCAAACTGTCGATCGTAAGCTAGCTGCAGGTGAGACCTTCGGCTGGGAGGAATGCAGAGGATATTTGCACACTTGTAAACCTATTGCGTTCACCTGTGTTGCAACCAAAACACCACAAACCAGCAGACCTCAAACAGCACAGAAGTTTACTTTTTGGGTTTTGTGCAGTACTGAGGAAAACAACAGAAGCAAATGGGACAGCAGGGGAGCGCTGATATATTTTTGCAATCCAGTGTGACGGCCCCACACCGATCAAAGCAAGCGAGGTCAGAATGTTTGCATCAATAAAACATGACTCACTCACTAAATATGCAGCATTACATCAACAAGGACCCCCCTTACGTGCATCTTCAACTCAGCAAACTGTTTGCCCTGCAATTGCTTTGCAGTGCAGTCTTAAGCGAGAGATGAATAATTCAGGTTATGTACTTTAGGCTGATCTACCACTAAACAAAACAGCCATTATGTGCCAGGCTGCGCTTGGAAAGGAGGTGATTCCACATGGAGATGAGTATGGAGACAAAATGTTCCTACTGATAAAACTGATGTGACGGAGTCTGACGGTGTTTTATACTCACTACACAAAAGGTCGGGGTTTGTATTTTTAGCAATGAATAACACAAAGGGCCTTTCAAAATAAAGGTTTGTGGTGAACACTTTAGTCGCGGATCAGTTTGGGCAATCTAACGTCTGTAATCTGATTGGTCTCTGTATTGATCACCTAAAGATGATGACGATCGTCACAGTTCATCAGAAGATCATGGGGTTTTTAAAGGGATAATAGTCTCCTAATGCACAGACAGGAGACCAGTCTCGACTACAAACTGATCGCCTGGGCAAAAAGGCTAAAGTCCTGCAGAGAAATTAAACACAGAGGCCTTGGTAACCGCACTAGAATCACCATCTGGCAGTTAGATAAGCCCTTTTCCCACCTGATTGGCCGAGACATGGAAGTACAACATTGGTCCAATAGAGCAGCGGTCCCCAACCCCCGGGCCTCGGACCGGTACCGGTCCGTGAGTCGTTTGGTACTGGGCCGCGAGAGTTGAGGCTCAGGTGTGAAATGTATAGTTTTCAGGGTTTTTATCGGTTTTCAGCGTTATTTTGTTATCGTTTTTATCGTTTACTCGGTTTTCCTGGGTCTTTTCACGTGCGTTATGAATAAATTTTCTTTTTTTCGGTACCGGTACTGGTTTTATTTTGTTGTGTTTATCCGCGACACCTTAAAGGCCGGTCCGTGAAAATACTGTCGGGCATAAACCGGTCCGTGGCGCAAAAAAGGTTGGAGACCGCTGCAATAGAGGACTGCGGTGGCGTTTTTAAACCTGTCGACTGCAGCCCCAAAAGGATTTGCGTCCTCCTGTCATGTCATTTTCGCGATTTCTTTTTAAATTTTGGTAAAGATTGTACAGCATACATCATTAATGCATTAAAAATAATGAAACGAAACAAGAATTGGGTGCTTGATATTTAATATAATTCTGCCTGAATACTTCACTCTTCTTGGCAGAATTAATACAGTTCATATAGACTGGTTGTTTTCCCGGCACAGACCCGGCATGGTCCATAGCGTCTGACCACAGCAGCAGACCTGACCCTGGCTTTCAAACCTTGTGTTACTCGTGTGTGGTTCCTCACATTTACAGAGTTGTTTGTATATAGTGTGTAAATTAGTTGACTTGTAAATAGACACTGAAGGGCTGAGCTGATTTATTATTTTCTTGTACTGTTTCCTCCTGTTTAGGGAGTTAGGTGTAGCACGTGTCTTTTGTTTGGTTTTTGTTTCACACCTCCTTTCCTGACTTAGCTTGTTTTTGTTTGTTATTTTGTCCTTTGTTCACCCCAGGCTTCAGTTTTCAGTGTAGACACAAATAAACCACCGTTCACTTCAAAGGTTGGCTTCTGGGTATGGTTCACTTCCTTTCTACCCCTTATGTTATGTTCCTGTACCCCTAGACTGGGGCGTAACATATGGGATCATTTTCCTGTTGGATCACAAAATTGTGTCCAAGTTTCAACCATCTAGTGGTTGATCTGAGGTAAAGTTAAAGAATTTGGAGCTAGTCCTCCTTCATTGTTCTACTTTATGAAATGTGTTGGGGTGTCGAACTCCAGGCCTCGAGGGCCGGTGTCCTGCAGGTTTTAGATATCACCGTGGGTCAACACACCTGAATGAAATGATTAGTTCATTACCAGGCTTCTGGAGAACTTCATGACATGTTGAGGAGGTCATTTAGCCATTTAAATCAGCTGTGTTGGATCAAGGACACGTCTAAAACCTGCAGGACACCGGCCCTCGAGGCCTGGAGTTCGACACCTGTATGTTAGTCAGTCTATGACTGCTGTCAAACAAATCCTTTTATACTAGCAAACAAAAAATACCGGTTGCAGTTAATTATGTCCACTGGGAAGAAGTTAAAACGGCTTCGGCAAGTTACTGTAGAACCTGCAGCATTATTTTTTAAAAGATTTAAGTGATTTTATGTATTTTTCACTCTGTGTGGATTAAACGAAATCTAAAATCAATTCAAACTTCTGCAACATCTGTCCTGTACAAACAGTCAGATTTACCAAAGTTGGAATCGCCAAATTACCACGACATTCACACAAGGACTGCGGATTTTTCTTATTTTTTAAACACAATCACATTTTATCAGCTTATATCCTTATACATGCTGTCTTTGTACTATTCCACTCTCTTCATTTACATTTACATTTCTCAAATTCTTTAGAATTGTGGAATAATTTGGAATTTAAACCACCCAGTGGGGGTGCCATAGGAATACTTGTCTGCATTTCTTTAACATATCTGTAAATGGGTTAGTATGGAATAAAATGTGTGATGCTATCAAGATGCATGGCTGCATGTGTGAAAGTGACCATTGTACAGTCAAACAAATCTTCAACACCTTCAACAAACACTTTCAACCAGGAGTGTGAGACACTCAACACAGAAACTGCAGCCACCAAAATGACAGACATGAGCAGCATCATGAATAATTCAGGGGCATCATCTGAAGACCTGCTGTTTAGATGTCGGACCTTGGTTATAAAATGTTAATCTAACGAATAAAACAGAAAATTCTCCCATCCAGAATTTTATCATCAACTTAATTTAAGAAAAATAAAACAAGTGAGGCTTACCAATTCAACACCATGGAGACTATACTCGGTAAAACTGCTCATTTTTATATTTGTATAGGTATATATTGGTTAAAAAAACCTCTAATTATAATTATGTTTCACTGCACATCCAGGAGAAAAGCATTTATTGAACTTGCTTCTAAAAAGCAGCAAAGCTGTCATTTAAAAGTGAATTTATCTGTGAACCACCATGTTTAGACTTCAGCAGGGATCTCACAGCAGCAACGTTATGATGCCCGTACAACATGAATGGGAATGAGCAGTATTTAGCACATAGGAGAGCACAACAGTGTTAATAATGCATTGCCCTTTCTAGGCATGGTAGGTGCAACGCTCAGCCTCTGCCGTTGACGCAGTAAAGTGGGCCAGATCCTTCTGCCAACTGGGACGGGGTGGTGAAACAACGCGGCGGAAGCAGTGAACTGTAGTCTTTCTCGCACTTTTACACTTCCCCTCTCTTTCTCCCCTTACTATCGCTCCATCTTTCACCTCCTCTGCATCTAGCCTCACTCTATCTCCTTTCCCAGATCCCCTGTGTCAGTGAGCTACGTGGCGACACATCAGAGCTCCTCTAGTGCCTGCTGAATTATGGAAAGGGATAGGAGGCAACGGCATTAATGAAACATGCTGCTAGGAGCCACATTTCGCAGTGGTGAGGGGAGACGTGTTGTTGCGGCTTAAATTATTCACCCTCAAAATATCACAGCAACCATCACGCCAAGACTGGTGGCGAGAAGCCACCTGCCACCTCTGAGATGCCGCTCTTCCCTCGTCGTCTGCCCGGCCACATCGGCGGTGACAACAGAACGCTGCAAAAACGCTGCATGCTGCCCAAAGAGGAGGACGTCGTCTGCTACGACATCATCTAATTTTCATAAGAATAAATGTCAACTTAAGTGTTTTGAAGCATTATTCAGTTATCTTTCATTTCATTATAAAATGAGTTATGGTCGTAATCTCCACTTCGATGCGGTGGATCCGCTCAAAACTCGAACCTTTACTTCATCAAATGCCTTCCAAGGTGATTATAAAATAAAGTCCAGATAATAAGAAGTATCCACCTGCACCAATCACAGCCTGCCAGGCCTTTACTATCATCTCGTTCTCTTTATTGAATAAACCTGAAGATTTTTCTCCTCACAACTCCTGAGGTGTCTACCACAGTTTGGCCTAGTTTCATAGACCCATAAGAACTCTATAGGATTAAAATCAATGAATGCATTGGCAGATTATCATCTTAAAGTTCCAATCAAACAGCATCTTCAGGTCGTGTCATTGGACTACAAAAATGTACAAAAAGCATTTTCTCCATCCAACAGCTTTACATTTGTTCCGAACTCTCGAAAATCTCATTTAAAACCAAAGTGAACAAGAGTTCAGTGAAACATTGTTACAATGTTTGTGTCTCTGAGCCCAGCTTTTCTACTTTGTTCATATTTAAAGATGCGTTTAAATATGAACAAAGACATAAATGTTTAAAAACATATTTTAATTTCAAAATGTTGCTTTCTTTTTAAAAGGCATCACCACACAGATCACATGTTGTATTCAGACAGAAAGGAATAGCTACATTTTTACTGCACTGCTGGAATCACAATATAAGAGACGCTGTTAGAGTTTTCCTAATCATAAAAAGCTGTTGGGGGTTTTACACACACATACTCACAGTGCATAAAGAAAGACGAGGCTGTGCAACATTTTTGCCATCTGGTAAGCAAAAATGTACTTCATGCTTGAGTAAATTAAACGTCTTAACCAAACCAAGCAAAACCAAAGATCTTATATGAAGGAAGGTCAAGGAAGGAATTTCGGGGGCACCAAAATTATTAGTTTATTTTATATGTAGGAAAAACCGTGACAGTGTGGAAGTAAAATGACATAACGCTGTGTGCATATACACATTAGATGTGTTAGAGACTCCCATCTTCGGTTTTGGAGTTAAACTGTTGGTTTGACAAAACAAGCAATTGGAAAATTCCATCTTGAGACTCGGAAAACTGTGACGGTCGTGTTCATTATCCAAAATGCAAAGCAGCACTGCCCTATATTTGTTTTTACATGATCTGCATATGTATACTTTATTTCATTTCATTTATTTCAGTCGCGGTGACACGAACAAATCTTTGCTACAGTAGATTAGGCAACAAAGAGATGACTCGCGCACCATTTAATATGTGCTTTTTAACTCTGAAAATATGAGCCTTCCCGAAAAGAAGCCCCAGCTTAGTCAGACAGCCGTAACGCTGAAGTTTCCACTGTAAAAACTCAAATAAAACATCTCGGCTCTAAAACAGCCAGGAGGGATATGCTACACTGACCCACGCTCCCTAAAACAGACAGCGGCAGCCCCACACGTGGAGCTGTGATTGGTGCTGCTGAGGACAGTGGTGTTGCTGGGTGTTTGCTCTGTAGTCCGCTTTGACTTTGATTTGACACAAACTCGGCAGAGCCAAGGCGCCGGCGCTGGGTGCGTCTTCGCGCAGACAGGGAGGCGACATCACCTAATGGCCCTTATCTCAGTCTCCTTTAAAAGCATCTTTTATTCCCCACCATCTTTTCACCTCAGCAAAGCTCTGCTTTTTTCTTTTAATAAACCATCAGTCTCCCACGGAGCATCGGTCTCTTCCCTTGGCGGCTGAGACCAGACGGCAAAGCCTGCTGTGGTTTTAATGGGCATTAACTGGGGGACAGTTGAAGCCTAAGTGTTAAAAAACCCACAGCGTCTAAGGGAAACTGTGATTATGGGCTTACATGTTTCTTTATAAAACTAATGCTAATGTCCGCTATAATTCCAAGTCATTTTTTTCTAGTAAAACACTTAAAACTGCACCAATGCAACCTGTGTACTGTTGACTCGTATGTGTTTATGTGTGTGAATGTGAGGGCAGCAGCGTCTCGAGGGACACTTCTTTGGCACACTCGCCTCACTGCTCTCTCCGTCTATCGCAGAAGCAGCTTTGCACGAGGGGTTGATAGGCATCACCTAGACACACTGAACAGGGATGTCTGAAGATGACCTTTCTGTTGACTATGCGCACATAAAACGTGCACATCGCAGGCCAGACGGGACTCAGCGGCACCAACGAGGCCTCCGCGGACTCCAATTAATACCCCAGCCCTTCATATCCCCTCATCTCCTCATCTTTAAGAGCTGACTGCAGATTAAATATTTATGCATCAGCACAGAGAGAGAGATAGAAGACTCCTACACGGCTATCAATAATAAAAAAACATCCCACAGCTCATAGTCGCTGCTCGGTTGGCATCAGAGGCTGACAAAAAGGAAGGTAAAATGAGAAAACAACAAGGCTCAGAGTCTTAGCTTTCCCTCACAGTTTGCAAGCTGGTGTCATCGGCTCTTTAAGAGTGCAACTGGATAGCGAGCCAACAAGGACTGCAGAGAAATCAAATCAGCGATCACTGCGTGGGACATGCTGAAATTTAAGTCCAACATGGACCGCGCACACGTGCCAAAGGCAAAAGACAGAAATCCCAAAGGCAAAGCACAGCTGTGAAAGTCCTCTGTTTGACTCATCCCAGCAAAACAAGACATCAGTGACGGCAGTGGTGGCCCACAGATGAGTGGGACACTGGCTGAATAAGTAAGATTTAGGTTATAAAAGATAAAGCTGATGATGTATTCATCAAAATGATTGCGTGCGATTTGAGGCAAGCAAAAAGTTAACATAACGCAGTTTCTTTTTCTCTTTGCAGGTTGCACGCTAAAAAGCACAACATGCATCGTATCATTGCTCCAAATGTGTCTGACGTGACTGACAGTCAAGGATTTAAACATTTTCCTGCTGCGTGGACGAGCCTGCATGCACAGAGACAACCATACAAGGATATCCGGTCTCAGTGACAAACAATATACAGAACCAAGAACAGAAAATATCTCTTTGGCTTTAACCTTTAACACACAGGGATTGTGCACATGTTGTGCTGCATATTCACTTCTGACCTTTTAGCCATATGTAACATGAACATGTACCACTGGAACGCTACATATGACTGAAAATAAGAAAAAAGCTCCACCTTGAGTGGTTCAGAGTGCCAAAAGATCAAATTGTTGGATGGTTGGACTTTATTCGAAAATAAATATTTCAGGTTACTTA
Organism: Diplotaxodon limnothrissa; assembly: GCF_057381915.1. Classification (NCBI taxonomy): domain Eukaryota; kingdom Metazoa; phylum Chordata; class Actinopteri; order Cichliformes; family Cichlidae; genus Diplotaxodon; species Diplotaxodon limnothrissa. The sequence continues at coordinate 2,654,631 of NC_140609.1, read as the reverse complement.
AAAACATTTAGAGTGACTTTTATAGGGTTTCCTGCAGTTACATGTAACACTTTGGACAAGCACCCACGATGTCGTACGAAATCCACTCGGCTCTCTGTAAGCTAATGTGACAACTGAGCTACGGTGGACATGAATGATTCACAGCCAAAAATGAATGACAAACGTAGGGGGGACAAAGCCTCTATGAGCGCGCTCTCAGAAGCAGCATCATTAACTGAAAGAGAACACACTTCTGTGAGGATGACGCCATTTTTCCTTACAAGCTCCTCCATTGATCAGTGGAGATCTGTTGTAACATGCGATACGGCAGCATCTTCACAGTGGGAGTGGAAGGAATGCCGTCCCTTAAAGAGGTACTTTGTCTGTCACATGTTCTTATACATGCCAAAGCATTGCATGTTACCTAAATCTGTGGTCTCTAGCGCCTCCCAGTGTTAAGCTACAGCACTACGACTCATTTTCAGTGTGAATTTAACATCATGCAGAGGATGCCTCCACACAAAACAGATCGTTTGCTTGTAATTGAAAGTAAAAAGACAACAACAGTTTTATTTTCATTTATACTGCATTTGTTTGTGTTTTTAGGGGACTATTCCTTTGAGCTTAATAAATAATGTTTAATAGTAAGAAGAAATAAAAATGCCTACATTAAGTCATTTCTAGAATCTATTCTATTATGCACAGGAGCCAGAAGCACGACTGCAGATTATAGTCGAGTCGAGTCCTGAAGCACCAACAAAAAATGCTAACTGGTTACTTTTACACACTAAGCTGTCTACACATTGGTAAATAGGCTGTTTCTCTCACAAATAAAAACAGCTTTATATTGTAAGGTTACAATCCTACAATAATTCAAAGAGAACCCCAACAATCGGATGCTTCCTATGAGCAAGCACTTGGCGACAGTGGGAAGGAAAAACTCCCTTTTGCATCATGGGAGTCCCCCAGCAGCCTATTGCAGCATAGTGAGGATTCAGGGTCACCTGATCCATCCCTAACTATATGCTTTAGCAAAAAGGAAAGTTTTAAATATAATCTTAAAAGGTGGGGGCTGGTTCTGCACAAGAGGGGTGTGGAAGCTGAAGGCTCCGCCTCCCATTCTACTTTTAAATACAGTGGAACCCCGGGCTTACGAAGACCCCATTTAGTTACGAAGGCACTTAACGGCAATATTTCTGCCCCTGGTACGGCAAAATGCCCACGTAAGGTAAAGCCATACCTCCCGGCTAACGTCTTTGAGCGTGTTATTCACCTTTTTCTTACTTGCAGATTAGACTACTGCAATTCATTGTATTATGGTCTAGATCAGGCCACCATCCATCGTCTTCAGATGGTTCAAAATGCAGCTGCTCGCCTGCTAACTGGTACCAAACGGAGAGAGCATATAACCCCAGTTTTAGCTTCTTTACACTGGCTTCCTGTCTCCTACAGGATCCAATTTAAACTTCTACTTTTTGTTTTTAAGTCACTTAATGCCCGAGCCCCTCCTTACCTGTCTGAGCTCCTCTCTGCCTATGCTAGCTCAAAACTAATGCTGTCCATCCCACGGACTAACCTCAAATCCCGTGGTGATAGATCCTTTTCTGTGGCAGGTCCCAGACTTTGGAATAGTCTCCCCTTAAATATTAGATCTGCACAAACACTTGAGCAATTTAAATCTTTACTAAAGACACATTTCTATGCCCTGGCTTTTAACACACTATGACCCAGGCATTCTGGTCTTATTTGAATTAGTTTAGTTATTGTTTTAATTCTTTTACTGTCCTATTATTGTTTTTTTACTGTTATTATTGTATTACATTGTTGCTTTTTAATACCATTTTTATATTGTTAAGCACTTTGTGCAGCATCGGCTGTTTGAAATCTGCTATATAAATAAATTTGACCTTAACGAAATAGATAAAATAGAAAATGTCAAAAAATTAAATAAAATTCCATAATGTTATGTACATGTACACATACGTATGCTTTCTTCAACTCCGCCACCTCTTCCTCCACCAAGAACTTCGTCTTCAGCCAGCATTGCATAACTCAAAAGGCGATGGAAAAAGGTGCTTCTACTTACGAAAATTTTAACTTACGAAAGACCCTCTGGAACGAATTAATTTCGTAAGTCGTTGTTCCACTGTACACTAGGAACCACGAGTAAACCTGCAGCGTGAGAGCGGAGTGCTCTGTTGGGGTGATACGGTTTTAAGATGTCTTTAAGCTGGAGCCTGATTATTCAAGACTGTGTATGTGCAGAGAAAGACTTTCTGGATTTAACAGGGAGCCAGTGAAGAGAGTAAAAGGAATTACTAGTAACTAATAAAACTACTAACCAGATAATCGACCCCTGTGGGAGTTTACAATTATTTTAATTATTAAAATATTAAGTTCATAAACTATTTTATGAAAAAAATTGTGAAGGCATTGTAAAGAAGCGTTACAAATGTACAAACACTAAAAGGTGATATTTACTAACTGCATGTTTGGGAGGAGAAGGTTTAAACGGCACATTTACCTTGTAGGAAGGCAAAAAGCAGAGCACACCCTTGGCCATGACCTGGCAGACGTGGAGCAGCAGGCCACCCACTTCATCCTGGAAGGCATACGTCTCTGCGTTCTGAAAGGTGGCACAGAGCTTCCTGCCTTGAGGTCCTGTGCCAACAGTGCCCACCCAAACCTGCAGAGATCAGACATATTTCTTATCAGAGACACAAACGTGACGCACTGTTCCACTCTCATGTGTGCTGCTTGATTAGTCTGCTAAGTTATCAAAGGTCAGCTTGTCAGCATTCCCTGTAATCGTATTAAGAAGATCCACAATAAATCAACTGTGCTCCAATTTGTTAGGTTACGCTGACATCTGCTGGACAAAAGTGGAACAGCGGAAGTGGAGAAAAGACATGTAAAGTCTTGTTTAGTCGTAGCATGCTATCATTAAATTAGAGCTGAGGTCAGAAAGCCTTGTGGAGCCTCTCACTACATATTTTTTCATAATGAGGTTTATGGGTAAACCCACTCACCTGAGACTTATTGATCACATGGTTGGCCTCCAGCTGGATGGAGAATTTCACACCAAGTTCAGAGGAAAAGGAGTCCATGGGTGACAGGGTTCCAGAGGTCAACACAATGCTGTGCACAGACCCACTCAGGTCAGAAAAAGCCTTGGAGGTTCAAACACAGAGAGAGATCATGTATGCACGGCCAAAACACCTGATGTGATGGACAAACTGCTAATCCTTCTTTCATTAAAGTTACGGCTTTTTCCTGTGTGTAGCCTCAGTAATCAGTTATCAATCTAAGTCAGCCAAGTCGACCGTCTCACCACAGCAGGGTTAAGGCACCAGAAGCTCAGCGTCAGGACTTCAGCCTTGACCCGGACAGTCTGGCGTCTATTACGTGGCCGAACTATAAAGCCCTGGGCGTCGGGGACATCGGGGGGAGCCTGGTTTGTCCAAGCATAGCTCTTCTGCAGAGCAACACGATAGTCGTCAGCAAATCTACAAACACACACAGAACAAGCGATTAAACCGTTAAACCAGAACAAGAAGGATTCATCTATGGCAGCGGCATCACTTAGCTCACATCCAGAGCGTGTGTCTGACCTGCAGCTGTCTCTGAAGAGGAAGTCGAGCACCATGAAGAGGTTTTTGAGCACAGTTGCAGTAGGTGAGCTGATGGTTGGAATCTGCACCACGTCTTCTCTCCCATTAACGACTCCAACACGCTCCTCCTTCTCCAAGACTGCTGCCAGGTTTTGCTGTCACACAGAAAACGCAAGAACGGAACAGTGTTGTCCACACGACAGCCTGGCAATGTTAGCGTCGCCATGATTACAGGATGTTCTATGTTAGAATGAATGAACCGTTTGGTGCTGCCCATTCTGGTCGATATGCTGTGCGTACCTTCAGAATGTTGAAGGTGTCTGCAGTGATGCCCAAAGTGTGAAAGATGCCCACTATATCCTTCCCACTCCAGACTTTACCGGCAGTCTCATAGCCGCGCTCAGACATCAGGCTTTGGCTCTCCTGGATCCAGCTGGAGTGACAATCAAAAGACATCCTGAGTGCGCGTGCTCGCTCGCATTAGGATGCGCAGAGAGACAAATGCAGTCACTGACTTGATCAGACTGTAGCAGAAGCCCCTGAGCAGCTCGTGTTTGGAACGACGGATGTTGTTGTTGACCATGCTGTCCAGCTCGTCTCTGGACATCAGCAGACTCTTGTAGTCCAGTGTGTAGCTGGCGCTCTCCCTCGCACAGTCCTCAATGTTGTGGGCCTCATCCAGTACCAATATCTGGCCTTCCAGGTCAATCTCCATCTGGTGGAGATGGAAAGTAAGACAGAATCAGTGGCCTGCGATCTGGTTTGTTGGTGAGAGAAATTTACTCAAATCTATTTGTACAGTTTGAAATGTACACATTCAAAGTGGTTCACAGGCAAATATCAGGGAAAACGGAACATGGCGATCAGATATAGTAACAGTAGAAACTACAACAATGGTGTCATAGCTCTTTAATGTGGATTCATTAACATGCTGTAAAATTAAGTTGACTTTTGCCTCGTTTCCGTGGTTTTACATACGGAGTTTGCAACGCCACCACAGCCTGTAAAGCTTTTAAATGAAGGGGACAGGTTTCACCATCTTACGTCTACAAATCTGAGTTTGGACGTGGTCATACTGATGAAGTTACTTGAACAAATATTTTTGCTGACAGTCCAGAGCTGCTCCTCCCGCTCTTCCAAACTCTACTCACGCTTTCTCTGATCATTGGGTCCAGCAGGTAGTTATACGGACAGAAGATGATCCAGGCGCTCTGCATGAGCTCACGGGCAGCAAAGTAGGAGCACGAGCGAAGCCGTTTGCCCAGAGTCACCAGCTCCTCAATGTCCCAGGCTGCCCGCAACCCATGGACATGTTGTAGAGTGTTCTGGTCCCGCATCCTCTGCACACCGTGGTAGTAGCGGCAGGACCTTCCCTGCAACGCATGCACAGTGTTACAACAAGGTGTAACATCTCCTATATGTTACCAATTCAAAGGTTCATTTCTAAGACTGGGACTGTAAGATTTCGTAAAACATTGAAAAAACAGTCTTGATTTTTCTGAAACTCAAAGTTTGAAGCTTTTCTATTGAAATTCATCGTCCGAGCCACAGCCCCTGGCAACGTACTGGGATCACTGGCTTTCTTGTTTCCAACATGTGACACAAAACTGTAAAAACTAGTAAAAAAGAAATAAAAATCTGATTTGAACTTGATTCTAATGCTTTTACTTTTTCACAGCTACTCCACATGGTTACAATATCTAACATTTGTTGCATTTCTGTGTTGCTGTTCAGTCTCAAGTTTCCACTCTGTCCAGAGGTGACATACAGAACTTCAGAGGCTGCCTCTGATCAGGTGTTGCAGCAGCTTAAATGTCCTCACTCATACAGTGAATGTAAGCGGCGTGTAAAGAAGCGCCATCTCATGTACCAGCCCTCAGTTACTCTGTCAGCGAAGCTTTCGACGTCCCACCCTGTCCTTGGTGAATTTGCAAAGGTAACCTCTGACACAATAATAAAATAATCTCTGGATGAAACGGCGCGGTGCTACGCTCGACACTCTGCTGACACTGAGGCCTGTCTGCTGAAGGCGAGTTGGAGGATTAATGACCTCTCGAGCAGTCGGAGGGCGTTATGACTAACGATGGCATTAGCTGAACCATGAATCTCTGAGCGTGTGCAACATGGTAACCAGAGCCGACCCTGCGGTGATGAAGACACATTGTATGATTGACACACAGTAAGGGGTTAAGGCTGGGACAGTCATTTCATATGGGAAGCAAACACCTGCAACGACACTGTGATTGACTCCTTACAGCAGGCGCCTAAACTCTGCCCAGTTTAGGAGACTACAAGCGTCTCATGCCTCTAAAAAGCATTTTCCTCAGTGGCTCTGACAGAGTGTTAAAGTGTGTTCTTGCTGCTCCTCTGGGTCGATACTGATGGCAATTACAAACAGGCATGGGCAGTGAGCTGCTAGCTTGTTGGAGCAACGAGTGAATCTGCCTAACACATGTTGCAGGACAGATTCACTGCGAGAGTCTGCGTGTGTGTGTGTCAGTGTTCATCCTCACATCCTTGGCCTCCAGCAGATCCTTGCAGCGTTCATTGCGGTTTGCGTGAGGCACCACGTCTGGGTTGACACAGGTGTGGTCTCTGCTGGATAAGATGGTCATAGGCACGCCGCAGTAAAGGGTGCGCTTCAGCTCATGGGTGATCTGAGTTATCTGTTTATGTGTGCGAGTGCCAAAGAAGATCTTTGGAATCTTTCTTCTGCCATCTTTCTCTTTATCCTTCACGCCATCCTCGGTTGAAGCGCACGGGCACTGCGAGCAGGGTTCAGGAGCCTAGTGGGAGAAAATCATATAAATACTAATACTTGGCACTTTTGTTTAACAGCATGAACCAGATGTTGCTTCAGGAACTGAAAAACATGCCAATGCCAACTGTTGCTTTATGATAAATATCACTGGTCCACAGCAGAAATCAAAGGCCACTAGTATCGCAGTCTTAAATCTCATTTTCTTGCCTTAATTCTGGATTTTCTGGAATAAATAAGACACATTTTCTTCTCCATCACTGCTTGCTTTGGCCTAATATTATGTATGTGAAGATTTTCAATGAATTATGAGGAATATCACAACCACCTCGACACCGTTTTGCTCCTTTGATAAACACACAGGCAAGCATAAAGAATTTGCATCCATACACAAGGTGTCCCGTCACTTTTCACCAGGTGACCTTTTCTCTCTCTGAAAGATGATAGGTCACCATTGTGGTGGCTGAAAAAAATCTAATTGGCTGTCCGGCGGCGCGGTGGATCCTTTTTTCCTCCGGGTCACAGGTGAAGTGCAGCCGGCATGGCTTATGAAACTGATCCTCTTTATGTGTTCGGCCGGTTTTTGTTCCGTTTTAAGTCATCTGATCTTTGATCACTCGCACATATAATGTAAAATCATTGGCTTCTCCAGCCAGGAGAGTACAAATCATTATCAGTGTTATCAGCCTTTAATATTAATCTAGTCTCTCGGAGAATAAAGTTAAATGTATCCCAGCGAACTGATGAAAAGCTGATTTACAAAAACATTTATATATTCACTTAAATTCATTTATTTCTACCAGACTTTTTTCTTTAATAACATTTTGTAGTAGAAACATTTTCTGTGCTACATTTATTTTGAAACACCCCAGCTGAACACGCAGGTTATGGAGATTATTAACATTATATTTTATTTATGTAGCAAAAGTTCAAAAGAAGCAGCATCTCTTATTATAATTATGGGAGAGCCATTAGGTATTCATGTGTCATCTACACGGCTCTCCACCATCATCCACCCTGAAACCATCAAACACATCTTTGTTCACTTCAGCAACATCAGAGGTGTTTCTGCTGGTCTTTCAAACGTCTTATAGAGGATATGCAAAGTCTAAATTATATAAATTCATTAGTGCTAAAATGCTGAATGGTCTCATGCTCTGATCACCTGATCTGATTTGCAGCAGACGTCACAGTTGCTTAATATATATAAAATGCTACGATCTAGAAATCTAGCTCATTTCCATCTCCGTGGTCATTTCCTGGGCCCTACTAGAGTAGCTTTGCATTTTTTTTCCAGCATCATAATAAACCCTATTTATCTTATACTAAGCCTGGGTGCTCCTTCCATTCACCCTTAGTCTTTTAAACTTGTCTTCTTTTTTGCTGTAGTTCACAAACAAGGTTAGAACAGCAGCGTGCAGGGCAGTCTGAAGCTTTTCTCAAACATGCTGTGTTTGATGTGAGCAGCCACTATTCTAATAATACACATAGTACATGAGAAAAAACAAAGAGGAGCAGAGCCTGCAGTCCAGGGGAAGAGTATTTTATCCCTTCAATTCAGAATTAACAGAGGATGAAAAGCTCCGCGTTCACTGATTTCACACTGTGTTAATGAAGAAAGCTGTTTAAGGGCAGCAGAGATCTTTACTGACATGACAGCCTTTAAATTGTTAACCAGCTAACAGTATAAGACCAAAAGGTCATCGCTGATACAGACACCTTATCCACTACATGATATCATACTTTCCGTTAGCACAAAATAAATGAGGGCTAACGTGTTTAAGTCAGAGTTCTGTGCAAATTATATGAAGGATCCACGTAAGAATGACTGGTATGTGATGTCATGCGTTGCAGCTTATCACGAGGATGAGGAGGTAGCACTTCTGACGACAGACGAGCGGCTCCAGTTACCCGGTGGCTCAGATTTTCCTAACGTGTTTGCCCATCAAATATTACAATGTGTGTTGGAGTGCAGGCCAAAGAAAGCCCTGAGAGAGCCGCCTCTCAGAGTTAAGAGGGATAACGAGCCCTGAGCCCATGTGAAAAATAAACAGAGGTGCTGCGGGGCCCCAACACCAGTTCGAGTTACCTTTCTCTGCTGAAACAGTTACGCTCCACAGTCTGGGCCCCGGGCCCGATCACCTTACCTGCTGCTGCCACGTTAAATAGAGCCATCCAAATATCCTGCCCCAAGATGGCCAATAATTACTTATTCATTGGCAGGTGGGGGGAGGAGGGGTGGGCTGGAGCAGTGCAGAAGGGCTGGCTGATGAATAGAGGCCCTTGTGAAAAGCTGCAGCAGGAAACAGCTGACACAAGAGTATCCTTTTACGCGGCTGCCTCCTGAGATGCCAGGACAACAAGGCTTCGAGCCTGGCCCCACAGCCCAGAGCAGACACCCCCTAGAAAGGAATGCAGATAACTGGCAAAAAGGCCAAGAGGGGCACAACCCTGCTCAGCAACAACAGCATAGTCCTGAACATGGTTCTCTTCTGAACCTGGAGCAGCTCCGTTGGTGTTACTCTGAGTGTGCAGCTACCTGCGGGAATACCCTCATGCTCATCAATGCTCTTACTAACATTGCATTTACAGGTCCACTGCATGGCACAGAGGTACTTTCAGCTGCTTTGCTACACTAAGCCTGCAGGGCACACCTACTCTGCCAGGTGTAAGCGCACACAGCAGCGAGAGCTCTGGAACTGACAGAACAGAGGTCAGCAGAGTTACCGAACACCTCCGAATATTCACAGGTAGGCTACTGTTGCTCTGCTCCCTGCCAACACCTGAGAGATGGAAATCTCACACTCCGGGGGGCCAGTCGGAGGGCACACAGGGGCTGCAGGCAGTTGATCACTGAGGTATCACTGGCGCCTCTCGCTGGACGCCAATTTGCTCCTCATTCCACAGCTTTCGAGAGGCCTGGAATTCATTCCAGTAAGGGTGGTCTTCAATAGCAAATAACTCTGAAGACATGACACCCAACACCCCCGCCTCCCGATATGGCCACAGCGTGCAGGTAGGGGCCCTGGCAAATACCTGCCCTCCAAAGCACCTGTTTATCCCTCGGGCGCAGTAACCAGCAGGTGAACCCCATTCAATATTTATCCCCGTGGCTTTCACAGATCAGCAGCCCAGGCGAGGCAAACCCTCTTAATTAAAACTGGAGCTTGCTTCAAAGGGCCCCATTCAGGCCGTCCGTCAGCGCTCACAGGACAAAAGAGCCCGGGTCACGTAGCTGCAGGGAAACCAGAGAAGGACGCACTTCTTCATCTTCACTTTCCCTCCTCCTCTTTTTCCACCTCCCACCATCTGATCCCAGCCACACACCTGCGGCAGGTTACGATGAAGTTGTGAGAGTGTAACCACCTCTGCAAGCTGTGCTGCAGCATCCTAAAGCCAAGCACGCCTCAATCATTAGGAGCAACTTGGTAGTCTGTCCAGAGAGAACCTCCAGATATCCACTATTGATCACTTTTGTTTTTGCCCGTCCCGTTCACAATTATTGTCTGAAGGCCAAGAAAAATGCCCAACGGATTTGTTTTCCCAAGTGGATCATTATGGCTTTGCCAGACTGGTCCACCTGATTCATCTTTATTATTTATTTATTTTTTACTTTGAAGTTATTACAATCTGAACAGTTATGACCGAGGGATGGGAAAGATGTAGACAAAAGAAGGGCAAGAAGAGGAGAGGGAAAGAAAAACAGAGGGGAAGAGGGACAGAGAGAAAAGACGGGAAAAATCCACTGCTGCAAAAAAGAAGAAGAAAACAAACAAAAAAAGAGAAGAAGACGGTAGGAGAACCGCAGCAATAAGCAAGATGAGCATAAGTATAGAGGCAGCAGACAGGCAATATAGTGTGTCTGTGAACACCTGTGCGCTTGTGCTCCAAAGGTAACATGTAACGATCTAACAGTAGGTGTGGGGAGCCACAGCCCTGCCAGCAGGCATGGAGGAGATCTACTGATCACTAACGGTGCCGTGAGACCTTTGAGAACATGCTGTGACTGGTTCTGCTTCACACAGGACAGCGAGTAAAACTTCTCATTTGCAGGAGACGTCAGAACTGCTGACTCATAAGAAATGCTCTGCATGGAGAAACTTGTTCTATCTTATTCTTCAAAAAATTCAACACATTTTGAATATTCTCAGTAGAAGCAGCTAAAAGAAGCAGTCAGCTTATTAATCAAAGTAAATGAATCAGCTACTATTTTAATAATCGTCTCAAAACTGTTTGGTTTTTTTGCATCTTTTGCAACACAGTAGCTTGTTACATTTTTTACTAATATGACTTCACATACAGTAAAACTCCCCAAAATATATACCAACAAATATGACACAGGAGTGATGGTGTTGCTAGTTGTTCAACTTCTGTTTGAACAGGTTGTTTCCCTTTCCAGCAGTTTGAACTGAACGTTGGCCGTCTGACATGACAGCACTGATTTCCCTCATATTGTAAAACTGCAGACTTTTACAGACTCAACAACATGAAGGTAAACCAACAATGACGGCCTGTAATATTAATTATTCAGTCTGTTTATCCTTAATAGACCAAAGAAATAATACTACATGATGCTAAATACTACTGTTTCCTAGAGGGGTGTCACCATAACAATCACTAGGATCACGTCAACAACCCACCTATGATAACGCTGTAAATTCTAATTTTGTGAAGTCATTCGATTCAGACTCGGCGCCACGCACTTTCATTTTCATGTTAACAGAAAAGATAAATACAACCAGATTTCTGATGAATTTGACTCGTGACTTTTTTGCCATTACTTTGTTGTTTTGTAATGTTTCAGTAGTATTGTATAGATATTACAAGTGTTTGGCCCATTTTAGTCTCTGTTATAAAACGTTACATAAAAGGATCAGCGTAGTCTTGTATGTGCATGGATTCCTTACTCAGCTTTTCTGATAACTGCACTGCTGCAACACTGTTCAGACAAGTTCAACAGGTTATTTGTGATACTATCTATATATTACATTCCATAATACTGACAGATTTTCTTTCATTAATTAATTATGTTAGAGTCATTTTGTAGGGCTGACTGCTGATTACTAACTTTGTGTCTTTGAAAACAGGATGGTCCCATGTTTATCCACATTAGACATTTATTATGTTCAAATTCCTTTTTTTTGTGACACAAAAAGTTGATGGCACTCATATCCTTCCTCATGATTTCAATTCTTTTAAAGCCATTTGAAATAAAAACACATTTTATGGTGAAAGACATGAAAACAGCAGTGAAAAGTACAGCGCACACGCTGTTACATTTTCAGTTAGGCCGAAACAAGTTCGAGCCTCTGACCACAGTCTCTATCAATCTGGTGGAGTATACCGCCACCCAGTGGTGATGCTGATTATCTGAAAACCTCTAATATGATCGAAGCGAGAAAATCCACCATAAGAGGGTCAGCCCGTGGCACCGTGTAGCAAACCTTTAAAGCACAACTAACACCAGTGTAACGATGTCTCAGTGAGCCAGCACACAGGCTGGATCTGTCTCACACACAGCATTTTCACAAAGCCTCTGCAACAGAACATCTCAACTATCAGGCTCTGGTACGGTTGTCACGATACGGGAATTTCAAACAGAAGAAAACCACGGGGAAGATCGTGACCCCATCCTGGAACAACAAAAGCTGAAGAAGTCATATCCTGACTTGTTAACCTGTTAATTTTCAACAGATTTTCTAAACTCAAACAACTAATATTGGATTTAACAAAATAGGTATTTGAGATCAAGCTTGGGGGGTTTATTGATTTACAAATTGTTTAAATCATTTCATTACACATGGTGAAGTTAATTACTGTTTAAGTTACTGTAGAATTCAAAAGAAGAGCATTCATGACATTTGGATGAAGACCGGTATTATAAATAAAGAAGCTATAATAAGCAGAGCGCTCACTGACAGACTGCAGCGATCACAGGCTGCATTGTAAAAATGACCTCACAGGTGGCTACAACAAAACAGGAAACACACTTTAATAAATGAATGTAAAAGCAGAAAAATTAGAGTTTGTCATGCTGTCTACATCCACCTGTCCCACTGCTGCGCCTCAGTCTGCAGCTCTGCTTTTGCTCTGATTGGTTCTCCACACTCTGAACTCTGATCAGCTTCACTTCCCCTGCTGCTCTGCACAGCCAGCAACCCTCTGCTTCTCCACGTGTCCGTGATCCGCTCTGTCACAGCTCAATATTCCATCTGCCAGTCGTGCAGTTTGCAATAATTATTAATCTTTTACCTGACTAGCGGCTATGTTAATAATAACAGATGGCTAATGTGGCTATCGGGTAATTGCTAATAGTTAAACAGCTAACGTTAACCCGTGTGCTGGTCAGGTTACCATTGATGATAACTGTTTAATATTTTAATGTGGTTGAAATGGGAGCTGATCTCTGAAATTCCTCCTAAAGTGGTGTTCAGTGTTATGAACTTTAACTACTTCAGCTATTAGTGAGGAGAGGACCTGTGAGCCTGTCTGGATCGTACTCACGCAGGAAGTAGAGGAACAACCGGGAGCTTGGTGTTTCGTCTCGGCATTCCAACTCTGAGGTCCCGCTGGCTGGTTTTCCAGCTCCGGCTCATCGTCTGTGAACACGACTCCCTTCTTCAGTCGCTGCCTTTTACGGCTCTGAGAAGCAAACACAGGAAACTTTACTGATCTGTGCATTTCTTATTCTAATGAAACCAGCACAGAAGCTGCTAATGCTGCATACGATCACTGTTTAAATGTAACGCAGAGTAAATCTGGTGTTAGTGAACAACAGGCATCGGTGCCTACCGTGTTCTCTGCAGTGCGGATGCGTTTCCTGTCTTGCTGGAAGTCATCATCTTTCACACAGTCGGAGCTGAGAGATGCCTGGAACTTCTCTGACAGTCGAGAGGCTAGAGACTGTTTTCTTCCTTCTTCTTCTGGGAGAAGCACTAAAACACAGAAACAACACATGCAAATGGATGTTTTATATACAGTTAGTAAGATAATCTTCTACACTGGTTTAATGAAATGCTTTAAGTGTCACAAGCCTCTGTGATGAGTCCTTTAACAACTGTGCCGTTGTTGGGAGGCACCTGTTGCTCCAAAACACTGGTGTTGGTTTTTAAGAGCTTAAATAATTTAACTAAATTAAATTGATGTAATTCGGACGCCAATCTCCTGGTTAAAAATGTGTGAATTTCCTTTAAGTCCACCAAAAGGATTCTAAAGAACGTATTACTTTATAACCGAGCTAATGAGGATACACAGGGTCGACTGACTATATCAAATCAAATCAAATCAAATCACTTTTTATTGTCACATCACATGTGCAGGCACACTGGCACAGCACATGCGAGTGAAATTCTTGTGTGCGAGCCCCACAAGCAACAGAGATGTGCAAACACAACAACACAAACGAGCAAAATACAAGAATGGCCAACCTGAAACTAATAAATATATGTACAATATATAATAGTGTATGCATTTCTGGATGTGTATACTAAATGTTTTCCTACGTGTGTGTGTGTGTGTGTGTGTGTGTGTGTGTGTGTGTGTGTGTGTGTGTGTGTATACACACATTTTTACAAATTAAATAGTAAAAAAATAAAATAAAATAATAATAATAATAATAATAATAAAATATATAAAATATACAGAGTTGAATATGTGCAAAACAAGTGGCATTTATATACAGTGTGGAGTGCATAATGTTGAAGTTCCAGTAGTGAAGCTGAGGTGTCTATGACGTGTTCAGCAGTCTGATGGCCTGGTGGAAGAAGCTGTCTCTCAGTCTGCTGGTACGGGACCGGATGCTGCAGAACCTCCTTCCTGATGGAAGCAGTCTGAACAGTTTATGGCTGGGGTGACTGGAGTCCTTGATGATCCTCCCCGCTTTCCTCAGGCAGCGCTTCCTGTAGATGTCTTGGAGGGAGGGAAGCTCACCTCCAATTATCCGTTCAGAGCACCGCACTACTCGCTGGAGAGCTTTGCAGTTGTAGGCGGTGCTGTTGCCATACCAGGTGGTGATGCATCCAGTGAGGATGCTCTCAATGGCACAGCGATAGAAGGTCCTGAGGATGCGGGGGCTCATGCCGAATCTTTTCAGTCTCCTGAGAAAGAAGAGGCGCTGCTGCGCCTTCTTCACTGTTTTGTTTGTGTGTACTGACCACGTAAGATCCTCAGCCAGATGTACACCAAGGAACCGGAAGCTGCTCACTCTCTCCACAGCAGCGCCGTTGATGGTGATGGGGGTGTGTACTTCTCTGCACCTCCGGAAGTCCACTATCAACTCCTTTGTCTTTGCGACGTTGAGGGTGAGATGGTTGTCTTGACACCAGTGGGTCAGGGCGCTGACCTCCTCCCTGTAAGCCGTCTCATCACCGTTGGTGATAAGACCCACCACTGTAGTGTCGTCCGCAAACTTCACAATGATGTTGGAGCTGTTAGTGGCTGTGCAGTCGTAGGTGTAGAGTGAGTACAGGAGAGGGCTCAGTACACACCCCTGTGGAGCACCAGTGTTCAGTGTGATGGGGGATGAGGTGATGCTGCCCAGTCTGACCACCTGGCGTCTGTCAGACAGGAAGCTAAGGATCCAGCTGCAGAGGGAGCTGCTCAGTCCTAGATCCTGCAGTTTCCTGTCCAGCTTCGAGGGAACGATGGTATTGAATGCTGAGCTGTAATCTACAAACAGCATCCTCACATACGTGTCTCTCTTCTCCAGGTGTGACAGGGCAGTGTGTAGTGTCAGGGCTATGGCATCATCAGTGGACCTGTTGTGGCGGTATGCAAACTGTAGAGGGTCCAGTGAGTCGGGTAGTGCAGAGCAGATGAAGTCCCTGACCAGCTTCTCGAAGCATTTGCTTACGATGGGGGTCAGGGCTACAGGTCGCCAGTCGTTCAATGAGGAGATGGTGGAGGATTTGGGTACAGGGACGATGGTGGCCATTTTGAAGCAGGCTGGGACTACAGACAGAGAGAGGGAAAGGTTGAAGATGTGCGTGAACACTCCAGCCAGCTGAGCCGCGCATGACCTGAGGACGCGGCCGGGAATCCCGTCCGGACCAGTAGCTTTGCGTGCGTTCACCTTCCTGAAGCACTTCCGCACATCCTCCTCAGACACAGTGTGCGCACTGACGTCATCCGCGGTGCGCACACTGTCCGGTCTCATGGTGTTCGCTGTGTCGAATCTAGCGTAGAATATGTTTAGATCCTCACACAGAGAGGCCGTGGTCTGCGGTGTGCTGGTTTTCCCTCTAAAGTCTGTGATCGTGTTTAGTCCCTGCCACATACTCCGAGGGTTGTCAAACTGTTGTTCCACCCTGTCCCTGTACTCACGTTTGGCTGCTTTGATCGTCTTCCGGAGTTGGTAATGTGCGTGTTTGTAGTCCGATGTGTTCGCGGAGGCAAAGGCGGTGCTCCGTGCCGCGCGAACATCTCCGTTAATCCAGGGTTTTTGATTTGGGAAGGATTTGACTGTTCTGGATGGGACGACATCTTCCACGCATTTCCTGATAAATCCACAGACTGAGTCTGTGTATTCATCAATGTCTCTGGCGGCCACGTGAAACATTTCCCAGTCCGCGTGATCAAAACAGTCCCGCAGCGCAGACTCCGATTGGTCCGTCCAACAGTGCACCGCCCTCCGGGTTGGAGCTTCCTGTTTCAGCTTCTGCCTGTAGGCGGGCAGGAGCAGGATGGAGCAGTGATCTGATTGGCCGAATGGGGCGCGGGGGAGGGCTTTGTACGCATCCCGGAAAGAGGTGTAACAGTGGTCGAGTAGCCGGTTTCCACGTGTGTTGAAAAGGATGTGTTGATGGAGTTTTGGTGAGACTTTCTTCAGGTTTCCCTTATTAAAGTCTCCGGCTGTGATAAACGCTGCCTCTGGGTGTGCGGTTTCCTCGCTGCTGATCGCGCTGTACAGTTCCCTGAGTGCACGGTCAGTGTCGGCTTGTGGGGGAATGTAAACAGCCGTAATAATCACTGCTGTAAATTCCCTCGGTAGCCAGAATGGCCGGCACTTAATCATCAGGTACTCCAGGTCCGGTGAGCAGAAGGATTTGACCGGGTGCACGTTCACATAATCACACCAGCTGTTGTTGATCATGAAACATACACCACCGCCTCTGCTTTTCCCAGTAAGATCCTGTGACCTGTCCGCGCGGTGCACAGAGAACCCCGGCAGTTGTATTGCGGAGTCCGGTACTTTGTCCGATAGCCAGGTTTCTGTGAGGCAGATCACGCAGCAGTCCCGCATCTCTCGCTGGAATGAGATCCGTGCCCGAAGCTCGCACAGCTTGTTCTCCAGAGACTGCATATTAGCCAGTAATAAACTGGGTAACGGTGGTCTGTAAGTGCGCCGTCTCAGTCGAACCAGAACGCCAGATCTTCTCCCTCTGCGTCGGCGTTTGCGGCCTCCAGGGCCAGAGAACAAAGGCGTCTCAGGTGAGATGAATGGGGGGTCTGCAAACGGAGCGTCCGTGTTGCAAAACTTGAACTCCGGAAAGTTATAAGAAAGACCGTCTTTTATGTCCAGTAAGGTTTGTCGGTCGTACACAAGGAGACAAGTGCTGCTCGCGAAAAAATGAAGGAAAAGTAAAATTAAACACAGAAGAAAGCCGTTGCTTGGGGGAGCTCGCGACGAGGCTGCCATACTCGGCGCTATCTTGAAGCATCACATTAAGCTTTCATTACCACATTTCTTTTACCATACTTATTTTATTTATTATTTTTTTAAACATTGCATGCTAACCAGCAGCAGTCACAACTGGACGTGCCGTCGGGGCTGAAAGCCGACAGCTCACAGATTCTGATGCGTCTGATTGCGTTTACGTCTTTTTTTGCGTTAGATTCTGAGTGGCAGGTTTTGTCTCTCCAACCATCCCCCTGACTTTTCCTGTTTTGCTTCCACCACGGTGAAAATCGCACTTCCTGCAGAGCTCTCTGTCTCTCTGTGTACTTCGAGAACAGTTTCCCATCTAAAAATCTCTGTTTTCTGCATTATTCGCTTGCTTGTTACGCACCAGTCTACCGTTATGTACAGCGCTGTCGGCCAGTTTTTCTTTTTTTAATTTAACTGACTTCCAACAAGAAAGTCGTAATAAAATAACTTTGCACTTCTGTGTTTTATCCTCAGTTACTTTGACACAAAGGCATCTGCTGTGATGCTCACACCTCTGATGACGTCTCACAAGTGTCAGCTGTCTTTTTATAGATATAAAAATATAGAGATGTGCTGATAAATGCTCAGAATTATAATATTTCTGACTGTCTGAGGCAAAATTTTCCCGATTCAAATCAAATCAAATCGTGGATCGAACCGAATCGATCCTAGAAATCAGTGGCGACACCCAGCCCTAAATGGCAGTAAGTGAAAGGGTGATTTAATTAAGGACATGTTCAAATATCAGTCATCCTTGGAACTGTTGTGATTGATTGGATAGTCCGTGCAAGGAGAGACATACCCACTCTCCCTCCTATTTAATTATTCTGCCCACAGAAATAACATTACTAATGCCAGAATTTCAGATTTGCTCGTCTGAATTTCTACTCGAATGCCCCTTAAAGACGGACTTTAAGTCAGAGCAGCCCAACCAGCCCCAATTTAACAATCAAAGATAGTGGCAGTGGACATAAACACCAGTAAAACTGTGAACCGTATCTGTGCTGACACAAATAAGCCATACACAGAGCACTGACCGGGTTCTGCAACGTTTTTAAGGACAAAAACCAAACGCTGCACTGTGTAACATAAAACTGCAGGTGATCAACAGCTAACTACGAGTTTATCGAGTGACTAGTGGCTGCAGGTACCATTGTAACAACAGGAGTACAGGTTCAGGTACTGTATGTTTCACAACTAAAACCCAGGTCTACTTACTGGGTTCTTGTGCTGAAGTCGACGGCTGAGCCGTGTCTTTAGAGGGTGACACAGTGAGGTCCACAACAGCATGTTTGTCTGCTGCTGTTGCCTTGTTCCTGCTGGATTTGCTGTGACACCCACACTTGCAAGACGTGGGGGAGTCAGACTTGTGGCTCTTGTCTGGACCGGTGCTTCCTCCTTCCTGCAGTTTGGCTATAATCCGATAGAGAAACAGAGAACTGTCAGTAACATTGACCCTGAGTGGCTATTAGTTTTTTGTGTATAAGAAAAAATGAAATTATACTTACAAGAAAACAGTAAGAACAAAAGAAATGAGTCAGTGGTTAAACTAAAGTCTTAATTTACCCATTTTGCTCAATATTTTTATCACATGAATCATAATTTAAAATAATCCGTACTGATCTTAATCCATTGTTTGAAATAAGTCATTTTAGCTCCCTCATCATTACCTTTAATCTAATATTGTTTTAATAGGCTGCCAATCATAAACAAGAGGTACAGTGGGGCAAAAAAGTATTTAGTCAGCCACCGATTGTGCAAGTTCCCCCACTTAAAATGATGACAGAGGTCAGTAATTTGCACCAGAGGTACACTTCAACTGTGAGAGACAGAATGTGAAAAAAAAATCCATGAATCCACATGGTAGGATTTGTAAAGAATTTATTCGTAAATCAGGGTGGAAAATAAGTATTTGGTCAATAACAAAAATACAACTCAGTACTTTGTAACATAACCTTTGTTGGCAATAACAGAGGTCAAACGTTTACTATAGGTCTTTACCAGGTTTGCACACACAGTAGCTGGTATTTTGGCCCATTCCTCCATGCAGATCTTCTCGAGAGCAGTGATGTTTTGGGGCTGTCGCCGAGCAACACGGACTTTCAACTCCCGCCACAGATTTTCTATGGGGTTGAGGTCTGGAGACTGGCTAGGCCACTCCAGGACTTTCAAATGCTTCTTATGGAGCCACTCCTTTGTTGCCCGGGCGGTGTGTTTTGGATCATTGTCATGTTGGAAGAACCCAGCCTCGTTTCATCTTCAAAGTTCTCACTGATGGAAGGAGGTTTTGGCTCAAAATCTCACGATACATGGCCCCATTCATTCTGTCCTTAACACGGATCAGTCGTCCTGTCCCCTTGGCAGAAAAACAGCCCCATAGCATGATGTTTCCACCCCCATGCTTCACAGTAGGTATGGTGTTCTTGGGATGCAACTCAGTATTCTTCTTCCTCCAAACACGACGAGTTGAGTTTATACCAAAAAGTTCTACTTTGGTTTCATCTGACCACATGACATTCTCCCAATCCTCTGCTGTATCATCCATGTGCTCTCTGGCAAACTTCAGACGGGCCTGGACATGCACTGGCTTCAGCAGCGGAACACGTCTGGCACTGCGGGATTTGATTCCCTGCCGTTGTAGTGTGTTACTGATGGTGACCTTTGTTACTTTGGTCCCAGCTCTCTGCAGGTCATTCGCCAGGTCCCCCCGTGTGGTTCTGGGATCTTTGCTCACCGTTCTCATCATCATTTTGACCCCACGGGATGAGATCTTGCGTGGAGCCCCAGATCGAGGGAGATTATCAGTGGTCTTGTATGTCTTCCATTTTCTGATGATTGCTCCCACAGTTGATTTTTTCACATCAAGCTGCTTGCCTATTGTAGATTCACTCTTCCCAGTCTGGTGCAGGTCTACAATACTTTTCCTGGTGTCCTTCGAAAGCTCTTTGGTGTTGGCCATGGCGGAGTTTGGAGTCTGACTGTTTGAGGCTGTGGACAGGTGTCTTTTATACAGATGATGAGTTCAAACAGGTGCCATTCATACAGGTAACGAGTGGGGGACAGAAAAGCTTCTTACAGAAGACGTTACAGGTCTGTGAGAGCCAGAGATTTTCCTTGTTTGAGGTGACCAAATACTTATTTTCCACCCTGATTTACGAATAAATTCTTTACAAATCCTACCATGTGGATTCATGGATTTTTCTTTCACATTCTGTCTCTCACAGTTGAAGTGTACCTCTGGTGCAAATTACTGACCTCTGTCATCATTTTAGGTGGGGGAACTTGCACAATCGGTGGCTGACTAAATACTTTTTTGCCCCACTGTATAAACACCAAATCGGTGGGGCTTCTATACTCACAGCCAGAGCTATGAGCGGCTCTGGCACCATAAAGAGTTAAGAGCAGAAAAACTTTAAGACCTGGTTTTAGACTCACAGGGAGTCTTCGTCCATACGCTAAGCTAAACAGTTTTATGAGTATCCACTGGAGCAGTTTAAATGTGACAGAAAAAGCAGATTTCATTGTATAGATAAAGTGCAAGTATATCATCCAACTTGAATTTTACATGTACATGCACTCAGTCATACCAGGCTTACCAAACTGTGCATGCTGCCAACCCAGGGCTGAACAAAGCAACGCCAAGCTCTTTCCACTTCCAGTTGGAGACTCTAGTAAACAGTACTGCCCTGTGTTCAAACCTCGTACAATCTACAAAACAACAGAGAAGAGCTAAGTTAAAACATACAACGCTGAAGTGAAAAACAATGAAATGTCCACTACAGCCACGGTTTATGCTCCACATTATGTTCAGGGTGGTTTTTTTGTTTTAACCAGTTATCACGTTCCCTGCGAGCTAATGTGAATGTGAGATTAGGATCTTGGAGGACTGTACAGGAGTATGTCTAGGATGGGTGAAAACCTCCCTTCGCCTATCTCAAGGGAAACATGTTATTAAGCTTGCAGGTGTAGCAGTCTGTTTGCTTTGTGCAAAGGGTACATGTGACTGTGCAACCATACTAAACTTTATGAAGAACTTAGGGAGAAGACCCAAACTTACATTTTCAAAATGCAAATACATGCATAAGTCAGACAAAGGAACAGCGAGGTTTGCAGGATCGTAGTAGAAACTATGCTATGATTGCATGTTGTGTATTTAGCTTATAATAAAGTGGTTTTCCTGTAAAAATTGTTTTGATATCCAAACTTAAAAAAAAAAAATCAAGAAAAAAAACACATTACTAAATAATAATGTATAATGAACGGTACTAGTAGTGAGTCAGATCACAGCAGACTGTTGTTTTTTTTGGTAAAATATTTTAATAATGTAGTGAAGCAGTGCATCAGGAGGTGAGCGTCATTTAATCAGCATTAAGTGTGGTTTTGAGTTTTTTCATGACCAGAGACATTGAAAGAAAGACACGTGTAGCCTGGCACAGCCTCTGTCACTGCACAAGCAAGCACAGATGGATGCGACTCACTAAATTCATCATAGCCAGCTGGGACGGGTAAGCCTTGCAGGGGAAGTGGATCTTCACCCCTCCAATGGTGTACTCCACTGGTGATGAAGTCATGCTCGCCTGTCCCGACAAAAGTTCAGAGTAACACGAGTTAGGTGTGTAAGGTACAGTAACATACAACTAACGCACTACGAAGTAGCCTGCAGTAGTTACACTATTTCTTCTGTCTGAAGACGTCACCCAGATAGGTAAAGCTGGAGAAAGTGATGCGTTAGCTTGAACGTTTTTTCTCGAATACCAAGCAAGAGCTAATACTACGAGCTGCACCATTACTGTACTACTAGAGTATCCCATGGTTACACTGGTCACGCCTGTCACTAAAGACATATATTTGCATATTTGTAAACAAAACAGCAAAATATACAGCTGTTTACATCTTCTTTACTTACTGTGATTCTTCCCGCTCTCACAAATCACGCTAAGGATCCGGACAGGAAGTCGGCTACATTGCACATTAAAACTTCACGCGAAAGCTTTCAAAATAAAACTGGTATTGGAAAAGATCACGAAACATGTTGTACGTTAAATTCCCATTTGCTCTATATTCTTTTGACATGTTAACTTATACAATTCTCAGAAGTTAGGCAACGTTAAAAATACGTGTGCAATAGTGTGTACAATAATGTAAATTCATCCCGCTATTTTACGCTTTTATTATGAATAGTTAGCGCTGACCAGTGACTGCAACTTATGTGGCTACAAAACGCCGGAAATTACGTCAGTAAACATTAGCGCCGTTGACTGGAGAGTCACGTTGTTATTCCCGGAAGTTTAGCGGGCAATTGGAAAAAGTGAAAGGAGGCCGACGGTGCTGCATTTCAGTAGTGATCAATAAATGCATTGATCTGCAATAACTTGTATACCAGAGTGGAGTACATGTAGTTAAATCTATGTATATCTAACTATTATATAATATTCAATAATCAGTGATAGCTTCTTGACATATTTAAGCTTTCATTACCACATTTCTTTTACCATACTTATTTTATTTATTATTTTTTTAAACATTGCATGCTAACCAGCAGCAGTCACAACTTAATATTTATTGTTGTCATTTTGATTGAATAGAATAAAGTTGGCTAATATTTCACTCGATAATGTTTCCATGTTTTTAAGAGTTTTTTTTCTTACAAAGTAGCATCAGGGCCCCATTAATAAATATAGGTATAAATTAGGGGTGCAACGATATTCGTATCGATATTGAACCGTTCGATACAGTGCTTTCGGTTCGGTACGCATATGTATCGAACAATACAACATTTGTAATTTATTTTATCAACTTTCCTTCTGACGATGCTGTCTGTGTTGAGCGCTCAGTGAATCTGCGTTCGACTACTCCGCCTAGGCTGCACTGTCGAGCGCAGATCCACTGAGTGCTCAACACAGACAGCATAGTCAGAAGGAAGAGCGCAGGGCAAGCTAGCAAGACAGAAGTTAAGCTCTCCTTGCAACATCGCAAATTGACCCTCCCCCACCCTCATTCAGATCTGGCGTTTGGAATTATTTTGGTTTTCATGTGACGTATGACCCTAAAGGTAAGCGCGTCATGGACTAAAGTAAAACAGTATGTTGGATGTGCCACGCAATGCTCAATTACATGGGTGGGAACTAGTGTGTTAGCACAGTTAGCTCGTTAACGTGTTGGCCGTCTAGCCCCACGCAGGGGTAGCTCATTAACGGAGATTTGCCGTGTTGTGGCGTTAACGTCATTTCAACGAGATTAACGCTGACAGCACTAGTGGGAACACAACGAATATGACTGCACATTTACGCCGACATCATCCTAGTGCAAAGACAAGTGGAAGCAGACAAAAACAACAAGCATGCATGCTACAAACTTTACCCGAGTCATTTAGACAGCTGTTAGCACAGGATTCTCCTTATGGGGACCTGATATGTTTAATATTGTGGCGAGCTCAGACAAGGAGGAGACGGAGGTATCGTTTGGTCTTGCTTCCCGTGAGCTAGCCAGGGAGCACAGCCGTTTATTGACATCTGCAGAAGAACACTGCCGCTAGCTACAACAACACACAGGGCGCCCTCTGACCCTGGAAGGACACACCGTTGCAGCGAGAGGGCGTCACCCGTCACTATGGCAACATAAACAAAACATAACTGTACAAACAGAACCCCGAACAGCCCTGACCCGCTACAATATGCTGCTGAGAATATAGCCCAGAAGAAGCGGATAGTATTGCTTTTATTTTGGAAAGAGACATTTCTCTGTAATAAACTCTCTTTTCCAAAGATGAGTGATTCCTCAATCAGATACAGGGCTCGCAAAATCGCTAGCCCGACGTCCCGGGGCTAGCGATTTTTCCAGTCGGGCTACCAAAATCTATCTCTGCCCTGCCCGTCGGGCTATTGTAGGAAGGAAAAATATATGTCAATGCTTTTGCATTCTTTCGGAAATGTAGCTGGGTAATTATGTCATTGGCATCGGTGAGCCACTGTCAATATGTGACATATTGTAATTGCGTTTGAATTTGCACTTGTTTTTTGCTTTCACTTTGCAATCGCGTGAACTGTGTATAGAGAGCGACAGCACTGATTGGTGAGTGATGATAATTTGTGCACCAATTCCTCTGACATCGTCTTATCAATCGTTAGCTTACTATGCAAACATGACAAGTGAAATCTCCCGCAGCTTAAACATGTGAGAGGTTGATCGTGCAGAGAATCGCTGAGCATTATGTGAGTGCGTGTGTAAAAGCAGCAGGATATATATTTTAGTTCTGCTGAGCCAAATAAGACAGGTCAGGGTGAAGAAGTGACAGCCAAAGAAAAGCTTACCACAAAACGGAGAAGTTATGACAAATCAGACTATAAGGCAAAAAGAAAGTGCAGCTTTATGGTTTCATGGACAAAATAATTTCTGTGGCTGCAATATGACGAGCTAAATAACCAGGGCTGCACATAAGTGGTCCGCAGGTGCGCATTCGCTGTCAAAAAACCCCAAAAAAACCACGCACAAGATATGAAGTTGCAACGCGTGTTTGCGTACATAAGATTTTCTGGAGGAGGACAGACATTTGTTTAAAACTCTTAAAGATGTCGAAGAAGCTCCTTTAAGCAATTACTTTGGTTTTCCTCCACCTCCAAACAAATGTCAGAAGGAGTCCGAACCACAAAAGAAGCATGTATTCTCGGAAAAGTGGTTGCAGGAGGTGAGCTGGCTTCAAACAAATGATGAACGCACAGAGATGTGGTGTGGAATGTGCCGTGAAAATCCCACTCTAGCAGACAACAACAGTGCTTTTTATATGGATGCAAACGCGCGTTGCAACTTCTTATCTGGTGCGCGTCTTTTATTTTGACAGCGAATGCGCACATGCAGACCACTTATGTGCACCCGTGTAAATAACATAATGTTCTGCCGGGTGTGTTGTTGGTTTTCTCTCGATTTCTGAGTCGACAAGCGCCTTTGTTACTGGGACCAGTCATTTTAAGAAAGCCCCCCATTAGAACCCATGAGAAATGCAAGAAATGCATTATTGCTCAGTCTGCAATATCTTTCCCAGAACAAACACCAATTGCAAATAACATACTAAAAATAAACCTGAAAAATCTGTTTAGAACAGCTACTATGTTGCAAAGAGTGAACTACCACTGGCAAAATTTAGCAGTCTTTGCAAACTTCAAAAAGCAAACGGCCTCGATCTTGGTTCCACTTGTCTCTTACCCGTGACTTCAGTGGAAATTTCAAATTCAGGATCTGACACAGACTGATTCATGTCCTACACAGTTCTTACAAGTTCATAGAAATTTCTGTTCAATTAGAACCAAGTATTTGAGTTGATGATTGTAATTTTTATACAATGTTGTAATTTGTGTTTCAACAATTTTTTGATTAATGTTTTGTTTCCTTTACAATATTATACATTAATGTATAATATTGTAAAGGAAACAAAACATCAATCAAAAAATTGCTCTATTTTTTATTCGGGCTACTTACATTTATTTTGGGCTACCAAAAACTGAAGAGTCCCTGCCCGAAGGGCTACCAGGGATTTTGAAATTTTGAGAGCCCTGAGATATATTTATTTTTTTAATTACTTTTGTTTCAGCAACATTAAATTTAAAAACTGTACTTTTGAGTTAAAATATATATTTATAATTTTAATAAATGACAAATTAAAAAGGCATGAACATTTTTTTTGTATCGAAAAAATATCGAACCGTGACACCAAAGTATCGAACCGAACCGTGAATTTTGTGTATCGTTGCACCCCTAGTATAAATGATCAAATTTCAATACTAAGGTTGAAATACTATTTTGAGATATAAGCTGAAAAATATTTTCAGAGTAAAGTCCAAATAATAGTTTCAGAATAAAATTCAAATGTGGAAATTAAAGCCTTCTACAAAATGCCTTGTGTAGATGAGATGGTGAAATTGTACTTCATAATCGGTTTTAGTCAAAGGAAATGATTTCTCTTTTAGCGCATCAACACAGTGTGGTGATAAATATAATGACATTGAAGAAGTGGTGCAGAAAGTTGGAACTGTTCAGAAGGAAAAACCACAAAACCCTGGAAGAGTTGGAGAGATTTGTACAAAATGAAATGGCTGACAATGGGCAGATGCAAGGACACTGATGGTAACACCCTTGTACAAAAAAGAGGATGTGTGTTGAACCACAAACTCATCTACACAAGGCATTTTATAGAAGGTATAGGAGCCGTGAAGGTTGTTTGCCTTGAAGCAACAACTCAAAATAGTATTTCGAGTTTAACCTTTTTTCTGAATGTGATGATATGGTTTTGATGTGTGTTTGGGAGTTTTATCTTGTTGGAACACCTAATTGTATCCAAGTTTCAACTGTCTTATTTGAGGGGAAGTTAAAGTATTTTTCTTCATTATTCTGTCCATGGTGTGCAATGTACCACTGGCAGCAAGATAGCCCCAGAGCATGACACCACCACTACTATGCTTGACAGTTGGTACAGTTGCTGTACAGTTGTTAAAACCTAGCATATCTCTTATCGTGCAAATGTCCGCTTCCCACATGCACGATTGATTTTGGAACAAGACAACATCTCGTGATCAGCAATGTCCTAGTCCATAGCCATGTAAAACTCGCTTCACTGTGGATAGCAATGCTGGTTTTCCAGTAGTTTCCAGTTCTTGACATGTTTGAGCGTTCGTGGTTCCTGGGTTGCTTCTGCACATCCTAACCAGTTTCCTGTCATCTGAGCATGACAGACTGGGTCTACTTGTCAACATTGACAAACTGGTGACACATCCAGTTTTACTGAGGTACAACTGAACTAATGATGTTGGGCTCTGAAATAAACACTTCTCTGTCTTCTCTTTTACCTTTACTTTGTTGGTCAAAGTGCTGTCAAACAAATCCTTTTTATGATGGGAAAAAGAAACTACCAGTTATAGTCAGTCATGATCACTAAGAAGTTAGCAGGCTTTGGCCTTGTCACGTTGAAAACATTTTACAACCCGCAGCACTATTTATCAAACGACAAACTGAGTCTATGTATATATTCTAGTCAACAGATGAGGACAGAGTTCTTAGCCTGACTATGAACATATTAAATCTTTGTTATTTCCCTTGTTGTCCGTTAAACAGAGCAAAGAATTTTTACCACAGCTTTTCCAAACATTTTAGTTTTATTTTGGATGCTTACATTATTTAACTTTGCACACAGAAACAAAATAATTTCACAAAAACAAAAAAAACCAAGGTCAAACTTATTAGCCCCCCTTATACTAACGAGCGGTTGTGTATCTTTTTTTGCAGGACAACAGTCTGCAGTGTTTTGCTATTTTTTTCAACAAGTCTCACACAAGCCTCCTGAACAATCCCACCCATTCTTCTTTGGTCAGTGTGTCACACTCCTCCAGATTTCATGGTCACCCACAGACTTTGGACTGTCTCTAGCTTGCTTCTGGTGCAGTCAAAAACAAGGAAAACGACAATAACATACTGAAGAACATCCTGAACATGTTCTGGGGATACTCTCTACCACTTCATCTAACTCACTCCAGAACTTTAAGGAGCTTGAATAGAAAAGCGACTGGACTCCTTTGAGTTTCCTGAAGACGCCTTGAAGACTCGAGAAAGTCTTTTCTATTCAATCTCCTTAGATTACCATGACTGAGAACCTACACAGCCTTACTCCAGAATTCCTCTTTCTCTTCTGACGTTCAACCAGTGGGACATATGCAATGGCAAATGTTTTTTTGTTTGTTTGCAAAACCGTTCAGATTGCATAATGATTTTTTTAATTACTAAATATTTTCAAAGCGTTGTAATTAAGTTACTTCAGAGAATTTATTTTATTTAAATAGGTTCATTTCCAGATAAGTGTTTTTCACATTTACATTGTACACATGCACTTGGTGTTAGCACAGCTATCCGAATCAGGGAGGTGAGTACTTCGATTAATAAGCAAACAAAAAGAGGAACAGAATTCTCAAATATATATAAAAAAATCATAATTGAGGAATTCCAAGCCAAGCAACAGACTGCATTTACAGAGTATGTCAAACATGAATTATCACTGTATAATTTAAATAACCCACAATGCTACAAATTCCTGTTAGAAATTGCACTTAGCTCAGTGGAAACACATCACGTAACAAAGACTGAGAAGTTTTTCTTTCCTGTGTAATGGTCGTTACTCTCTCGCAGGAAAAATCTGAATCATACAGGGCTCTGTCATGTTTTCCTAACTATACTAAGCTCAGTGAGTGATCTATTCTAAAACGATTTTATTATTTGACATCCTCAATTTCAGACTAGCTGCATTGTTTGTTAAAAGCAACTCACTCCTAGAGACAATGAACGTCACCATAATAGTGCAAAACAGTTCTCTTAAAGTCCATCCATGCAGAGTGTATTTAATCACAGATGAGCCTTGTGCATACATTGGTAACTATACAACTTGCGCTGCAGCATGGTGGGACAACAGCTCGTAGGAAGGCGAGTATTAAAGAAACAGGTGGTGCAGGTGGTGATGTTGTGTTGCAAATGAGATAAAACGAAGTGGCAGGATGAACTGGGGGAGCATGACAGTTTCTTCTCTGCAGGGGAAGGTTCATGCACAGTGAAAGGCTGGCAGCATGAAATAGCTCAGTAAATGTTACTTGTAAACATTGTTTGCAGTGCCTCACAATTGAAGAAGATTTCCTTTAGGGCCACCAGGGTGTTCACACAGAGAGAAGTTCACTATTATAGACACATGTACAGAAGCAAAGGGCTGCCAAAAAGCTTTTTCTGAGAACTTATACCAGGTGTAGGAAGCAGGCTCAGGGAAGTGAAGACACCAAACAACAAACATTAAAAACATAATCGAGGGGATGCACCTATCCCTTAAGATGCACTGTGCAATTAACAACTATTAGAAACCTCACAGGGTGGGGGTGCATTATGGCAAATGAGAAAACATGATACTTGCAAACATTACATGTATTTATATAGCAACACACACAATGTAGTAGCTTACTGGTCTGTGATGGTAGCAGCACCTTCAGTTTATATTCAAGGTAAGTCTCCAGTGATTAAATAAACTGATAATAATACATAAATATGTTTAACACAGAGTGCGCACACAATTTTGTTGACAGAGTGATGAGTTGGAGAAGAAAGAAAAGGTGAAGCACATCTAAAAGGAATATTACTCTAAGATCATCATACAATAAAAGAAAGTAGAAAAATATATATATTTGTTCTAAATGAACAATTCAACTTACTTTTCAATACTTGCTATAAAATGCATAAGATTTTACACCAGCAACATTATTTAATGCTTACAATTGTTACTAGAAACTGAGGTGACATAAGACACATTTCATCAGCATTTCAGGAAGGAATTTAAAAACAAAGACACAAAATTCATCCAAAACAAACTTTTTATAAATGTCGACTGTTTGAGTGGTGAGCAGTGAGTCTTCCCTCCGTAGGACAGTTGCTTAGAGTCGTAACAATATGCAGGAGGAAGCTGCAAACTTATGGAACAGAAGCACCACTGCAAATGACGGTGACAGTGGGAGGGAGCAGGTGTGTGTGTGTGTTTTAGCACACACATACTGTGGTACTTTTATGCTGCTGGAGAATGGAGGAGACATTATTGGTGTCTTTCTGTTTCTTCTCTGCGTTGTGTTGCACCAGTGGCGGTCTTTCGGCAGTCCTGCGCCGGGCTTTCTTTGCCAGCAGGCCCGATGGGCTTGATGACACGTCAATAGTTCTTTTTCTGGTGGGTGTCCTGCTGCCAGCTGTCCTGTCCGTTGCACTGGACAGGGCGGGCAGCTCGGGGCTGCCGTTTGAACACAGCGGAGTCAGAGCAAAGGGGTCAGATAGATCCATGTGATAAAAGCTGTTGCTTCCCGATAGCCCATCTCGTCGCTCCAACGCAGAGAAGAGCTCACATGTGGCCGCGGGAGAGTCCTCCTCTGGAAGTCGCTGTAGAAGAAGACAATGGAATAACAGTCAAGTCCAGCACTTATATGTGCATACCACACCTTAAACCAGGGATCTATTGTTCCTCACCTGAACAAGAGGAGTGTCTGCGCGAGATATGGAGGTGGGGGGACACTGAGACACCTTGGCTAGGTCTAGCAGCACTTCCTCATGGTGCAGGGTGTCCTGGCAGGTCCCAGGCTCTTGCAGGGCAATTACTATGGCGCTTGTATTGTCTGCACGCAACATCCGCTGGCGCCACCGCAGCAAAGCATGACTGACCAGCTGCCTGGCACTCGAGACCCCACATGGTGCCTGCAGCAGTAAATGCTGTTAGTACACCGACTAACACGGCTGATATGAGGTGGACATTACTTTTTACTTATGGGCTATAAGAGACATCAACCCACACATGCAGGAACAGGGCAACCATCTATACTGATAGCAGCTAAAGCATAACCACTCACCATTTCCTCGTCATTATTCTGACACATGGAGATGGCCTCTTGAGGAGGAACCATATTCCACAGACCATCGCTGCCCAGGATGATGTAGCGATGTTTTTTAGGGTCAAGAACCACCACACTAGTGTCAGGCTCTGGAGAAACTACAAACTCTCCACTGTAGAAGTCGTAACTCCATAGATCGCCTGTGGCAGAAAAGGAAAACTTTAATGAAGGAACTACGAGCCACACATGCTGTGTGACTCTGAGTCTAACCATCACTACCCTTTTTCTTGAACTTAGAAGTAGCCTATTTGAACAGAAGCTCTACAGAGCGCAGACTTTGTGCCCAATTGCTAGTGAAAATAAAATCATGGTTCTGGTACTCTGTTTTGTATTATTCTAGTCATCCTCACAGCTTCTTCACTGGGATTACAGTAAGTTAATGCTCCTACCTAAAGCTCGAGCTACTGCCAAGAATGGTATCTGGTCGATCACAGTACTACGACGGACTGGACCATTGTGGCTGAGTCTTGGCCTCTTCCACACCACCCGATTCACCCCAGACTTCTTGATCACGCTGTTCATACAGAGAGGAGAGAGAAGCTGCCATTTAGAAGAGTCAGACTACAGCAACAAGAATTACACACAGGTGCCAATCGATTCAATACACCCAACAAAAACAGTCATACACATCACAAACACACAGCCTTTTAAAGACAGACGTACATTTTTGACCTGCACTAATAGTCCAGTAGTGTGTGGCTTCAAGGCTGGGTTTGAGTATAGCAAGTCCAGTCAGGTATAGTTAAAGGATATTAATCTGGTCAGGCAAGCAATGAGACAACCTCCAAAACAGGAACATTTAGAGCAGCATATTTATCTAGCAATGTCAGAAATAATACAATTCTCTCTTGATCAAACAAAAAAAGGTTGTTACATTCTATCAGCACATTAAAGTTTTACTGAAGAATTATTAAAAATTGGCATAAACTGTAGCAACATTTCTTTTAAATTAACAAGCGATGGACTTGGGGGTGGATCCGTAAATTGTTTTGTCTGTTTGTTCAGAGTTTATCTTCAGTTTCTGTCCCTGTTACATTAAAGTTTAATAATCACATTTAAAAATCAAGATTTCAGATTCTAACTGAAAAATCTATTTAGGTAAATGACAATGAAAGACAGTATTAAAGATGATATTTAAAACAAACTTTTATTCAACCTATGATGAAGACAGACTGGAGCAAGACTGAAAGGATTTTTTTCTTCCGTCCTGTTTTTTTTAAGATGAATGTCGTGGTAATCAGTGACACGTGTTCATATTTCTTTGTGCACGGTAATAAAATCGGGACACTGCTTCTTATTTACCCGTTCCCATGGTAATTCGTTGTGTCGGGGCTCTGTTGATGATGGCTTTCTTTCCCTGTTCACGTATGCAATTAACTCAGAGTAAAGATACTCAGAGTGGAATGTTTTCAGAGCTAATCAACTCAGTTTTACTTTTTAACTTAGAGACTGTTGTTGTTCATGAAAACATGTTAGGGCCCTAATCAGAAAGCTTAAATATGAAGAAAAGCAGAAACAGTGACAAACACAGTAAATGGGAAATGGACTGGTACTTTTATAGTATTTTTTTATATACTAAATGAGCACTCAAAGTGCTTTTTACTAGCCTCACATGCATCCGTTCATATATAAGCACTTTTTTTCTATGCTAAGAACCGTTTATAACATTTGTGCACACACTCACACTCTGATGGCTGCATCAGGAACAAATCAGGGTTCAGTATCTTCCCCAAAGATACTTCAACATGCAGACTGGAGTAGCTGCAGGAAGACTGATTCTGAAACCTTCTGACTGGTAGATAACCTGCTCTGGCAACCACAGCTGGCCTCAAAAGCAGCTGTGGCTCAAAACAATGCTGTTTGATTAAAAGTTCAAATGAAAGCCGTCTGTGTGCAGATGAACTTCTTTGTTTAGTTTACAACGATCTTTAAATTGGGCAGATTTCTGATAAACTCTGCTGCAGGTGGACAGCCCTTTTCAATCTGCAGCATGCAGGGTCGGGTCTAAAGGGGGGGCATGGGGTGTACTATAGAGATTGGCAGACCACGTGGCTTTCGCGCATTGCATGCTGGGAACTCGTGGCAAAACAATCCAAGTACCGCATCAAATGCAAGCATTTGCAGCACCGCAAAACGTTCATTCTCCGGTTCCAATACCTTCTTGGTTTTTCTTTGCCCCCCAAAAAAGGAATGTACAAAACGAAGGAGAACAATGCCGGACCGTACAAAGACAGACTTGATGAAAAGTCAAAGAAAAGATACGAGGAAAAAATCAAAGGAGTGAAAGGGTCAGACCCTTACGAGCACACAGAGTGGACAAAAGACGTTAGCGTGCTGCCCAACTTTCACCACGCTCATATTTATAATTATACGCTTCTTGGAGTGAGCGCATACACTCATGAAGTTTAGTAACTTCAGGTCACTGCAACGAGCCCAGGTACAGTTTACCGACGGATGGGTGCAGGACCTTGAAATGCACCGTGTAGAACAAAAGACCATTGTACGAACAAACGTAAGTTTACCAGTCTCACAAATCGTCGAGACTGGTAAGTGACAATAATATTGTATGCTGTAATCGTACTGGGCTATTAGTGATACAAAAAAACTGTTTTACCCTGTGGAAAAGTATATGTTTTTGTCAAATGTACCATGGTAATAACAGAAGCGAAACGCAATATTGTGTCAGGACAATTCACTGTTTATGCACAATAAATAAAGGAGCATAGCGCGACAATTTCTGTTCAGCGCCAGACTTGTAACCTATATCACCAATTATGTTATGAAAATGACGTATTAACTGCTACAAAACACTGACCTTTGTGGAAATGTTTGGAGCAGACTAACATGTGAGCTGGAGGGTTCTGGGACGTTGTATTTGCTCTTTGAATGGCTGCAATCCAGGCCATCCGTCACCTCTTTGTTACTTCGGAAACATGGCTCGAACAATTTCTCTTCAACGACGTAATCCGATAACAACCGATCTCTTTACCCGTCGGCTTCCCGTGGCTGTCATGCGACCGGCTATTGCAGTTAATAATACAACGGCTTCTTGACATTTTTGTGTTTCTTTTTATCGCTGTGTGACTGATTTCAATTGAAAGCCTGCGTGCGCTATAGTACCTCTTGCCACGAGTTCCCAGAATCCTTTGCGGTTTTACCCCTGAATGACGTCACATTTTCAATCTCTATACTGTATTTCTCTTAAAGCTCAATTAATAGTTATTTGCAGGTTTAGACTTTTAATAACATTTACAAATAACTTATGTTACACTATTATAGATAAAATAAAACAGCAATATATAGAGTAATGAAAATTTGTATTTACCCCATAGGACAGTAGGACAGATAGGACAGTAAACATTTACAAGGGATCTATAAAACTATGGGGTCAGTTGGGGGGTGGGGGTGACAAAATGTTGGGCTGGGCCCTGCTTACCTTCCTCCTAGACCTTCAATACGCTCCCTCTCTTTGGGAAGTTCTGGTTTATGGTCCTGCGTGACTTCCACAGCTCTGATGAATGGGACTGAAGGGTCATCCTGGACACCTAGAACCACCGCAGAGTCCCCAACATGGGCCACATACATGCGGTTTCCTCTGAGCACCACTACACTGGCTGTGGTACCTGATGTACTAGGAAGGCCTGTAAGTGTCTTTGGCCATTCAGCTGAAAATACAGAAGGCAGAAAACGAACACAAGCTTATTGTTTATAAAACATTACTGCACAGTGTTGTGAGGTACACCGAACAGACAGGTAGAACATACTGGCTTCTTACATATCAATGTGCACTGATCTGTTTTTGTTTACCACGCTAAAAGAGATGTATGTGACCTCAAGGTCGGTTTTTATTCGTCCAGGAGGTAGTTTTATAAGCAAAGTCACACATGCGCTGCACAAGCACTTTGTGTGTGTACATATAATCTGTGACCAGCTGGAAACAGCTGACAAGTCCGAACATATCCAACCAGACACCTGAACACACTGCCGTGGTCCAAGGCATACACAGACTAAATAGAATCGATGAGGCGTTAAAAAGGGTAATAACTACGTCTCTGTAACGACACACTAGATTGAGGCCAGTGAGACCATAACACTTTGTGGGTTTCCATTATACATTAGATTGTGAACATACTTCTGAACTGTTCGGTGTCTGCTGTGACGGGCTTTGTTTGGCGAATACCGGGCGGCTACAGCTAACTTCGTTAGCTCCGCTAATTCCAATGCTAATTCCAACATTTACTTATAACTTGATCTTAATTGAACAAACAAACAAACAGAGCCTGGGCACAATGGCGAGGAATTTGCTGGGGTATCTGGCAATTACCTAGCTCTCTGGTCGAGATCTTTCTTTTTAAGGCTCTACTGAGCCCGTGGAACATTCTAGTAAATCCGGCTTTCATAGAGCTAGCAATGAGCTACGGTCGGTCAACACTCAGCTGGGTGTAGGCCAGATAATATAGTCTGATTTTGAGGTTTGGCGTTAAGTTCACGTTACTTAAACACAGAGAAGCACAAAGTAGTAACAGCTTTTACGTGTCACAACTTAATAGTTTTAGTAAACTTACGCAGTTTCTTCCACATAGCATGGTGGCATGCTACAAACCCTTTGCGTATGGCAGAGCAGACCTCCCGGTCACAGTCTGACCAGAATCCCCGCTGTTTCTTCATGAACTCCCAAAGATAGTCTCGCGCAAACTGCGCAGCCTCGCGACCCCCGTGACCATCAAAAACGGCGAAGAATGCTACGGAACGGCGGGAACAAGTCGGGGTGTTCGGCTGAACTTGCGGCGAGCTTAGATCTCCTGGTGACGGCGTTTCTACCGATATACCCTCGTCTTCTGTTTGTACGAGTTCACTGGATGCGTTTAAAACCTGCGGGGACTCCACGGTTTTATCGGCCCGGTCGGGATAAGTGTCCCCAGCCAGAGAATTGAACGTGTAGTCTCTCCGAATGTTCTCCTCTGGGTCACCCGTCGTCGGCTCATTTTCTCCCGGCTCAGGCTCTACTATGACCTCGGTCACATCTTCCATGTATTTCCTGCCTCCTTGATCGGTAAAAACACTCACTCGCATCAGTAATGCGTTTTCCATGGCTCCAAAGTTGAGGCCCGCTCCAATTTTATTTAATATTGTTAGTATATAGAATAGAAAGACAGTACAAATTATCGCAGAGCCGCGTCCTGCCTTTGTTTATGTGGAGTGTAGTAGGCATGCTCGAGCGTGTTGACGTCAGAATTTCCCTTCTTCTTGTACGTAGACGTGGCAAAGCAAGTGCAGCTGTCACCGGAGTGCTGTTGCCCTCTAGAGGTCTTGCTCCGAGCCAAACCGCGACTTAAGAGCAAAAATATTGACTTTAATGGGGTGGTCACGTCAATATAAGGTGGTCATCAAAAAGAAACCGCGTTTCCAATCTGCAAGCGTATGAAACCAAATGAAATCCTAATTCTGTCACTCTTGGTGGTACACATGCAATTTTCCAGTTGGTCACCGCAGGTCAGGTCTAGTCTGCAGGCAAGTCAGTGCTGGGGAACGCGAGGCTTTGTCAAAGCAGAGGTTTCCAAACAGACACACTTCTCTACAGTGACACCTACTCGACACTTTTGCTGTTGTCGCCGTGATCCTCAGCAACACAGACAGGTATTGCACATTTCTAAACAAAGTTAAATATTATACCAGACTGTCAGTAATTGTAATCAACTAGTATATTGATGCATGCTCAATCATCCAGATAAGAAAGTTCCAAAACGCTGATAATTTTCATCTGGAAGTAGCGTGGAAAAAACGTGTCGTCACTCATCCAACTGTCAGCTGACTGCAGGTTTCCCCAAATATTATAATCAGTAGTGATGTCTGAATAGTGGGCCGTGAGCTCAGTTTCATGATGATTAATGCAAATTGTTGTGAGTACCAGCACTTTGACTCTGTAGTGTTTGATTTCAAATCCAAATAGAATAAAATTTAAAGTCAAATGGCACGCAAATAAGCTTCACTCTGTCACATTTATAAGCACTAAATAAACCCTGTTTAGTCAATATCAGACCTGACAGTAATACTGGCCCTATAGCACGCTCTAAATGTGCAGCAACTATGTAAGTTACACAAATGGTAATTAACCTATATGTAAAAGCTACCCAAAATGACAAGGTCGCATATGTGGTGAGCTAATGCATTTCACAGTATCAGAACAGTAATGGAAAGCCATAAGAAAAAGGAAAAGAATCCAGCAAAACGTGACACAGAACATGAGAGATACATCTGGCCCATCAGATGATTCATTTGCTGTTACTAAAGCCTCATCAGAAATGATTTCAGGAGAAGAGTGGCCGTTTAGAAGCCATTCTTATAAAAGAGAAAGGTTTGTCTTGTCTTGACTTATAATCTTGGTAGAATTCTAAAAACTATGTTTTAAGATGTTTCAATAGATTGCTGCACCTCTTTAGCATTTTTCTAAAAACATATAAAGAAGTGAGAGGTGGCCCATGATTTTTGGACAGAGTAATATCCAAGAAAAAACAAAACTGGAGCTATATTTGTCTTCTTTCCAACCGACACCACTATAACAAAAAACAAGAAGCATTTTATTCTTTAGAGACATCCTACACCCTCTGAATGGCATTATTTTGGAGAAAGAGTCATACTGAAGCGGTGACAGTGAACCTGAACACTAGTGGTGTGCGGATCGATACTGAAATACCGATTCTTCCGATACCAGCAATTTATGTTCTAGAATCGATTCTCATATTATAATATCGATATTTTAGTACTCTGGGGTAAATTTGTAGTTTTTCCATTAAAATGAATGCAGTGGAAAGAAACTATACAATTCGGATCGTCTAATTTGGAAGGAACTACTTCCTCTTACGCCTTTCATAGTCATATGCGGAATACGGCTGTATAAATGTGTCGCAGCCCCTGGCGTGCACACTCACAACAATGGCTGAGCGCAAACAGAGTCCTGTGTGGACACGTTGTTGTGGCAACACTACTGACCTCGTCAAACACCTCGGAGTAAATCAC
Organism: Diplotaxodon limnothrissa; assembly: GCF_057381915.1. Lineage (NCBI taxonomy): Eukaryota > Metazoa > Chordata > Actinopteri > Cichliformes > Cichlidae > Diplotaxodon > Diplotaxodon limnothrissa. Next base: position 2,617,179 of record NC_140609.1, on the reverse strand, counting down.
ATCACAGAATATGATGAGCTTATGTTGAGGCGAGCTGAAGAGGAGGACAGGGACAGGTGCTGCTAGGGCGAGACAGACGTCTCTCGCACAGTCCTTTAGTGCTGCAGGCAGGCAACATGCTCAAATAGCGCACAACGTCAGTTTTTTTTATTTCTATATGATTATTCTGCATTATTAAGCAATAAAAACAAGTTGTCTGATGTCCTCTAATCATTATGAAGCAATATGGTTATGTTATTATTACAATTACATAATACAATTATATATTGTATTATGAAATGCAATGAAACATTAAGTTTTTGTACAGAGTATCGGATCAGTATCGCCGATACCACCCTGAATTTTACTTGGTATCGGATCGGAAAGGAAATCAGTGGTATCGCACATCACTACTGAACACACCTCAAAGCTTTGTTGACCAAGCAGTGGTGTCTGTCACTACTGCTTGTCCTTCTTCTGCAGTCATCTGACCTCAGCCCAGTTGAATATATATGGGACACTTGGTTAAATTGTACTTACATAGCACCAAATCACAACAACAGTAGCCTCAAGGTGCTTTATATTGTAGGGTCAAGATCCTACAATAGTACAGAGAAAACCCCAACAATCATATGACCCCTTATGAGCAAGCATTTTGGTGACGGTGGGAAGGAAAAACTCCCTTAGAACAGGAAGAAACCTCACGAGGAACCAAGCTTGGGGAGGGGCGGCCATCTGCCGATGACAAGCAGCTGTGGAAGAGAGCCACAGATTAATAATAACAAACAACTGAGGAAACATCTGTGATATTACAAGATGCTTTTTAGGGCTTAGTCTCACCATACTCAGTTACCTTGTTCATATGCACCAGTGGGGTACATGTAAATGCTCCTTTCATTAAAGGTAAAATATTCTGCATATTTTATATAGGTTCAACATTTCACTCAAAAAGTTCTCTTAATTTCACAATAAACGAAATCTAGACTCACATTCACCTGTTGTAACAAAGTTTCGAACCTACCTCAGTGTAGTGCATTTTCATTTCCCCACAGTCAGTACTCCTTATTTCTATTTAGACACATTTTGTAACACATTTCGACATTTTTGGTGCAATGATTGGCTGTCGTTGGAGTTTTTCTAGCCACATTAAATATAAAGGAATTGTAATAAATTTAACACATTGTATACGAAATCAAAGCGCTGGTCAGGTACATTAACATTAAACAAGTAAAGGATTTTTGTCTTCTGTTGCCATTTGTTATGATATGTGTTTGTTATCTGCCAAATAAGGAGCGCGGCTTCTTCACGGAAAGACGAGTGGGTGGTTGGTACATTGCTTAAATGGGCAATCGTCGGTAAATTCATCTTTTTACTTTATGTGAAGTGTGACTTTTTACTTGGAGCCTGTTGGTTCAGCATCGACTGCACAATGACGTCATTGCGTCAGCGCCCGTGAGTGTGAGCGTCGGGACGGGGGCACGGAACTGCTGTAGGGTCGACGAGTAGTCGAAGATGAAAGAGAAGGATGGAAATGAAACAGCGGTTTTTTAAATCGAGACACTGACTTGTCTGCAACAATAATATTCGTAGTGTCAATACGGAGCGAATGTTGCATGAGGACTCGCAGAAGAAGGGCTTCAATAGTGGTAAGGTAGTGAATGTAAGGAGAGTTGAGGAGGGCTGTAGCTTCTGGGGCTTTTTTGGAGAGGGAAAACAACATGGCTGCGGTGGAGCTCGAATGGATCCCAGAAACGCTGTACAACACTGCTATCTCGGCTGTGGTGGACAACTACAGCCGGTCAAGAAGGGACATACGGTCCCTCCCAGAAAATATACAGTTCGACGTCTATTATAAGGTAGGATTTTAGCAGTAAGGAGACTCTCAATGATGTGACAGCTAACATCCTGTGCGAGCTTCTGTGGTCGGCTGCTAACACTGCTTGCTAACGTTAGCGAAATGTCGGTAACGTTAGACTAGCTATCGAAAATTCCTCCTTAGGAATCTGATTTGGCTAACGAACAAGTTATCCAGCCTCGACATTACAGAAAGCTAGTGTGACAGTGTGTGTGTTGAAGCGAATTATTAAACTGCATCGAGACTGTCGCTAATTACCCAAGTATCCATTTAAATGAACTGGTTCCGTGATGTGTGGTGTTTTTAGTGTTGTCATGTCCAGGTCTGACCCACTTTGGCTAAAGTGACGTTAGCCGTTCTCACGTATAAAGCTCCTCGCTTACAACATACGTGTGCTTTTACAAACAATCACCATCAGCTTTCCATAAAGACGGACAGCGATATTAAACCACTGTAACCTCGACAGCGATTCTTTCCTTCTGATACGTGTAGTTGGTTAAGTGTCACACCGAGGTCAGGCGTGACAGACAGAGCAAGGATTTTAAAAACATGAAGGTCGCGAATACAGCATGTTTCACAGTTACTCGATCTTCACCCACCAGATAATTCCAGATGCCCATAAAATGTACACTAGGATCTGATATTTGTTTAATCTACGGGTGCATCTTTAGATCCTTTATTGATGTATACCTGATGTGTAACTCTAATACTTGGACGAAAAAAACCTTTAGTCCACCCAGTCATGGTATGCTAACTATTTAGTAATAATAAAAGTAACACCATATGTTAAAACCAATTGCGTGAGAAGTGTAAAAATCCTTTGAGTGTTCTCTTTGGGGTTAATATTGTAGCCACAAATATGTGCAAATGTGTTTGGAGATTTTGTTTGTAGTTGCATGTCATTTGGATTGAGGTTGTAAATATAAAAAATGTAGTGTAACACCAATCTATCAAACTGAGAGGCCTGTCCAAAGAACTGATTGTGACTGCAATAACAACAACTTGTCATCATTTCCAGCTGTTGAAGAAAAGATTTCAGACTTCTCAGCCATTTCTCTCCCCAGCTGCATATTTACAGATTTATTTGCACATTAGTAAATCTAGGTACACTTAAGAATGCAATTATAGCCAAAAACCATTTGCAGATTCCTGTAAACATCACAGTAGGCATGTAGACAACCGAAGAAAATCATAGTCAACTGAAAACAGTTTTCAGCCAATCGATTGGATGCAGCGATCGAGGGAAATCTGCGCATCATTTTTAGATTAACTAAATAGGCCATAGTGCACTGAGTGTATTCAAGCCTCTCAGCTTTATTAGTTCAAGTAAACAAAGTGAACCTAGTTTGTTTTATAAGTATGGCAGACACCAGGTTAGTGTGCTGCTGTCCATATTCATATCTTTTCTGATATTGGAACAAAATCGTCAGTGTAAGAAGTAGGGCTGGGCCATATTATACCGTTCACGGTAATACCGGTATAATGTTAGGCAACGATAGGAAAATGAAATATCGCGATAGAATGGGAGTAAAACGCGCATGCGCAGTGCCTTTGTTTTCATACGCACATGGCCGATTGTTGAGTGAAACAGATGAACCAGAATTGGTTTGTAAAAATGGTGCAACTTCAGTGATGTGGAACTGGTTTGGTGTTTGTCTGTCAGATACACAACAAAGCACATTTTTTTGCAGAACATGCAAGCGGCCGTCGGACTAAGATGCCCTTAAATCTGGGAGTAATCTGGGTCCTAAACTCCGTATGCTTCAGGTCAAACAACACTGCAGCATCACTAAGAGTTAAAAACTGTCTAAATTCTTTCATCTTTAATAAAACGATCAGCATTGCTGCTTTACCAGGTGTAACTATAAAGTTTAACTTCCAGGCATCCATGAAAACAAAAGTTATTACATTTAACGGAGTTAGAAGTTAGCAGGAAGCTAGCGGAAGTTAGCTCGCTAGTTTCGCTAGTTACCTAAGCATGATATAGCATGTTCTGACGGAGAGATTTCTGAAAAAAATCAAACGTACAGCTCTGCTATCACTTCCAACATAAATGAAGACAGGAAACTAAACAGCAGTGACGTTTGTAGGGTTACTGAAGTTGGGCTAGCTGGTATATAATGATGTGCTACGTGATCGCTAGCGACACAGCTATGTTAGCATAACATAAACAGTGAAGCTGGAGGACGAACACTAACACTTTTCCACTTATAAAAGTTAACGTGAAGGTTCCTCATGGTTAGAGACAAATGCAATCGCATGGCAGGATGCTGTAAACGGACCAAACTTCAGTCAGGAGAACAACTGAGATAATCCATCCACAATACGAGGTTAGTCATTAATATACTGCAACAACATGGGAATAGAGCAGCTGCCAGAGAATTCAACATTAATGAATCAATGGTACAGAAGTGGAGGAAGCAAGAAGAATGAGTTTAATAAAATTTGATTTATCTGACTGCTTTGTTTCGCTTAATGTGCCTTATAATCCCGTGCACCTTATGGTCCGAAAAATGCGTACTGCACACTGCAGTTTAATGTTGCAAAGCACCTCTTTTTAACTTCAGTGGATATTATACATGGTTATGCTCAGGATATGTCAGCCCATTTCTACTGGAAATGCCTTTTGGTTAAACTTTCAGCAAGGAATTTGCATTTGCACTGTTACATTTTTATAAAGCTTTAATGTACATAAAAACCAGCTTCTTGTTTAAGTGAAAATAAATGGAAGGTTGTCTTTTTTGCGCTAGTAATGTTGTGGAGTTGTATTTTGTCTCGCATCAATTATATCGTCGGTTATATCGTTATCGCAAATTTTCAAATATATATCGTGATAAATGTTTTTGGCTATATCGCCCTGCTCTAGTAAGAAGTATTGTAGAAAAATAGTTACAGGCAAAAATGCCCTTATCTTGGATCGATCTTGATTTTCCTGAGAGATGAGGTTTCACATCCAGCTTGGCGTGGTTGCAGTTAATTTTACTGGCAGGTGTTAACCTGCAAACTGCACTGTGTCCCCCCCCAAAGAAAGAAAAAAATAGAGCTTCATTAAGACAGGGGGCCTATGGAGCTAAGAACTGGGGCAATTTGGTAACTTTGATTCATGTAGTCCTTCTGTTAATGTGCGCCTCTCTGTGTGTCTTAAGACACAGATGGAAAAATAATTAGTTTTACTCCACGTGTCTTAAGGCTAAGTTGGGAAGAAATCGGGCATTGTGGGTTTCTGTGTGTTCTGATGATTTATAGAGCAGTCACTGGAAATTCAAAACACTGCCTACTGACCAATCAGTGTTTAGGAAAATGGTGTCTCTTCCAGGAAGATCCCTTTGGATAGTAAGAGGGTCTGAAGTTTTTTAGTAGTGTCAGTTTGCTTTTCCCTGATGAGCAGTAGTAAGGGGAAATATTCTTTATGAATAAATATTCATATTCTGTGTTCCTTGATTATTATTAGGTTTTATTTTCTCATTGGTTGCAGATAATTTTAACATTAAATTATTCTCTAAAAAAAGGCTCCTCTTTGTACTTGTTGACCTTATTATATTCAATTTGCAAGCAGTGGTTTGAATTCCATTTTATTTATTTATTCTGAGCTTTTTTTCTCGCACCAACAACACGACAACAGCTGGAAAACAAACTAAAACGGTGCTTTTGCAGTCTTGCTGACCAAAGTGCTTAAACGTTCAGATAAAGAAATGATATGCTGAGTGTGTTAAACTTACTTTGTGCTGCAGGTTCCAGATGGAGTCTTTCTTGAAAAACAAGGGTCAAGGTGACATAAAACCTTCATTAGACACTGTCAGTGGTTATGGTATAAAAGTTTATTATAAATTTTCTCTTGTCTAACAGTAAGAATTAAACCTTTAAGCTGTCAGTCAGCTCGTCTTCACACTTATGGAAAAGGGGAAGAGAGCATTTTCAATTGTGTTTGTATTGATTCATTAACATTTTAAAATACATGTTTATTGTCCTAGTGGGCACAAACCAAAGCCATTTCAGAAGCAACATTAAACACAGACGCTATCTGAAACGCTGCTGGGCAGTTACTTTAAAACCCATACAGACTTGAATGGGGAGAGAATTCTAAGTTTAGGATAGGATAGGCTTTTATTGTCATTGTACATGTACAACAAAGTTTTGGGTGGTCTGCACCATCTGTGCATTTCAGTGGTCACTGTGACAGAAACCCAGTAAAAAATCTTTGTTTTTCCCTGAAAGTTTTTCTTCTGCTACAAATGCACATAATTTTGTTACTTTCTTACGCTTTCGTTAACATTTTCTCCTTTTATATAATGACTGGTGCAAATCCAGCAAAAGCATGAATAAATATTTTCTGTAAATAAACCAAAATGGGTTTTTCCTTAGAGCTCAGATGCCCCAGTTCCCAGGAGAAACACACTGACATGAAGTCTGGGGCATGGACTCGATGTGCTCAGTGCCTCCTAACATGATTAGGAAAGCACAATAACACAAGTGCTGGTTTACCCATTTTGCTGATGTGTTTTTGATACGATATACTGGAGTTTTGCTCAGTGTGCTCAAAGTCTGCTTTGGACTAATTCATGTGAAAATGCTGCCACGAGTTTAAGTCATTACAATAAATTGAAGGTACAGCTGTAACAAAAGTGTCAGTTTTCATCAAACACAAGCTAGCATCTAAAAGCTGAGTGCTGTGGTACTGTTCTGTGTGCACTGTGGAGGTTCCTGTCAGTTTCAGCAGTTTGCTGAAACATAGCACATGGTGAATTCACCAGCACTGACACTGATTTTTACCAGTGTGCCAAATCATCCTGAGGGCAACATGAACATCTGTGGAGTTCATGCTAGAATTTTAAGCACCGTTCTAGACAATTGTCACTGTGTTTTTACACACACTATGAAATGGTGACACATAAATGGCGCACACACCTAATATCATGAAGTTGTCTTGTCCACACTGCACATGTTTTCCTGTTTCTGGTTCCCACTGCCCTCCACAGCTAGGTGACTACTTGTGAGTAGAGCGTTTGACTTAAATTACAAGCACTGAAAGGTTAAAGCTGCACAACCAAAATAACGCCCCAGTACAGCAGTGGCTGCAGTACAAGTTTTCATTAGGTGAGATTTCATGTAAGAACCTTGGAGAGAGACATCTGTGATTAATAGTTTCCGTCACAAACACCACTATGGTGAGCCATTCGTGTCAAGGATTATATGGATTATACTGTCTGTGTCCACAAGTGTACGAGGGTCTATTTAATCTGAGTGGTGTTGATTTTCTTATCAGATGTGATTGTGATGCTCTGTATGGACATTCCAGGCAGACTGCAAGCAGAGTTGGAGGGTGGGGTCCACAGCAGCCCACGTGCATGTCCATAAACAAGCATAATCCTGGCTCAGTATAACAGTTTCCAGCTGCGTGCACTTTGATGACAGGCCAGACATCAGCAATTTTTTTTTTTTTTTTTGTTTAAGATCCTGTTCAGCAGACAACATTGGTTGCATCACTTAAAGCAGAGTAAAAAATGTTCAGCTTCACTCCTGTAGTTACAGGTTAGACTGTCATTTACCTGCAGCTGAGACATTGGTTCCCCTGCACATTAAGAAATTTGACTTGTACCTATAGAGATGACATCTGTTGTATTGTTACTGAATCTCATTTCTCACTGTGTCTCACTGTGCTGTGCTCTCAGCTCTACCAGCAGGGTCGACTCTGCCAGCTGGGGGGAGAGTTCTGTGAGCTGGAGGTGTTTGCTAAAGTGCTGCGGGCTTCAGACAAAAGGTAAGAACATAATGGGGCCAAACTGTGCCCATCACTCTCCTAAAGTAGTTTTCACACTTCCACTGCAGTCCTGAGCAGGTTCAGCAGAGTCTGAGATTAACCATAAACTGCAAGTTGATTACCTTTGAGATCAGTTAACTCCGAGTACGTTCACCTTGAGTTTAGTGTGTGCGAGTAGGGAAAGAAAGCCACCTTCAATGGAGCTTTGATAGCACAATTCACCATGGCAACACGTTAAATGAAAAGCAGAACTTCTATCTTAATCCAGTAAAACGAGGAATATTAATATTCCTAACCTTTGGAGACCCTTTGGCTACTAAACATAGAGGAAGTATACAAGTATATGTCACTGTACACTGGGATGCTAAACTTTAAATTTAGGAGGGTAGAAAAGAGTCATTTTAATGAGCTCTGGCCACTTTGTCATCAGTAAAGATGGTATTTGGAGTTTGGTGAATGCCGGTTTTTTCATCATTCACCAAACTTGCATTTTCATTTGTTCATACTGGAATCCTCTTCTTTTTTTTTTTCTTCTTTTTTTTCCAACAGTGGATGGAACCAGTTTTTACACTGGAACCAAGCATAGGTTTAGTCGGGTGCCCTTAATGATGTTAAACATGTTTTTAGGTAACCAGAGAAATCTGTTTTTAGCTCTTTTGAAACTCTTGTCCACTCTGTTAAATGTAGTGTTAGGCAGGCTGATAGGTGTGAAACACTAATGATGCTGGAACAGAGAGGAAGGAAGCAATGTCCATCAACCAAAACTCTAATATTGTGATTGCTTCCATCATATAATTTCTAACTAGAGAATTTAAGGTCTTGTTTGTAGATCTTTGAAAACACATTTGGCACCTATCATCGTAGACATCGTTTCATGTGAATCTTCTTTAGACTGAGGAATGCTCATATATGGAAATGAGATCCCTTCTGTATGACGAGGACATCAACTGCGTACACTGACCTGTTGTTCATTTCTTGACGGTCCCTTGTGTGATATTCTTACTGCTAGTTAACTGTGCCAGGTGTTCTGTACAGTAGGGATGGTGCCATGCTGTCTACGGCCATGACTGATAAGAATCTGTTTACGCTAAAAGCTGCTTGTGGACTGGATTTTTTTATTTTTTGTGTTTCCTGCAATTTGACTGTTGACCCGATGTCTCCCTTTGACTTCATCACTGCAGACACCTCCTGCACCACTGTTTCCAGGCCCTTATGGACCACGGTGTGAAAGTGGCCTCAGTTCTGGCAAACTCCTTCAGCCGCCGCTGCTCCTACATCGCCGAGTCTGACGCCCACGTCAAAGAGAAGGCCATCCAGTTTGGCTTTGTGCTGGGTAAATGTCAGGGCTGGGCAGTGGAGGCTTCAGATAAGCACTGTGTGGGATAGAAGTGCAGAGCTGTCCTTATGTTAGGTGGTTGATAACGTACAATATAAACAGCATATAATGTGGGCCATATTAGGGCTGTGCGATATGACCAAAATCTCATATCCCGATATAAGACCTCTATCGTCCCGATAACGATATAAATCACAAAAATGTAACATTTTCTGTAAAGTCTGTGAATCTCGGGCAGGTGAAGTGTTTCCAGCTGCGCGTCATGTAGCTGGAGTCGAGTGTTTTAACCGATGCATGAAACGATACATTTTTAGACATAAGTTGTAACGGCGCCGTTTTCTTTGTATTTATTACACGGCGTGCTGCAGGGAAAAGCCTGTTCTAACGTTTGAGTCTAAGGTTTATTCTTTAGCACCGGACGGCTCTTTTTTACTTTTCATCTGTAAATAATCTGCATCTTTCACGTGATTCAGTTTATTTTGAAAAGTCTCAACAGGATCTTGAGCTTTATTGTGAAAGGTTTATGTGGAACATAAACAATCGAACACGCGATGGTGTTACCGTCGTTGTTGCTAACGACAACACATAAAAACAGGCGCTTGTCCGTCCGTAGTGTGGTGATATTAAATATAAGAGAAAGAGAGAACTTTAAGAAATTAATATAGCCACTACAGTGACCATCAGAACATGAACAAATATTACCGTAAACAGTTTATTTTGCGACACCACGAAACAAACGAGAGGGTAAAATGAAACGATAGACGTTTTTATATAGTCATCAGATACATATCGTTATATTGAACAGCCCTAGGCCATATGTATTATGATAATACGTTATTATAATAATTGTCATGTAGGGCTGAACGATTATGGAAAATAATCTAATTGCGATTTTTTTTTTTTTGCCCCAATATTGCGATTGCGATGCGATATGCGATTATTTTTTAAGGTCTTTGTCTTCTGTATTATTAAACAAAGACAAGCAATACATCATATAGTATGGCCAATACTATATTACATTAATTTTAAACTGTTCTTTCCTGGAAGACAGACCTCTGTTATGATGACATGAGGTGATGCATGAATTGATGACTGACATTTTTATTTAACTTCTTCAATCACAACAGTATATTTGAACATACACAATACTTTATTTTTAGCTTACAAACATCTGAGCATAAAGTGCTGACAAGGAACCCTGGTGTAAACATTAAAATGAAAGTCAGTACAATGTGCAGATTGCAGAAATATACATAAACAAAATCAGTGGCTTTACCACACTCAGTTTTTCGACATCTGTGAACTACTAGACAGTCATTCAATTAAAAAATAATATTAAATAAATAAAACTAATAAATAAAAAATACACACATCTTACTGATCTCTGCAGTCAGTAACATTACACATAAAGTGCAAACATAATAGCAATTGTATAAACACACACACAAACACGCCTTTAAAGTTTAAAGGCGTGAAATTGGACGGTCTAGTTCTGATTAGCGTCACCGCTGTCTCGGTGGAGTTTAATAAACTCGGCCGTCTGCTTCTTGCTGTCTAAAATATAACCAGACACTGGTGTAAATTCTCGACTGTCTCATACTTCTGTTTAATAAGTTTTCTGTTTGACGTTTAGTCAGCTGTGTGAAAACCAAGGAGGAACCCACCCGGGGGATTAATAAAGTTTTATTTTATCTAATCTAATAACTTTAATCTCAGCCAAACCGATTTACTCACGAACAAACAAAACACTGAAAAAAGCCCAACAATAACATTTTTAGGTTGTCTAAGTGACTTATATATTACGTTTAACCCGAGCAGCGAAACTCCGCGGTGATCTGAAAATGATGTGCCGGGAGTTGTGCCGTTCTCGGCCGCATCAGTAACCCTCGAGCTCCCGGCTAGCTGTCGAGCTGGTGGGTAGCAGACGCCTCTGAAAACGTCGAAGCACTTTTGCAAATATGGGATATCTTGATAAACCGAGCAGATATTTGATGTTTACACAACTACTTTCTCGCCTGAAAATATGTTAAAAGTTTATTTTGTGACCCAGAAAGATTAGTATGAGTAATTTTAAAACTTAGTAGCGGCCGCCATTGTTGGAAACTGGAGTTTGGCTGGGCCGCGCTATGAATTCTGGGATATGGTAGTAATTTGGACAGCCGCGCGTCGCTGTGACGTAATCGGTCTACAAATGCGGCCTCAGGAGGATGCAGCCCATGAATTTGGACATGTCCAGAGTATAATCGCAGCCTTTGCGGTTAGAAAATTGCACTTGATCATGTCGCGATATTATCGCAAATGCGATATATCGTTCAGCCCTATTGTCATGTCATTGAGAGAATTTAATATTTGAGCAGAGTTCTAGCTCCCATAGATCTCTGAAACATTAGTCAGTGAATTCCAGATACTCCCCATCTTAACTCATTATGTGTATAAAGCACACCTGTCTGCAGAATCAGTTTCTTTCCAGTTTCTCCACCAAAGAACAAAAGTCTTCCCACATGACATTAACCCAAAACATACCAACAAGGTAACAAAGGAGAGGATAAGAAGAAGCTTGGCATTCCTATATGAAATTTGTGGAGTGAGCCGAAGCCTCAAGTTGCTAAGCAACAGCCAGGTTTTAGAGTTTCTGTAAAGAGCAATGGGCCAAAATCCCTACAAGAAACATCTTACTGCTGTGCTTCCCAACAAGGGTTTCTCCACCAAAATACTAAATATTTATTTCACTTAGAAACTGATTTGCATGTCATTAACTTTTACATAATGTGTGTTTCTGGATTTTGGGTTGATATTCTCTGTGCCTTAAAACTTTAGAGCAGGGGTGTCAAACTCAAATACAGAGTGGGCCAAAATTCAAAATGGAACAAAGTTGCAGGCTAACATTAATATTTATTGAAAAAAAAATCTTCCTCCAGATGTAAGAATGAATCTTTTCTTATGGACTCAAATAGGTTTTGCTGGAAAACTGAATATGGAACAAGCAAAGTATTAGTATTATACAGCTAATATATATATTAGCTGTATAATACCAGTAGGCCAGCTCTAATAATAATTTGGTATGGCTTCGCAGGCCAAATGTAATTAGGCTGCGGGCCAAATTTGGCCCACGGGCCAGAGTTTGACACCTATGCTCTAGAGATTTCTTTCTAAGTGACCAAACTTCCAGTCAAAGTTTGGTTTTCTTAAGACCCTTGTGCTATGACCAGCAGACACCATAGTTGTTAGGCAGATGACTGTCATGTTTCTGTTTGTAGGTGGCTTCTTGTCTGATGCGGGCTGGTATGGAGATGCAGAGAAAGTGTTTCTGTCGTGCCTGCAGCTGTGCACGCTCCACAGTGAGGTCCTCCACTGCTACCGGGCTGTGGAATGCTGTGTCAGGTCAGTGTCAAAGAGCTGCTTTTATTCACCAGGGAACTCTGTGTCCTATAGTTACAATACCATAATTGTTAGATGTGCCAGATATGATGTTACACAACATGTGTTTTCTCCCAGAACACTTAGGCGTCTGACAGCACAGCTTGAAATGTTAGTTGTGAATAAAAGCCACTGAGTGATTCATATGAAGAGCTGTTAAACAGTCTGTCTTTACATTTTTTTGATTCTTATCAGATGAAAACGGATAAAACACAGAAACTGTATCTCATCACAGACGGTTAAGCTTTCCTTCTGAGTGGAAGTAGCAGCTATCTGTCATGGAGTAACAACACTGTAACTGTTATAAACTAAAACAGCAACATTGTTAGAAGTACCATGGGCCCATATTTAAGGCCTTGTATATAAATGAATCCTAGCAAATGGTATTAATGAATAAACTGAACACTGTAGAGCTAAGAAAAAGCTGCAAAAATGTTTGATCCAGATGTTTCTGTAGCATATTTGGTCCTGACGGGTGTGTTGACCGGGCACAAACATGTAAGCTGTGGTACAGTTTTATATGAGCTCTGCTGTCTCTGTAGTGTGTAACCGAGTGGGTGTGATGGGTTGTCCGTGATGGAGAGCAGTTTGTTCAGTGACCGCCTGTCCCTTGCTGCCCAATGACGATTCCAGATTAGTTTGTTGATCCTGCTACATGTCTACCAGCATCCCGAGAAACTAGAGACTGTTCATCCGCCTGTTGTACACAGCATCACTGTTGGGTTCTCCAGTTTAGTGTCCAGTCATTTAAGTGAACTATGGAAGTCAGCAACCATCTCTTTGTCCTGGGGACGTTCAGGAAGGGGAGATTTTTGTTGGACCATCCCACAAAACGTCTCACCAGTACCTGTACTCTGACTCCTGCCCACCCAACCACTGCAGTGTCGTTAGAGAGCATCTGCATGTGGCTCGATTCCCTGTTACACTGGAAATCTATAGTGTAGAAAATCAACAGGACTGTCCTGTGTGGTGCCCCAGTAGCACTAACACCACATTAAAGATGGGCTTCACCATCCATACAAACTGAGGAATCCAGGAGACGGTAGCAGTGGTGACAGCCAGCCTGAGCTTCTCTCATACATGCACACACACATGTTGCAAATTGCGGAAAACTGAATCCAGTTATTTTCAGGGAAACCAGTGCAGCAGTTTCCTTCCACAGCTTTTGTTGTTTTTAAATTGACAGTTATGCAGTAATACAGCAGATAAGACTGAGACTGAAGCGTCCCTGTCTTCTCTCTTCAGGCTGCTTCATGTCCGTAATGGAAACTGCAAGTACCACCTTGGGGAGGAGACCTTCAAGCTTGCTCAGTCTTACATGGACAAACTAGCCAAACATGGCCACCAGGCCAACAAGGCAGCGCTGTACGGCGAGCTCTGTGCCTTGCTCTTTGCCAAAAGCCACTATGACGAGGTGTGTAGGTTTGACCACTGAGGTGCTTTACAGTTTTGATACTGAGACAACTGAAAGTCCTTTCTGTCTGCAATGACCTTGTCTCTCAGGCGTACAGGTGGTGTATAGAGGCTATGAAGGAAATTACTCCAGGGCTGCCTGTCAAAGTAGTGGTTGATGTCCTTCGCCAGGCCTCCAAGGTAACACTCACACATGTATTTATCGCTCAGATCAGTCTTTGTCTGAATTTTTACACTAGTCTTCCAGACACATGTGTAAACTGTGGATTGTCTCTTCCCTGCAGGCCTGCGTGGTGAAAAGAGAGTTCAGAAAAGCAGAGCAGCTGATCAAACATGCAGTGTTTCTAGCAAGGTAACCCGCTGGGTGTAATGAAGACTCGACAGGGTACTTTCTAACATCGCAGTTTCTGACTGAAAATATTGTCTTACAGAGAACATTTTGGACACAAGCATCCCAAGTACTCCGACACGCTGCTAGATTATGGATTTTACTTATTAAATGTGGACAACATATGCCAATCGGTTGCTATTTACCAGGTACGTAGAGCGATGTGCTACAGGAGTATGCTCTTGTTTTCAGTGATGTTATTTAATTCAATCTTGTCTGATGTACAAATCCCAGACAGCGCTGGATATCCGACAATCGGTCTTTGGGGGGAAGAACATCCATGTTGCCACAGCCCATGAAGACCTAGCCTACTCCTCATATGTGCACCAGTACAGCTCTGGGAAATTTGACAATGCTCTGTGAGTGCATCTTCTAAACTCGGCTAATTACATTCCTCATGAGCTGCCTTGTAAATGTAGTCCAACACCCAAAGTCAGACTCTGGTATTTGGGTAATGTGTATGCAGCTGCACATATCAAATGTTTAACTGTACACACGGGCAGACGTAAAGATGACTGGAGATGCCTGTTGTTTGTGTAATTAATCATGTGATGCTCCTCGTGTATACAAAGGCTGTGATTCAGCATTGCCTAATGGTGAGACCTTTGATCCACTTTTGGACCGTATGAGCTGCAAAACAACTTTGTTCAATGGAAACACTTGATATTCTTGGAAGTGTTTGTCCCCAATATGTAGAGTTTCCAGCCAAGTCTGAGTTACACGACTGAGTGCTGTGTTTGTCCCTCAGATTCCATGCAGAACGTGCCATAGACATCATAACTCACATTCTGCCTGAGGACCATCTTCTGCTGGCCTCCTCTAAGAGAGTCAAAGGTAAGGCAGGCAAAGTGGAGAGTAGTATTATGCTCGTGTGTGTGACTGGCTGCTTGTAATAAAGTACCTTGAAAGAACAATTTAAAACTGGTTCTTTGCTAAGTTGTCTATTCGTAGGTCAAACTTTTGTGGTTTGACAGATTAAAAAAACATTCAGCAAGTGAGTGAAAAAGCAGCCGATGTCCAAACAAACAGTTTGAAAGAGCTTCAGGACGCCTGGAGAATTATTGATTAAGACCAGTTTACATGGAGTCTGAATCCTTTAAAACATAAGAAGTTAGGGATAGCTCAAGACTTTTGCACAGTGCTGTATCTGTTTGAAGCTGTGCATTATGTCTTATAGACTCTATCCGCGTTTGCTTGTTTTTCCCCAACAGCCCTGATTCTGGAAGAAATTGCCATCGACTGTCACAATAAAGAGACAGAAGAGCGCCTCCTGCAGGAGGCTCACGACCTGCACCTCTCCTCGCTGCAGCTGGCCAAGAAGGCTTTCGGAGAGTTCAACGTACAGACAGCCAAACACTATGGCAACCTCGGACGACTCTACCAGTCCATGAGGAAGTTTAAGGTGAGGAGGACATGTGTGGTTTGTAATATTTGACACAATAATTCAAATTAAGGGGCATAAACCATCCCAGCGTGTGCCAGTTGTGCTGCCTTGTGATAAAAATAATCTCAGTGTAAGAAAAGGTCAACGGCAGAGAACAGCTATTCCACATTCACCTCATCTTGATTAAGAGATGAGTGTTTGTGTGAGAGTGAGTCACATTGTGCTTTTACAAGCACAAACCACTGTTTGTGGGAGACTGAATGGTTTTTGCTATTTAAAGCCAGAAATGATGAGATGTGAAATATTGTCATTGCAGTTGGCTGGGATTACACAAATATCAGAGTGGTGCACATTTATAAAGAGTGTGCACCAGTCTTAGATGCTGTCTTTGGCCTATAAAAAGCCAGAGTGGAGGTTAAAAGTAATCCTGCAGAAGTTCTAGTCTGCAGCTGAAATGACTTTGGGCAAGTATCTAATATCCTGCTGTTAATGAGAGACTGACTTGGGACTACACGTTATTCCTTTTAGTCCACTGGAAATGGACTGGAAAACAATTTAAGTGTGAAAGGCCATAACTTGCTTTCAGAGTGTAATGTGACAACTTTACTTTGACCCAGTTACAACACTTACAGGCACTCAACCACTTTTTGTTTTCAGTGGAAACGTAGCTGGATGTTTGATTTATGGGAAAGGCCATGGAAACCAAATAAATATTGCCTTTGAGTTTTGTCTTTGTTTGTGATTCATATCTCTTTGTCTTGCACACGTATTTGTGTAACCAGGAGGCAGAGGAGATGCACATCAAAGCCATCCAGATTAAGGAGCAGCTACTGGGCCACGAAGACTATGAGGTGGCTCTGTCTGTGGGTCACCTGGCCTCCCTCTACAACTATGACATGAACCAGTACGAGGATGCAGAGAGGCTCTATCTGCGCTCCATCGCTATCGGTCAGTAAGAGCAGAACAAGTTCACGTCCATGTTTTTTAGTGTCACAGTAAATGAGGCCCAAGGCCTGGGTCCTGATGTTGCTTCGTCACAGAACATGTTGTACTGAGATGCATCATACTCAACCTACTTCTCAGTTAATTGCCAAGTTTTGCTGTTATTGTTATGTAATCATTTATGTAGAGCTGACATTAATCAGTCCAACACCTGACGTTACTTCGCTACAATGGAAGAGGGTAACATTATCAAAAACGGGGCTCGAGTCAGAGAGACTGAATGAAACATGGTCTGTGATGTTTCTGTCTTCACAGGTAAAAAGCTGTTTGGCGAGGGTTACAGTGGGCTGGAGTACGACTACCGAGGCCTGATCAAACTCTACAACTCAGTGGGAAACTACGAGAAGGTGTTTGAATACCACAACGTACTGTCCAACTGGAACCGGCTGAGGGACCGGCAGTTTGCAGTGGCGGATGCCCTGGAGGACGTCAACACTACACCCCAGCAGACCCAGGAGGTGGTACAAGCTTTCCTATTGGCCCAGAGCCTAGGCCCCACCCGCCCCTGTCTCGGCTGATTGGTTGACCGAAGGAGAAGAGAGGAGGGAAAAGAGACAAGTGGGTGGGTTTTAGCCTGGTGTGGACATGATTTGAGCCCAAAATGTGATGCTTCAGTTTCACACGGATTAGTAACACAGCAAATTCAAACATCACTGGCAGCTTGGTTGACTTTGTATGCTGCCAGTACACACACACAGACATACACACGTTTTCATGGAATAAAAAAAATAAATAGAGAAGACACTTATCAAACCTCATCAACACACTCTCACCATCAAGATGCAGTCACTGCGTTTCTCCAACAGAAAGAGGACACATGCCCGAGACTGGGGACTCGAAAAGAAACGTCAGACGTCCTATAAGGATGACGCACGACCTCCTCGCCTCTCATCTCACTCGCCTTTTTCTTCCTGGACAGCAGTTTTGCTTTTGTACCGTACCAGTGTAGCTCAGATCTCCGGGAGCGAACCCGTGTTCTCAAGAGCTGCACGACAGCATCTGTGGAATACCTGCACATCCATCAGCATCACTTGGCAGATCACAGCTGGAAATAGTTGGATATTTTTGACACTTGTACAGTTAAAGAAAATACAGATTGTACTCTTGAGTTTTATTTGAAGGCTTTTTGTTGTTGTTTTTTTCTTTGCAATTAACTGAACGCGAACCCTCAAAGTTGCGTGGAGGAGAATGTGATAACACCAGGTGTGGTTTTTACACACAACAGGTTTTCACAGGTCTTTTTTTCCAGCTTAGTACTGACATAGCATCATTAAAATGCCAATAATTTATATGCAAACATATGTTTATGTAGCCCTTTGTTTAAGTTTTCTTACTGAATGAGAAATGGCTCAACACTATGATAACAAGGGACACGGATGGGAGGGCAAAGAGGAAGCTGCTACATGTGCAAAGGCTCCGCAGCCTCGCTTTGTTCATCTTGAGGCTGTATGTGTGAGTGAGTGAGTGGAACACAACTCTCGGTGCCCAAGTGCTCCACCGATGACTACCAGCCTTACACCAGCTTGCAGTTATCTGTCTGTAGACGGACCCATATTTTGAAGTGCTAAATAAACTATTATATCCTTAACGGCGCTACAGTGGGGACCAATATTGTGTGCTTGTGTGCGTGTTTGCATAGCAGCCTGATTATTGTGCATGTGGCCTCTCTGCTTCACACCCTCCTGTCAGAAAATCCCATTAAAGTTCCTGATATGTTTTTCTGTTACTGGCCCATCGTTCAGAGTCTCGCTGTCCAGAATCTCATCTGTTGCTTTATTTAAAAGCTCAGCTTCGGCTGGTTTTCAGTTTTACTCGACATCTTAGCTCTATAACAGGGGTGGGGGAACTCCAGGCCTCAAGGACTGGCGTCCTGCAGGTTTTACATGTGCTTGATCCAACACAGCTGGTTTAAATGGCTAAATTAAAAAGGTTTCCAGAGGCCTGACAATGAACTAATCATTGGATTCAGGTGTGTTGACCCAGGGTCATATCTAAAGCCTGCAGGACACCAGCTCTACAGCTGCCATGTTGGTATTTTAAAGCTAACTTAGGCTCTCTAGTGGACAAAGTATGCAACGGCCATTACATACTTTGTGCCGAAAGGGCTTTAAAGGAACATGTTCTTATTTTTAGACTGTAATATTGTATCTTTTCATTATTCTCAGTTCTAAATAATCCTTATTGACCTTATCCTGAGCCTTGGGGCAGCCACTCAAGTCAGTGTCTATCTGAAAACAGCTCTTTTAGTGCCTCTGTCTCTCTTAAAGCCAGCTCTCTTCTGCCTGTCACACACAAATAGTTTGAACAGCAGGTGTGTAGCCAGAGCTGTGTGCGTGACTTAACCATGTTAATGGGTTTGGCTCACTGACATGAGAAAACAGAACATTTGAACACCTAGTTGGTCCATTTGAAACCTGTTTGGATTTTGTTCTGTATATTTGGAGTAAGCTACAGTGCTGCGACAAAGTATTTGCCTCCTGATTTCTTCATTTCATGCATGTTTGTCACACTGCAGTGATTAAGATCATCAGACAACATTTAAAATGAGATAACATACGTTTTTAATTGATTTGTGATTTTTGGTGAGGGACAAAAGAACCTACCTGGCCCTGTTTGAAAAAGGAAAAAAACAAAAACAGCTTTTCATAAAAAGAACATCACAGTAAGAGCATGTGGAGGGAGTGGGAGTGGAAGTGGGCTGCTTGGATGATTAAGGATCTGGATGGAAAAAGGAATTCTGCTCTCGACGTACAGCTCGAGCGTGCTCGGGTTACGCAGCAGAACAACACAATCCCAAATATACCAGCAAGTCCATGACCTTAACAGGTTGTTCATGGCCAACACCCCACCAGTGCTCCTCCGTACTCGACCAGTTTTTAGACTTTAGGCCAGGTAGGTTTGGATAACTTTTTACCCTTAATCCTAATTTTCAGCTTATTCTGGTTATGTCTGTGTAACATTAACAGTTGTATGATGACCTGAAAGTGAGACAAAAATGCAAAAAAACAATGTATATATCAAGAACGGGGCAAGCTCTTGTTCACAGCACTGTTTATGTACCTGTGATCCTGTAAAGCCTTCCACTGCAGATGCTTTCAGTCTAATATTTAGTCCACAGTTTGGGAATCACCAGCTTCTCTGGATGGGATTTTTTCGTTAGTGCAATTCTAACATTACACATGGACCCTTGTTTCACTAAAGCAGTCTGTCAATATAAGAGGTGAAGGAGAAATGAGCGCTTAAAGAGACGCTGCGTAACAGTGGCGTGAAGAAAGGCATGGACGCATGCTGTAGCAGATGAAGGATGAGATTTTGCACAGTCGAGGCTGAACACAGGCTGTGGAGATTCTGTGCAACGTTACTGAGAATGTGATGCCATGGATGAATAGTCCGCTGTTAATTTAGTATTTAGTTTGTTTTGAAAAGAACGAATGAAGAAAACGAGCTTTGCCTTGCTGTTGCTTCAGTGCTGTCAATGTCTCCCTCTGTAACAGTGATGTGAGGGGCTGTAGCTGAGGAGGAGGTCCAGCTCTCAGCTAAACACTCAGTGCTTTGGCTTAAATAGACCCCCCACCCCTCCACCTCTGAGTAGATTTCTTATCTACAGACTTTACTTGTAAACAGGTGCATACAAAGAGAAGGATCATGAATATTTCTTTGTCTTAAAAAGTGAATCATGGAGAAACTTTGCATGATTTGACGTGTGTGCTGTGAGGGCTACGTCTGCATCTTCTCCAGAGGATTACAAAACAGGTCTCGGCAGCAGTTTCTAATCCAGCTTCGGCTGAGGTGCAAGTTCCTTTTTCCTGCTTGGCCAAGATGATCTGCTGATGTCTGAAAGGGAATAGTGTAGTTCAAGTGGTGGTGTCGGGGGTGGGGGGCGCAGGACAAAGTTCAAATTGAAGCTGCGATGTCTCCAACAGCCCGCTTCTCTCTTCAGAGTTCAAAGGAGACGTGTGGGATGTGTTCACTGTTGTCCTGTTACTGCTTCACTGTTAGCTTCAAAAACATTAAAACATCGTTGACCATCACAGTTTCCCTCTTTGCTGTCCGTCAGCTGTACACATCTGGACTTCACCATCCCAGCAAACAACAGGACACTTTTACACTGATGAGATGAAATATTCAGTTTATTTGATTTCAGTCCTTCAAGTTTTCTTCCTTTAAATCTGGCTTTAAGTATAGGTGAGTTATAGTGCATAATACAGCGAGTGGAAAGGAACTTCAGACTTTACTTGGAAATTGCCATTTTTGGCAATTGCCACTACATTTCACTGTGAAACTTTTACTCCTTTTATAGACTAGCCTTACAGCTTCCATCACTGACATTTTACACACAAGACAGATTTTAAAGGGTTAGGATTGCTGCTATACAAATCATAATCTTTTTTTTTTTACATATATTTGATCGTGCTGGAATTAAAAGTACACCCTGCAGAGCACATAAAAGAGGCAAACGAGGTAAAGTGTGCATAGTAGCAGGCACAGGCGGACGATCTTCCTGCGAGCATGCAGAGGTGGGATGCCCAGGATTTGTAAAGTGTTCACTCTGCAAAGTGCTTCTATTGCCGGGCATAAATGAGGGTCGTTAGATCAGGTAGCGAGGCAGCAGAGAAAGCCACAAGGTGTCTTTGGATCAAGAAGGCAGATCTGTTGACGACTGCGGCTGTGAGTCTGATTAATCCAGGTGAGAGAGGGTGTCTGATGTTGAGAGGTTTAAAACCTGTGATGACCTCATGTTACATCACTGATGATGCATCCCAGCACACTAGTCTGTCATGCAGACCTCAACCAGGCACCGCTCATCACCCGAACACCACCATCACTACAGCGAAGCACGGTGGGGGCAGGATTACACTGTAGGGATGTTCCCTCTAATTTTTCATGTGTCTGAGCGAACACACAAACTCCCTGAGTGGTCTCTTGGACCACTGTGAGCAACAGCAGACGTGTGCACTGTGGTCACGCCAGCATCGAATCCACCCAGGTTACATGGTTTATTAAAGTAATCAAATTACAGCATTTATGTTAGACTACTTTTAATTAACTGCTTTAGCCCACTTACAATGATTTTTTTTTTTTTTAAGAAATCTTGTTCATGACCTGTGCAGCATGTTAAAACTATTGGAAGTAAAAATAACTTAAACTCCAATTTTGAAAACACAACTTTCTAAAAAAGAAATTTATGAAGCTCTGACTCATATCATGAGTCTGAGTCTGTGGTCTGGGAGAGAGTCTGTAACTCTGTCTGCAAAATACAGTAAATAATGACCAATGCTGGGCAGTTAATTATATAGTTACTTCTTCAAAAAGGTAACTGAGTTATGCAAACAACAACATTTTTTGCAGCTGTTTACCTAAAAATGCAGCCAAGGCGTTTTTTTTTAAATAAACATTTCAAGCTATTTACAGAACACAAATTATTTGTGCCACTCCAAAAAATAATTCCTGTCCACTATGAGATGAAGGAGAACAACAGCCTGATACCTGCAGGCCTGACAGCAGCAGACGTATCACTGCTGTAACACCTGAAACATTCAGCAGTCGCCTCATTGTTCTGACACACAACAAAACTATTGACTACACTACACACTAACTACACACTAACTACACACTAACTACACAAGATTTGCACTAAACGTCGCAAATCTCTCACATCTCAAAAACACGCCGTCACTCCTGTTTTTACCGTTTCTTCCCACAGTAAATATAAACAACGACAGTATTCAGTAAAAAACAAAGAAACATTGCAGATATTTTTATCATAACTCTGGTTTTACGTGGCCGATCAACACAATTTAAAAACTGGTATAAAGTCCACACTTTTCCCTCAGTTGTTCCGTGGATGAGCCGAGGTCTCCCCTCTCGCCGCCGCCTCTGAACACACAAATACAAATTGCATGTGAAGCAGGAGGTGCAGATTTTTTTGCTATTGTTTTCTAAATCCAGGCTTGATCACGTGGAGGTATTTGGAAAACTTTTTTTGGCCAGCGGACGACTGTTGTCTCGCAGAAAGTCAAATCAAATGTATGCGATACACAATCAATTCACAAGAACACATTTAAACAGAAGGTGCCTGATTTCAACTAAACTAAATCATATCGTCACGTTTGGTTTTTTTCTTCTTTCTTGTTTTTTTTTATTTTTAAATTAAGCATCTTCTAATGAGAGTGCAAAAACAGTAAAGAAAGAAAAAAAGAGACCTCTTTCCTCTCGATGGAAAAATGCACCATGTCGACCAATTTTTTTAAAAAAAAGTCAGCATCTGGGATTTGGTTGTTTAGGAAGAGGGGAAAGCAAGACAGCGAGAGAGAGACAGAGATCGATAGCCGGTTTTGAGATGTGGGAGATTTGTGACGTTTAGCGTGGAGTGTATAGTTAGTGTGTTGTGTAGTCATAGTTTTGCTTTGTGTGTCAGTGAGGCCACTAATGACTGTCACAAAGGCACATTGCAATGTAAACACTGTCACCAGGTGAAAACAGGAGCAGTGCTACACCTGTTGTCCTCTTGTGGTGGACATTTTTTTTACTGGCACAAGTAGTTTGTGGGGCATCTTATTGTGACACCTGATTGTTCTTTCATTTTAGTTATAGTAGTATTTTTAAATGGTTGTACCAAATTTTAAAAATGCCAGATGTATTGGTTGCATTTTCAGATAAATAGTTGTATATGTTTATAAAATGTGTGCACAACTTTTAAAAATGTACAATTTATATTTGCATTTCAAGTTATAAAAATAATTTACTCAACATGTCTGTGGTTTTGACAGTAAAAAAAACCTAACTACTAGGATTTTATGGGTTTTTTTTGTGTGATTTCAGATTTCGAGATTTCGAGAACAGTGGTTCTCGAAATGTGGTTCTCGAAATGTTTAGGCTTCCTTCACCCCCAGCACATCACATAACCATAGGGCAAGAATCCAAATTGAATATAGCCTGAATATAGCGCCACTATATACTTTTTTGCTGCATAAACCATCTTCTTTCAGCTTTGGTAAGGTGCTCACTGATGTCCAACTGAACCCCTCTCCCTCCAACTGGTATAATTTTATATCCATAGCTGATCATTTTTAATTAAAGAATGTATCACACCAGAATTGGACACGAGAAGTGTGGACAATGCTGCCTTGTCTGGCAAGTCTTGATTTCAGCAGGACATTTGAACGGCAGGATCAGAATTTAATGTGAACAACATAAATGCATGGATTAATCCTGCCTGTTGGTAGAGGAAAGTTTGGTGAAGCACGACAGAAGATTTTGTTCCTGATGAAGGAAAACAAGACAAAGAGTGCTGAATTAAAAGAACCGTCTGCCCAGCTTCAACGCGCGAATGCTACTATTAGGGAGATGCAAAGGGATCTCCAAAACATGGAGCAAAAGAATCAGGCTGTCACGGTTGTTAAAGAGTGGACTCAGGCGCGGAGCTCAGAAATAATGACAGTGCATTTATTTACAGTGCAGCAAGGTGACAACAGTTCAAATGTGCAACAATGGTGATAGTGCGTCCCTCCTTCCGTGTAAGCCCGTGCGTGGTAGTGAGTGCCCGTCTCTCCTCCAAGTGCTTCCTTAGTGTCCGTGAATCCTCCGTCAATCCCAGGCTTAGTGCAATACTCCAGCGCTGTCTGTCGCTCAGCCACACCATTAAGTAGCCCTGCTGAAGATGGTAGTTGATTGGCAGCAGCTGGTGGATTGACCGCGGGTGCGGCAGCTCCGGGCGAAAGCACTTCCGGGTCGGTACATTGTAAATAGCTGTACTTTGTGTGAAGTTGTTTTAATAAAACAAAAAAGAATAGTATATTTGTTTGTTTTTCTTTATTATAGATCTATTCACATGTACACAGCAATCACATAAAAATGAAATGCAAACTATTTACATCGCACCACACAGCTGTCATCAATCTTTAACCACAACATGAAACATTACAGGCTATTTAGAGCAGCACGTTGTTTCCAGAAGTATTTCCCAACAAGTTCAGGAAGGCACACTTTACGAAAGAAGTCTTGTGCTTGCTTTAAGCGCGGTTTCCAGAAATCCACAGCAGGGAAGACGCGAGTCACAGCAAGGTCTCTCTGTGTCCACACAACGAGGTCACAGTGGCTGGCGCCCGTAACAAAGACTCAGCGTCTCTGTTGTGTAAACACGCCAGTGATTGGGGTAATGTGGGTGAGTGTGTAGTGTAGTTGGTGTAATAGTTTTCGACTCCACACAGTCACTGCTTTGCTGTGCTTCTGCAGCGTATCCAGTAATGGTGACAAATCCTCCAGCGTTGCAATAGGAAGCTGCTCTTAAGCGCAGAAAGAATTGTTTCCAGGGATTTCTATTTGTATCCAGCTTGGCGTGCAGGATCCTTTGTGTAATCTATGCTTACATATGTATTTTACACACAGACAATGTGAAAAATACAACACATTGCTATGGATTGATGCTGAAAGTGCTAATTGCACTAAAAAATTTAGCTGAAAAAAAAAACACCAACTAAATAGATAAGCATGTCTGTTAACAAAAAAACCCAAACGCTTTACCCAACTGGGGTTTTTCAACTACCTCAGGGACAAAGCTTTACCACAATCTTCCAACTCAGACCCTGTGACAAGGTCTGTGAAAACCACGTTTTTATGCCTGAAATACTACAGTACTACAGTCCCACCAGATGAGCTCATGCAGCCTGTCACGAACCGGGACATACAACCATGACAAAACAGGAGATGCACACACAATTTATTGTGTTATTAATTTAGATGAACTGTGCTAATATAGTATACCAAAATGAAAACAATAACTCAAATTTCAGATATTTGAGGTAGTGCTGAAAATAATGGTGCCAAATAAGGCAAGAAAAACATATTTTAAAGGTGAAATATAGAGGTAAAATCAAAAATAGTCAAGAACGGCCAATTATACCCTGGACCACAGAGGGTTAAATTTGAAAACGGTTTAAAAACAAACAAACATCCCCATTCTAAAATGTCATGTGACAATCTGATTCATAAAGAGTGATGATGTCACAAGGACATGTGATGATGTCACAAGGACATGCCTTTGATCCTTTGAAGTTTTTCTATAAATAGGGGTCAGGAGCAGCAAGTTTTAGTCAGTTTGTTCGCAGCCTTCAAACGTTCGACCAGAGATACATTTGAAAGTATTTGTAAACCTCTTCAGAGTCACTGTGCACAGGATTAAAAATGGATCCACGAGAACACCAACAAGGAATAAACAATCTTGCTGCCTCTCCTTCGAGGTCTGGCCGGCCACTCACTGCAAGAGGTAAGCCTGATATGACACGATCCATTGGTGCCTCATCAGTCCAAAGGACATTACAGGAAAACTCCGACCTACATGCAAAAATTAAACAAATTGAAGAAGAGAAGCTTCAACTGGAGGAGAAGTGCAGACAATTGGAAGCACGAAATCAAGAGCTGGAAAAACAACAGCAACGCCAGCCTTACACAAAAATTATTAGTGAGGCCTGGGAAGGAAAGTTTGGTGAAGCACGAGAGAGGATTTTGGTCCTGATGAAGGAAAACAAGACAAAGAGTGCTGAATTAAAAGAAACGTCTGCCCAGCTTCAACGCGCGAATGCTACTATTGGGGAGATGCAAAGGGATCTCCAAAACATGGAGCAAAAGAATCAGGCGCTCCAAGGAACGCTTGATGAAGCTATGGAACAAACTGCACAAATCCTCGGACAGAAAAAGGAAGGGGTCACACAAATGCAGGACCAACTCAAAGGCATAAAGAAAAAATACGAAGTGCTGAAAGTCAGGCTGGATGAAACAGAGTGCAAAAATAAAGAGCTTCTTCAAGAGAAAGAGCAACAGGAAGAAGAAAAAAAACGTATTCTCCAGGACTTGGAGAGAAGAAATGAGCAGTTAGAAAAGATGCACGAGGAAAAACAACAGCAAAATACAGATAAGTGCAATCTATTAAAAGAAATGGAGCAAAGATGCCAGAAACTTGAGAAGGAAGTTGAAGAAACAACCGATCAGCTGAGAACCCTCATCCTAGAGAAAAAAGTGGTCGTGGAAAAGCTCATGGAAAAGAAGAAAAAACGTTTCCGCTTCTTCTGGAGGAGGGACACTCCTGCTTTTTCTACTTTTTCTATTTTTTCTACTGCAGATGTCACCTCGTCTCCCTCCACCTCTGTTCCATCTTAATTTTCACCTCTCCTCTCCCCTTCTCTCCTAACACTTCTTCCCTCTCTCCTTCATCTTTTTTCACCCCAACCAGTCCCGGCAGTTGACTGCCCCTCGTGAGCCTGGTTCTGCCGGAAGTTTCTGCCCGTTTAAAGGCAGTTTTTCTTCCCCACTGTCGCCTAGTGCTTGCTCAGAGGGGATTGTTGGGGTTTTCTCTTTTCTTTTTTTTCCCTTCTTATTACCATTTTCCTTTATTTACCGATTTGTTTTGTTTACTTTTCTTTTACGTTGTTTCTTTATTTACTTGTTTAACTTTTTTTCAACTTATGTAATAAACTAATAAACCAATTGAATTTATCCTCTGCGTATTTTACATCTAATCTTTAAAGAATATTTCCAAAACATTTTCAAACATCACGATCTGTCTTTTGTTTGCTTGTTAAAACCCCGTAAATGGTGAAGTAAAAACCCTGTGATATGGTTTAAAACATCAAAATAGACTAAACAACTAGTCTAAAACTAAGAGACACAGGATAAAGTTGGTGTGAAGGTTTCAGTCTGTGAATGAATCTAAGCACCATCACCTTAACTTTAAATTCATCTCTGTTACCCTCTTTGTGACTGAACTCTGACCGTGAGCACCACAGCCACTGCGCACCAGTCACACGCACTTTAAATCCATCACAGTAAACCAGTTAGTTTACCTCAGTTTGTTTTGCAGCACATTTCACAACATGCAAAAGCATAATGTGCCATGTACAGACTCAAAATCTGATTTAAAAACATGAGGACTGACCTGTAAGCTTTACATTTACAGTTTATCACATACCACTGAGCAGTTCTTACCTGTAATTCTAAGCCCTCTTCTTCCTTTTCTGGTTTAAAACATCAAATTAGACTAAACAACTAGTCTAAAACCAAGAGACACTTAAATATTAAGTTAAACCTCTGGGGTCGCCGGACGCGTCGGCGCGTCAAAATCACATGACCAATTTAAGACGACACAGCTACAAGATGCACCGATTCAGAGGCTGTATCCCAATTCAGGGTCTGCAGCCTTAAAGGCCGCATTTTAAGGCCGATTACGTCACAGCGACGCGACGAAGGCCTAAAAATAAATGTTGGTTTCAGTTCTATGAAGCTTTGAGTATTTTGGATCAGTAGCACTGCTGTGTTTGTTGCATCATATTGCTGTAATTGTTTATATGCTTTATATATTCTGAGGTAAGTTGATCGATAGTGTTACATCATATTCTATAAGGATGTTATGTGTTTGTGTACTTTCTGCCCAGTTTGACCCATTTAGCAGAAGCCAGCCTGGTTCCACTTGCCTCTTACCCGTGATTTCAGTGGAAATTTCAAATTCAGGATCTGACACACACTGTTTCATGTCCTACACAGTTCTTGCAAGTTCATAGAAATTTGTGCCTGCCCGAAGGGTAAGTTTCATGTTGGACTCATGGTTCTTTGTTAGTCCAGTTTAGGACAATGTCTCTGACGTATGTATCATATCAAATATATGTCATATCAAAACAACCCCACACCTGCAGTTGTTTCAGTTTTTCACAGGTGTTTCCTGTCAGCCGGTCAACCTCACTCAGGTGGACATCCATATCAGCCAACCAAACGACAAGCTCCTCCCTCTGTGCTTCAAATCCCTCCCATTCTGAGACCAGGAGCTGAGAGAGAGAAAACAAGGGTCAATTATAAAGAAGAGCGAAAAGTGAAACCTCCTGAGAAGGTCTGACTCGCATACCTGCAGTCGACCTATGATTGGCGTTCACGTCATCCCAGCGGCGGCCGCACTCCCTCGCCACTGCCAGCAGCCAAGTCTGCAGGGTGCCCTGGAAGAGCAGAGTTAATGTTCGACTCCTCACATCTCCAGTGGTTGTACACGTTGTCATTAACGTGGCTTCACTCCACATCAGCCGCTTTGCTAAAACACCGGTGTCAGCACATAAGGACGCTGTCAGCCTGTCAGCTACGTTGATTAGCTGCGTATATACGAATGTGAATCGCATCATTGGCTGGACTGTGGGATAAGGTGGCCTCGTTCTGATCCCATACGGGAGCAGCCAGTCACTCACTGACTAACACTGCAAAATAGAATTGTTAAAGTATTAATTTTAATTTCAATTCAGGTCAGAATTTTTTTCCGTGCGCAACGCAAATTTTCTGTGCGCAGAGACCGTGCCAGCAGTGCGCAATTGCGCACGCGTGCAGCTTAGAGGGAACATTGCACTGTAGGGATGTTTTCGGCAGCAGGAACTGGGAAATGACTCAAGGATGAGGGAAAGAGCAATGCAGCACCATACGTAAACATCCTTGATGATAACTTGCTCAAGGGCACTATAACAGGACAGTGATGCTAAGCACACAGTTAAGATAACAAAGGAATAAATGGTATATGCCACATTTCTCTAGAAGGCTCTGCTGTTTTTCCTGCAGCAGCACGCAGCTGTCCGAGCGGACGTTTGAACAGTGGAGAAGTTCCCACGTGAAGAACGACGAACAAAGTGCCAGCCACTGCAGCACCATGCTGCCTTTCCAATACAGTTACATTAGCAGATAATTTCCTTTTCTCGGGATGTAACGGCCACTAAACACTTTGCACACACAACACATTTACAGTAAACACTGCACACATTTGCTTTATTAGATTTTTACAGTAACGTTGCATTTTAAGCCTTTTAAATGGTCAAATAAAGTATATAAATATATTTCAAATGCATTTTATCTAACCATCAAAGTCTTAAGTCTCACAGATTTCCCTTTGGTAAACTGTCTTTCTGGGGGAATAACAGCAATGACAATGCAGGTGTTCAAGTACTGGCCGAATATTGTTGGTGAGAAACACTCAGTTGTGTTACATTGCTGTGTGTTTGTATAACGAGTCACTTAACTGGTGCTGTGAACATAAAGCAGCTTGTTGCCTGCTGGAGCATTTCGGTGTGTTGGGAAGCTGCTGAAGCAGAATGACCACACTTGAAAAATGTGTAGAAATTGTGAGCTGGCCTTAAGTGTATCAAGTACTGTGTGAGTCTCAGTTTGTCATGTCTCTGTGTTTTTCAGGATACATCAGGATTGGCTGGTGTTTGCTGCATGGGCTGCTTACCAGTAGTGTTTCTCCCTCTTTACTCACTGCGTGTATCTCTTGATGGTAATGCACCCTCTGCTTAGCTCGCTGGATCTGTGAGCACAACTTTTGAATGACTTTGCTGAAAATAACTTGAATAATTTCTGCATTTCTCCTAAGCAGGTATATGCAGTTGATCATACATGTACCATATGTGAAGAGGGGCATTTCAAGACTATTTAAAATACTTTTTTTAGGTCTTACAGACCACATAAGGCACTTTAGACTCAAAGTTACCTTTAACCATACAGCGCTTTATTCTGTAAACTTCAAGCACTTTATCTGCCTCAGTTTAATAATAAATTAACCCACAATGCTTCACATACTCTGGACTATTTAAAAGGATCCTTCTATGGCCTCTGACAGTGGACTCATCTCTGTGCTTGTCCTGCTAGACCTTAGTGCAGCGTTCGATACTGTCGACCATAATATCCTATTAGAGCGATTAGAACATGCTGTAGGTATTACAGGTACTGCACTGCAGTGGTTTGTATCATATCTATCTAATAGACTCCAGTTTGTGCATGTAAATGGAGAGTCCTCTTCACACACTGAGGTTAATTATGGAGTTCCACAGGGTTCAGTGCTAGGACCAATTCTGTTTACATTATACATGCTTCCCTTAGGCAGCATCATTAGAAGACATAGCATACATTTACACTGCTATGCAGATGACACCCAGCTCTATCTGTCCATGAAGCCAGATAACACACACCAATGAGTTAAACTGCAGGAATGTCTTAAAGACATAAAGACCTGGATGGCCGCTAACTTTCTGCTTCTTAATTCAGATAAAACTGAGGTTATTGTACTCGGCCCTGAAAAGCCTAGAAATATGGTATCTAACCAGATTCTTACTCTGGATGGCATTACCTTGGCCTCCAGTAACGCTGTGAGGAACCTTGGAGTCATGTTTGACCAGGACATGTCCTTCAATGCACATATTAAACAAATATGTAAGACTGCTTTCTTCCATTTGCGCAACATCTCTAAAATTAGAAATATCCTGTCTCAGAGTGACGCTGAAAAACTAGTTCATGCATTTATTACTTCCAGGCTGGACGACTGTAATTCATTATTATCAGGAAGTCCTAAAAACTCCCTGAAAAGCCTTCAGCTGATCCAAAATGCTGCAGCAAGAGTCCTGACAGGGACTAGAAAGAGAGAGCAGATTTCTCCTGTTTTGGCTTCCTGTTAAATCCAGAATTCAAAATCCTGCTCCTCACATACAAGGTCTTAAACAATCAGGCCTGATTTGTCCTCCTTCTTTTCTCACAGAGCATGGAAGCTCCTATTTTAATCCTAAAACTGTACTAAGAGACTTTGCTAAGTTTTCCTTTAATTTGTCACCCATCCGTAAACCCTGAACAGATCTTTATAAATAACTGAAGAAACAGATTTTTGTCGATTTTGCACAGATAATGTAACAACGTAACTGTGCAGGTAGTGCTGAAATAACCAAAGAAGGAAGGGAGTAACGTAGAAATGAATTAGCTACAGTGAGTTATATATGATAGTATAAATGGTCTGTTTGAATATAATGTTGACAGTGATGTGTGACTAATGTAAACGTTCAGGAAATAAGTGTAGCACTTTATAACAATGCTGCACTATTAAGCATTATTAAGGTATTAGTAAGGTGCTGGTCTTTGTGAGTCCATGTTTTGTCCTGATGTACATTGCGGGTGAATTCAGGGTCCTGGTGATGATGTTTTGACACCAGCTTTTTATCTATAAGCAATAATATATTATGGCGGAGTCCATTAAGCTTTGATGAAGTTTTTATCACTTGTGTTTTCCATATGACAAGTAAGAACTGTCTGCATGGGCTGCTTGAATATGAGCTTCACACTGTTCTTAGTGCAGATAAGAACTGTTTAATCCCATCTAAGCCCCACTGTTCTCTGTGCAGCAGTGGACGGCTGGCTGGCAAGGAGGCTGGGCCTGACCTCCAGGTTTGCAGCATGGCTGGATGTAGCTGTCGATAACCTGGGCAGAGGCATGCTGTGGAGTCTGCTGCTTAAGGTCTTACGTTTGAAGCACATCATCACACATGCACAAGGCGATGAAAACGAGGCTGTACTTAAATACCAGCAAAAAATGTTGTGCAGAAGTCAGGAAAGACTTGAGATGAGGTATTGGTGACTAAAGCCGTAATCAACCTGCTGAGGAGGTGTTCGGGGCAGCCTCTGCACAGAGGAAATGGAACAAGGAGGCTTGGTGGTGGGATGAGGAAGTATTCAAAAGTAAAGTGGGATAAGCAGCGAGGTGAAGTAAAGGCGTATTATGAGTTGTGAAGGTGGAGACTGAGGAAGGAGAAAACAACCAACAGAGACATTAAGCTGAAAAGGACGTGCAGAAGGACAGAGAGGGAGAGAGTATTTTGAAGATGGGAGGAGTACTTGGAGGAGGAGCTTATGAATGGGGGGAAATGAGAGGGGGGGGGGGGGGGGGGGGCAGATGAATCACAAAAACACGAGAGGAATCAGAAAAACTCTGCAGTTCTTTGCCGCCTTAACATTTGTGCCACACTAACAGCGGTGGTGCATTGAATTGCTGTGGGGTTGGATGGTGTCTGCACTGGAGTGGTGTGTGTTCATGGATAACCACAACACCCGGGGGCGCAGTGGAAGAACAGCTTCGGCAGCAGCCCCCCACTCGTACAGGCTGTCATGGCAAACGGTAATCCTCCTGCCAACGTGTTTGAGCTAGTGCTGGTACACAGCTCCACATAAATGTCTTGCTGCCGGGGTTTCGGACACCTCTGGGAGTTTGGGTGGTGGGCGGCTTGCCTCCCTGTGTGGCTGTATCCATGCCAGTGGGAGGGCTGTCCCACTGGTTGGAGCTGCCTCTGTGGATCCAGCATGTGGGGATGTTGCTGCTGGTTGCAGGCCGAGTGCTGGCTCTGTCAGCTGAGGTTATGTGGCAAACGCTCATGTGTCTGAAACATGAACCCAAACGGTCCACTGGAGAACTCTCTCACAGATGTTTTCTCTGCAGGTGTGGTGCATATGGACACACATCGAGCACCTGGAAGAAACTAAGAGCTCGATTTCTCTTTTTAAATCACATTTGATTTTGCATTTGGCAGATGAGGCTCATCCTGTTACCTTGACACTGTGGAATAATGCTTTTGTCATTTAGAGGGGACAGGAAGTCTTTGGAATGTCAGCAGTACTTGAACACCTGCATTGTCATTGCTGTTATTCCCCCAGAAAGACAGTTTACCAAAGGGAAATCTGTGAGACTTAAGACTTTGATGGTTAGATAAAATGCATTTGAAATATATTTATATACTTTATTTGACCATTTAAAAGGCTTAAAATGCAACGTTACTGTAAAAATCTAATAAAGCAAATGTGTGCAGTGTTTACTGTAAATGTGTTGTGTGTGCAAAGTGTTTAGTGGCCGTTACATCCCGAGAAAAGGAAATTATCTGCTAATGTAACTGTATTGGAAAGGCAGCATGGTGCTGCAGTGGCTGGCACTTTGTTCGTCGTTCTTCACGTGGGAACTTCTCCACTGTTCAAACGTCCGCTCGGACAGCTGCGTGCTGCTGCAGGAAAAACAGCAGAGCCTTCTAGAGAAATGTGGCATATACCATTTATTCCTTTGTTATCTTAACTGTGTGCTTAGCATCACTGTCCTGTTATAGTGCCCTTGAGCAAGTTATCATCAAGGATGTTTACGTATGGTGCTGCATTGCTCTTTCCCTCATCCTTGAGTCATTTCCCAGTTCCTGCTGCCGAAAACATCCCTACAGTGCAATGTTCCCTCTAAGCTGCACGCGTGCGCAATTGCGCACTGCTGGCACGGTCTCTGCGCACAGAAAATTTGCGTTGCGCACGGAAAAAAATTCTGACCTGAATTGAAATTAAAATTAATACTTTAACAATTCTATTTTGCAGTGTTAGTCAGTGAGTGACTGGCTGCTCCCGTATGGGATCAGAACGAGGCCACCTTATCCCACAGTCCAGCCAATGATGCGATTCACATTCGTATATACGCAGCTAATCAACGTAGCTGACAGGCTGACAGCGTCCTTATGTGCTGACACCGGTGTTTTAGCAAAGCGGCTGATGTGGAGTGAAGCCACGTTAATGACAACGTGTACAACCACTGGAGATGTGAGGAGTCGAACATTAACTCTGCTCTTCCAGGGCACCCTGCAGACTTGGCTGCTGGCAGTGGCGAGGGAGTGCGGCCGCCGCTGGGATGACGTGAACGCCAATCATAGGTCGACTGCAGGTATGCGAGTCAGACCTTCTCAGGAGGTTTCACTTTTCGCTCTTCTTTATAATTGACCCTTGTTTTCTCTCTCTCAGCTCCTGGTCTCAGAATGGGAGGGATTTGAAGCACAGAGGGAGGAGCTTGTCGTTTGGTTGGCTGATATGGATGTCCACCTGAGTGAGGTTGACCGGCTGACAGGAAACACCTGTGAAAAACTGAAACAACTGCAGGTGTGGGGTTGTTTTGATATGACATATATTTGATATGATACATACGTCAGAGACATTGTCCTAAACTGGACTAACAAAGAACCATGAGTCCAACATGAAACTTACCCTTCGGGCAGGCACAAATTTCTATGAACTTGCAAGAACTGTGTAGGACATGAAACAGTGTGTGTCAGATCCTGAATTTGAAATTTCCACTGAAATCACGGGTAAGAGGCAAGTGGAACCAGGCTGGCTTCTGCTAAATGGGTCAAACTGGGCAGAAAGTACACAAACACATAACATCCTTATAGAATATGATGTAACACTATCGATCAACTTACCTCAGAATATATAAAGCATATAAACAATTACAGCAATATGATGCAACAAACACAGCAGTGCTACTAATCCAAAATACTCAAAGCTTCATAGAACTGAAACCAACATTTATTTTTAGGCCTTCGTCGCGTCGCTGTGACGTAATCGGCCTTAAAATGCGGCCTTTAAGGCTGCAGACCCTGAATTGGGATACAGCCTCTGAATCGGTGCATCTTGTAGCTGTGTCGTCTTAAATTGGTCATGTGATTTTGACGCGCCGACGCGTCCGGCGACCCCAGAGGTTTAACTTAATATTTAAGTGTCTCTTGGTTTTAGACTAGTTGTTTAGTCTAATTTGATGTTTTAAACCAGAAAAGGAAGAAGAGGGCTTAGAATTACAGGTAAGAACTGCTCAGTGGTATGTGATAAACTGTAAATGTAAAGCTTACAGGTCAGTCCTCATGTTTTTAAATCAGATTTTGAGTCTGTACATGGCACATTATGCTTTTGCATGTTGTGAAATGTGCTGCAAAACAAACTGAGGTAAACTAACTGGTTTACTGTGATGGATTTAAAGTGCGTGTGACTGGTGCGCAGTGGCTGTGGTGCTCACGGTCAGAGTTCAGTCACAAAGAGGGTAACAGAGATGAATTTAAAGTTAAGGTGATGGTGCTTAGATTCATTCACAGACTGAAACCTTCACACCAACTTTATCCTGTGTCTCTTAGTTTTAGACTAGTTGTTGAGTCTATTTTGATGTTTTAAACCATATCACAGGGTTTTTACTTCACCATTTACGGGGTTTTAACAAGCAAACAAAAGACAGATCGTGATGTTTGAAAATGTTTTGGAAATATTCTTTAAAGATTAGATGTAAAATACGCAGAGGATAAATTCAATTGGTTTATTAGTTTATTACATAAGTTGAAAAAAAGTTAAACAAGTAAATAAAGAAACAACGTAAAAGAAAAGTAAACAAAACAAATCGGTAAATAAAGGAAAATGGTAATAAGAAGGGAAAAAAAAGAAAAGAGAAAACCCCAACAATCCCCTCTGAGCAAGCACTAGGCGACAGTGGGGAAGAAAAACTGCCTTTAAACGGGCAGAAACTTCCGGCAGAACCAGGCTCACGAGGGGCAGTCAACTGCCGGGACTGGTTGGGGTGAAAAAAGATGAAGGAGAGAGGGAAGAAGTGTTAGGAGAGAAGGGGAGAGGAGAGGTGAAAATTAAGATGGAACAGAGGTGGAGGGAGACGAGGTGACCTCTGCAGTAGAAAAAATAGAAAAAGTAGAAAAAGCAGGAGTGTCCCTCCTCCAGAAGAAGCGGAAACGTTTTTTCTTCTTTTCCATGAGCTTTTCCACGACCACTTTTTTCTCTAGGATGAGGGTTCTCAGCTGATCGGTTGTTTCTTCAACTTCCTTCTCAAGTTTCTGGCATCTTTGCTCCATTTCTTTTAATAGATTGCACTTATCTGTATTTTGCTGTTGTTTTTCCTCGTGCATCTTTTCTAACTGCTCATTTCTTCTCTCCAAGTCCTGGAGAATACGTTTTTTTTCTTCTTCCTGTTGCTCTTTCTCTTGAAGAAGCTCTTTATTTTTGCACTCTGTTTCATCCAGCCTGACTTTCAGCACTTCGTATTTTTTCTTTATGCCTTTGAGTTGGTCCTGCATTTGTGTGACCCCTTCCTTTTTCTGTCCGAGGATTTGTGCAGTTTGTTCCATAGCTTCATCAAGCGTTCCTTGGAGCGCCTGATTCTTTTGCTCCATGTTTTGGAGATCCCTTTGCATCTCCCCAATAGTAGCATTCGCGCGTTGAAGCTGGGCAGATGTTTCTTTTAATTCAGCACTCTTTGTCTTGTTTTCCTTCATCAGGACCAAAATCCTCTCTCGTGCTTCACCAAACTTTCCTTCCCAGGCCTCACTAATAATTTTTGTGTAAGGCTGGCGTTGCTGTTGTTTTTCCAGCTCTTGATTTCGTGCTTCCAATTGTCTGCACTTCTCCTCCAGTTGAAGCTTCTCTTCTTCAATTTGTTTAATTTTTGCATGTAGGTCGGAGTTTTCCTGTAATGTCCTTTGGACTGATGAGGCACCAATGGATCGTGTCATATCAGGCTTACCTCTTGCAGTGAGTGGCCGGCCAGACCTCGAAGGAGAGGCAGCAAGATTGTTTATTTTTTGTTGGTGTTTTCGTGGATCCATTTTTAATCCTGTGCACAGTGACTCTGAAGAGGTTTACAAATACTTTCAAATGTATCTCTGGTCGAACGTTTGAAGGCTGCGAACAAACTGACTAAAACTTGCTGCTCCTGACCCCTATTTATAGAAAAACTTCAAAGGATCAAAGGCATGTCCTTGTGACATCATCACATGTCCTTGTGACATCATCACTCTTTATGAATCAGATTGTCACATGACATTTTAGAATGGGGATGTTTGTTTGTTTTTAAACCGTTTTCAAATTTAACCCTCTGTGGTCCAGGGTAGAATTGGCCGTTCTTGACTACTACTGAAAACAAGAGGTCTGCTCTGTGGGTTGAACCATTTGTTAATGGTGGAGGGGGGTAACACTATGCAATATATTCAGTTTTAGAATTTATATTCACTGTTAACTGTAACTGCACTTAAAGTGTTAATACTATCTTATTTTAATAAACAACACTGTCATATGTAAAACTAGGGTGGCACTTGGGGTGGCAAGAGATCATTTTAGGGTGACACTTGCCACCCCATGCCACCCTTCTAGATCCGCCTCTGCAAGCATTATGACAAACTTTAAATAAGTATTTACGACTTTGGTGTAAAAATTCTGAACTCACAACGACTGACATAAGTGGACTACTTCCCACATTCACTGAAATGCAACAAACGCCATATACGCGTTAGACACTAGTGATGTGACGTTCTGTATCGAGGCTTCGAAGCGTGTGTCGAGTAATGGAGGGGGCGTTTCCGCGAAGCGCGTATCGAGGCTTGCTTCATTTATGGGAGGAGCTGAAAATGATGACGTCCGAAGCCTCGCTGCCCGGCTGTACCACGTGACTGGTTCAGGAAGCGGTTCAAACTTTGCCGCAAATAATCATTTTCCATACTGCCAGCATAAATATACACAGTATACTGCCATCACTACAATATAGATGTTTTACACACTCCTTTTGTTGTTGACATTTACAGGCTGTGTGCAAAATGCCACACTCTTCAAATTCATGCCAACTAATATTTTTACGTCCAGTAGGTGTTCTGCTAGAGCAAATGAAGCTTCAAGAAGCTTCGCGTTGAGGTGAACCAATTGGATGAAAAGCTTCAGTGCTTCATGAGGCTTCATCTGCCCATCACTATTAGACACTATATATTGCAAACTTTCATCTGCTATGTGCCACCAGTATCGTCTGACTGAACGTACCTTCGGGGGTCGCTGTGGGGAGAGTCAGCTAGCGTTATTCAGCAGCACCACCACACGGTGGGGCTGTTATCACTGGTTTGAACTGTGGCTGCACTCGTCGCACACTGACAGCTTGGTATGACTTCGCATACTAAGTAAAAGTGCTGTTTTGCATTTTCCCGGATAAGACTGAAAACCCCGTCTGAAGTCGAAACCCCCCACCCCTGTATGTGATTCGGGTTGCGTTCACTCGTATTAGAACTCGCAGATCAACTGACCTGTAGAGTCAGATCATGTGACAGAATGGAGGCGTCGCTGAAAAACATTCACCCGTTCACCACATACACATACCGCCAGGAGCCCATTTCACAATAAACGGATAAGGCGACAAACACCCCTGTCCAACTCAGCTCGTAACGTTTATTTCCTCACACTGCAATGAAATGAGGGGAGCATGGGGGCCAAGGAGTCGAGGATAGGATTCCTGTCATATGACGAGGCCGTTAAGAGAGGTAAGCCAAAAATCGTGGGAAGTAGAAATCTGTCGTTGCGCTAGGTTAGCTGTCTGCTTTTGGGCTAGCCATATGGAAAAGAGAACGTCCTGACCACCCGTTAAAGTGTAACGCTTTAACTGGGTTCACCTGTTATACGAAGTAGACGCCGGGTATAAAGTAAACGCACGGCCTCGATGGAATTGTTGTGCCCAGTATTCATTTCGGCATTAAAATTTGTCGAAAAGCTTCCTTATTTTTTCTGATGTTTAGTTAATCACTAGCTGAGCATGTATTTTCCGCAGTCGTTTGCCCTCGTAAGAGACAACGCTGGGTTGCAGCGGAAAGCGTATGTGGATAATGAAATCTTGAAAAATAACGTAGTTAAACAGTCGCTGTGTAAAATCTGACCGCGCCGAATTTAATTATTATTCCTTATAGCATAGAGATAATCCTGAAGTATTTTTATGAAGCGCGTGTCTTTATTTAAGTGCAAGGTCTAGTTAAATTGGCAGGTTGTTGAACTACGCTTGGTTTGACGTCCTGTCCAGCTAATTGCTGTGGGAGCTAGTGCTGGCTAGCGAGGAGGGATGGGCTGCGCGGACAGTATTTGGAGAAACAGTTGTGAAAGAAATCTCGAATCCGTGCTTGAATATATTTTTCATTTATATATATTTTTGGATGGCATCACAGGTTGCCTCTGTATCAAGCTAACTGCAGCTGACTAACGTTTATGTCTGTGCTGCTACCACTAGCTTGCTTGTCTAGTAGCTAGACAGTTAGCTGGCTTTCACCTAAGTTGTCAGTGGGGAATGCCTCCAGACTGTTTGTTGCAGCCCTCGTCTCCCGGTTTTCAAACCGAGCCATGTGCTGCTTAATCGTTACTGTTGTTGCTAGTGAGCTGTCAGGTTCTGCGGAGCCTAGCGTCCACCAGCTAGCCGTGTAGTTGGAGCGGAACAACAACCAGTTGTGCTTTAAATAGCTGCCGCTGCAGTCAGTCTCTTAAAAATGATCAGGTGGGCTTTTTAACACTGGGGAAGCCATTGGCTGGTCTCTGGTAAACAAACAAGCGTTGACAGGCCTGTAATCTAATGCAGCGTCATGATGTATTTCAGCTCGTATGGGCTTTACTGGAAGCATTTTGTTGTCAGGTTAGTTTAAGTACGCACAGGTGAAGCAATGGATACAGTGTAAGCATAGCGGCACTTATGTAAGATATGGGTGAACATTTATCTGCAAACACACAGAGATCTTATCCCTGATGGCTTTCTTGTTGCACTTTACTCCCTGGGTTGGCAACAGCTGAACTTTGTCAGTCCGGATTCCAGCCACGAGAGCCTGTTACACATCTATTACTGTGTCATATCTTTACCAGGCTTCCGCAGGGAAGTTTGACCGGACATCTTTATTATTATTAATGTTATTATGTTGCCTTAGCACAGTTTAGATTTTCGGGTAGCGTGACTTCAGTCTTTGTAATACTGCGGCTTAAATATGCCTCAAACAGATTGCCAGTTACACTCTGACGATCATATGTGACCATACACACAGGGTGGGATTATCTAGTCGTCCAGTCTTATCAAAGCAGTCACATGACACCATTTCTAATTGCTACAGCAGGCTTGACTGCCGCAATTATGAGTTCAGTTTTCACGAGAGCCTATTCTGCCAGGACATCAGCAGCGTAATGGGCTTACAGTCAGAAAGATTCACCTTTGTTGTGTTATCCTCCGATCACTCCTCACCACCATTTATTCATTCAAGCCTGATTTGTGCGTGGTAGTTTCTCGAGGGATAATTGTGCCTGAAACATTAGATCTGACCAAAAAGTGCGTGTTCCTCCTCATCGTCACTTTTCTGAAATAGAATAAACTCAAATCTTAGAAATGTGGGAAATCTAATATATAAACATGTACCGTAATAAGGGGTTCAAGAGACACACATCTGAGAGTGTTAAGATTTTAGAGGTAAAAGTCATCTTCCCTTTTTCTGTTGACTCACAGTACAATTGAACATTTACTCATGTGGGAGAGTGGAGCGTTAATTTGTTTGAGAGAAGGTTCGAGGCTCAAGTCCAAACATTTGGTGAGTGGCTTGCTGCAGTGACAGCTAACTTCAGGTCAGGTCTAGCGATGGTGTTTATTCCACACTGAACGGCTCCACATGCTTGAATCTGCTGTTATCATTACGATCGTCGTTGTCCGTGAGGAACAGAGCTGACAGAACAGTAACGTGACCTGAACGAACATTTAACTGCATTTGTAAAACCATCAAGGATGATGGGTGTGATTCTCTCTTGAGTAATAAGGTTCGTTTTTAAAGTAATCTCACTTTACAGCAGGGAAGTGATGCTTCCATTTAGCAGCTGATTGTGCATACTGCAGCAGACAATGTTCACAAAGCTTTCCGTCCAGGGCCAGAGGTGGGCACTCATCATCGTGTATCATATGTGCTTATAGAGACTGTGGTTGAGGAGCCCGGGTACACTTACAGGCTCAGATTTTGGGGATTACATTTGGTTACATTCTGTTTTTCTTTTATACTCCTGTCTTTTTTACACTCCCCAGCCCACTAACTCCAGGCTGCTCTGATTGGTCAGCTTGCCCAGAGATGACAAGCAAATGAACTTAAATTCTAAAAAACCAAAAACCCCTCCCACTCAGTCCAGAATGAACAGAGCTCTGTGTAAATTTCATACAGTAAAGCTTTTTCTTCGTGTTAGAGATACAGTTTTGATAGAATCAAAGCAACAGATTCGTTGTATTAAAGTTCCTCTCTGTGAGTTTTGGGGATTTCACGGCACCACTGTGATGCATTTTTGATTTCATGCATTAGAGCAACCAACAACAGCTTCTTGATAGCATGACCTTCAACCACCACGGGCACCTGCTCCTTCTACAAACATGGAAATCTCTCGTATGATTTAACAACACTTCTAACATCTGTTTTAGTCGTCATTTGGAAACAGTTCACATCAAAGAGTTCCTTCATATCCTAAACCTGAATAGATTACATAGCAGAATGTTTTACAGGATGCAATGAGGTGATTTAATATTATCGATACTGTATTTGTGAAAACCAACACTTTTTTAGAAATGCAACTTCATTCAGTCATTTTCACCCTCTGCTACTCCTGCCACTGAATCGCAGTCAGTTTCTTTGCAGTGGGAATAATAGGAAGTGGA
The DNA here is from genome assembly GCF_057381915.1 of Diplotaxodon limnothrissa. Taxonomy (NCBI): domain Eukaryota; kingdom Metazoa; phylum Chordata; class Actinopteri; order Cichliformes; family Cichlidae; genus Diplotaxodon; species Diplotaxodon limnothrissa. The sequence goes on along the minus strand of NC_140609.1, from coordinate 2,575,566 downwards.
GCGCTGAACACAAGTATAGTGTTCAGACCTGCACACTTCATAGAGTCGTAGTTGATTTTTGGACGTTCTGTGATGAAGAAAGCACAACTATTGTGCCACTTTCCTTTTTCACAGTGATGCTCGTGTTTGGCCGAGTTTAACGGCGATGTGCTTGTTGGCGTTCCTTCTTGTCAGTCAAATTCAAGAGGGAGCAGATGATATGGACCCTTCCAGTCATGGTGGTGAGAGGCTGATCTCAGTTGTCACAGGTAGCCCTGTTGTTGATGAACTGGCCTTGAGGAAGACGTTTTTAACCGAGCAACAATACGTGGCTTTAAAAATGTGGAGCTTCATCTGGATGTCTTTCTTGCTGTCCAGAATAATTGTTCATGATTTTGATGGAGCTGTCAAAGAGTTGGGTTGACGTGTTTACCTGTTGTTGTGGTTCCTTGTGTTCTCAGTGAGACCGGTTCTTCTTAGTAATCTTTCCTGGCACTTTTCTGGAACACCTTCACGGGTTATTTGTACCTTTGTGGTTGACCACTATGTAGTTCAGCGATGCAACAACAACAGCGGTCACTGTGACACACAGCCTCACACTCACTCTACGTCAGCAGGCCTTATCAGCTGAGTTAATGCAGCGCTGCTTTGCATGGGGATGTAAATTTGTATTCTGCTGTCGTAGAAACCTCCAGTATGGTGTTTGCTATGGAAACGTGACTAGATAGCAGTGCAACAGTCTATACAACAATCTCTATATTTTGAGCAAAGTTGTAAATGTCAGGTTATTCCAGGATGCAGTTTAATATTGTGGAAATCCAGTGTGATGGAGCTTTCTACGACCACGTGGTATATGCTTCACAGCAAGTATTTATTTTTCATTGTTGAGCAAAGATAAGAAGTTTATCAGCTGTTAAACAGCCTCCTTGAGTTGGAGGTTGCTTAGTTTTTGGTCCTAGACTTCCTGCATGTGGTTACTGTAAGTTTACACCACACACAGGGATCTTAAGCCTTCTAGTTTTAGGAAAGGCACACAACAAGGGCATTCTTTTGTTTTTACACCAAAAGTACATGTTGAAGGTGCCGAGCCGGGGTGTGACGGTATTCTATCATTTCAAAATCAAGTACAGAATTCACAAGTCACATCTGAACGCCCCTTTGAATCACTGAAACGTATTTTTCATGTTCAGCTAGTGAAACATCATGCTGAACAATGATAAATAATAAAGATTTCACTCATCGCTTTTCATAAAACAGAGGGGATTTAAACATAACCAAAGGTATTCACAAAACTGCTGAATGTGCAACAGTGCAGCAAACCGAATAATGATGAGCAGGGCTGTGAGTGGGACGGACGTTAGACACAAGATGACAGCGAATGCTACCATTGGAGCAAATATCTGAGAGGCAGCATGTTGGGCTGCATCGCTTCTGTGTGTGGATAAGTATGGAAGACCATTTCTTTGCACTGGGATATTTAACAAATTATGGAGACGGCGAACTCGGGCAACACTGTGAGACACAGACTACTTCCAAAATTATTACAAATGACCAGAGGCTCCCCAGTAAGTCCCATTAGGACTTAAGGAGAGAAATCCCTCCACGTCTATGAATAAAAACCGAGTGTCGGTCCAAAGTTACTGTCCTGTCCTTCACCACTGGAAACTTGTTCTGCTCCTGTCATGGCTGCATTGTAGGTGGATGCATATCTGCTTGTAGAATTTTTGTTCATGTAAAATTTTGAAACCTCATGTTGTCATTGCCAATAAGGTTTCATGCCTCTGGACATTCATCGATTGTGGTCCACATTTTATTTCCGTTTTATAGAAATTAATTGGAAGACTAGCTTTTTTTCAGTTGCACTTCTTATTTATTCTTTGCTTATTTCTGACTCTTAATGATCCTGTTTCCATCTGACATGAATGGTATAGTTAACCATCCATGAGCCCGTTCAGCCTCTGTAGGTGTTGCTTTTCCTTCCTTGGCTGTATTGTACAGTTTGTTTGCTTTTTTTAGAGTAATTGCTCTAAACTCAGAAGAATCTGTAATAGTCTTATTATGTAAAACCCATTTGTTGTTTTTGTTGTTCACCTTTTTTCCCTCTCCGACAGCACAAAATAGACCCTGAGAGTAAAAATGATTTTCCTGTTTTATGTGGTTTTTCCTCTTGCCGACCCCACAACACAGCAGCCTCGTGCTGGTTGCGTGACATCATGTCCACAGGTGAAATGAGCTCTTCAAGAACAGAGCTGCATGTATGTTTGCGCCTCTAGGTGTTTCTGTTGATGCTTTGCCCAGACTAAACAGGGCACCGAGGCACATGTGAGTTCAGGATTTGCTGCTTCAGAAGCCATGGTGGAGGCTTCCAGTCTCGACAGCAGCAGCGGCCGACCAGGCTCAGCTTATTTTATAGGACAGAAAACATCAAGTCACAGCAGGAGGTTCTGGCTGCTCCTCTACTGCCATGATGATTTAGCGAGGTGGCCATATAGTGGAAACCTGCTGTGAAAGTGTCTGTGTGGACAGTATGGGAGAGCCAAAGACAAGCTAAGGATGCAGTGACTTGTGTCGGGTGTTACAGACGCAGTCTTTAGACAGCCTGAGACTGTGAGTGGCTGAAAAGTGTGTTTGGGGCACTCGTAGAAATCACACCCATTGTTTTGTGTGAATCGAATGGTAGCCATTGCATTTAATGCCACTCAGTGTCTAAGAATACCCGGATTGCATCACAGCATTACAATACACAAAGTGTTCTCCATAATGAGGCCTTTCTTTGTTTACTTTCCCATTAGCGCGTCTTATTACAACAGTTTTCTGCTCTCTGGCAGTGCCAATCATCACGTTAGATCAGGAGTTCCAGGAGAACAATGTTTTATTTTATTTGACTCAAACTCGTCTTCGCTTGGTTTACAGATTCTTCGTTCTGTATTTAGCGGAGCCCTTAAGTTATGTAAAAGTGACGCACGTTGAACGTGAAACAAACACAGAAGGTGTCATCAAGGCAAAGATGAAATGAGCGCAATATACAGGAAAATCAAAAGAACTGTGATGTGTGAGAAATGGTTTTCACAAACGTAAATCATCAAAGGTTTATACCAAGAAAGCATTAAGGCATTGAACCAATGAAACAGTTATTTTGAAGCTTGATCTAAAGTAGAGTTTGATTCATCAGTCGCAGTAAAAAGATAGTTTCAAAAAGTAGAGACATCCTTGTTGCAGTTTTGGTGTCTGACTCCGATTTGTGATTTATTCATTTTGCTGATTCTCTTATAAGAACTGTAACTGACAGCATGTACATGCAAAATTCAACTGTCCTTCAATGCACAGTGTCATTTACTTGTTTATGAAACTGTGTAGTTCCACCTGACTGCACTGAGTCACAGGATATTCTCTCACTTTAAGCGCTTTAATAAATTGAACTTAAAGGAGGTGCAAATAATTAACTGAAAATGAGTTGCTGTACGTGCACCTTTATCTGGTGGCATATTCTGCCTCACCAAGCAAAATAACAGATTTACATTAAAAACAACAAACGAATATTAGATAATAAAATAATTTTTCAGTATGTTTATGACATCACCAGGACATGAACCCTTTTTCCTTCCTTGTAACTGCTTTGGTCCTCTGGTCTCAGTGAGGCTGCTGGCTCGGGGGCAGCTTTGGTTCTAGAGCTTTCTTCTGTTAGCTTTAAAATGTCCATGCTCAGCTGGGTGAGAGGGTCAGTGTCTGACCAGGTTTGCTGTTACCACCATGCTGATCTTCCTGTGGTACTGACAAGGTATTTGATGGACTGAGTTTAATTTCCCAGTAAACATCAGTATCAGTAGAATCAGTTATTAAGGCCCTGTTTGTAAATGGCCAGTTTACAGTCACCAGTTAGCCAGAGTACCTGGAGGAGTCCCACAGAGGCGCAGGGAGCCTCCTCGCAGTCAGGTGACAGTGCTCATTGTTTAACCAGTGTGTGACACTAAAAACAAAGAATTAAGAAATCATAGAAACTTTCTCAGACGTGCCCTCATTTTTAAAAAAATGTTTCTGATACATTCGGCTGGTTTTATGTGATTGGAGTCATACATGGACTCTGTTTAGCATTCATTTTTAGTTTTTTGCAGTCTTTGTTCATATCCATACAGAAGAACGGTGCCTTCTGCAGTTATTTTACTGGTGAGAGTCCCCCAAACTTATTTTACAAGCTCGGGCTTGCTAGCCACGACTATTTCAGACGTGTTTTCCTCAAAGTGGCAGGCTTGTTGTCTACAGAGTAGACAGCTTTTTTCCCTCGTCAGGTGCATGGGGTGGTTATTGAAGACAATCTTGTAAAATCTGCTTGGAAGCCTGAAGAACCAGTAACGACAGGACTATAATTTAGAACTCGTAGCTTTAAAAACAATAAGTGAAGCAGATGCTACAGGAGGGAAAGAGCCTGCCCTTCATTTATTATTCCCGTTGAAAGAAGCTGGTCTCTGGTTCGGTGGCTGTGTGCATTAAAAAGCTCATTTCAAGAGACTAACGTTGTAGAAGATGACCAGTGCAAGCAAATCTAAATTCAGTGCCAGACACAAATCCAGACATTCAATATTAACGAGCTGTTGGAGATCTGCTCCTCAGAACAGGTGTAATATCTTCATCAATGCAGTTACTGTTTTAAACAGAAATGATTTAACTTGATGAATATTTAACATCAGACTCCAAACTCATGAGGACTAAATGGGCTCCTCAGCCAGCTGTGCTCTGCTACCTCTGGTGAACCACCTCCACATCTGTCACCATGGAGATTGTGGAGCTCTCCTAGGACCTCCAGGGTATTTGTTATGCTTGCACTTGCTAATATGTGTGAGATGAAGGCCGCCACATCTTCACGATTCATGTGACTTTAAGGTGCCTGGTCATCATCGCCATAATATTAGATGTGTGTACGTTACGGCAGCAAGTCCCACTATAGGCTGTGAACATTTCCACAGGCCCAAATCTGAACAATAAGCCAAAACGTCTGTAGCCATCTATCTGTTTGTACCTTAATCTGCATTCTTGCATGGAGAGGTGGGAGGGGACTAATCGCTTTTCTACAGCCTCATTAAATCCTGTCCTGGTAGGTTAATGGTTAACTGGCTGGGCTGTTGATGCTTTGACGTTGGATGTATTTATATTACAGACTGTAATGAGTTATGGAAGGTAATTAGAAATATGTTTCACTTGATTCGTAGTCATAATAAAAATACAACATTTTTTTATGCATCGGTCATGGACTGATGTCATTCAGTTTTCTCACGTGTCTTTTAATAAACTGCATCAATGTGGTTTGAAATTTCATGACCTCAGTTTATGTGCAGCTGCTGCAGCTGAATAGAGTGTGCTGAGTGCTGTTACTGCTGCTCTCTGGCTGCACAAGGTCAATTTATTGGTTGGTAATACAGATTATTGATAGGCCACAAAGAGGCGTTGGACCCTGAATTCATGCTTGTACGTGTGAAGAAGGGAGGGAGGGCGAAACATGAAAGGAAAACTAGTACTTACCCTGATTTGTTCTACTTCGTTGCTTTTGAACTGACCTTTGAACTCGAGTTAACGGTTGATCTGCGTCACCAGTGTTTGGTTCACTTTTTCTTTCGAGTCGAGGCAGTGCAAAGCCAGTGTGAAGTGTCTGCTTTTTTCCTGTTCGTTTTCCAAATCTTTCATCGGTTTTCTTTATAAAATGAGTCAAAAAGCTCTGTTGGGATAAGCTCTTTATGTCTGAAGTCTACAGCTCAGACTCAGAGAGGAGCTCAGAATCTGAACTGAATAACGAATCATGTAACAAGATGAATTCATGAATCTGATTCTTATCATCCTTCACATTAAAAAACAACTTCAAAGATTTATTTGCTGTTTTTTTTGTTGTTGTTTGTTTGTTTGTTTTGCGGTTAATCAGAGATGTGGAGGACAGCCAGGTTTCTGTGTGCAGTGGTTGTACGGATCGTTTTCTGCTGCTTGTGTCATGAATACAGTTAGCTGCTACCTCTCATGACACACAAGGGGGCTTTAGTCTCTCTTCCTGCAGCTTTGTGCTCTGTGTTGATCCCCATGTGTGATTGGCTGCCTGCAGCCTGTGATTCAGCACTTGAGCATTAATCAGTCCTGTCTTCAGTTGGGTAGCTGTCACCTCTCATTGATGCATGGGTTCAGGCCCGAGTAGAAGGCGGGTACCCTGCTGACCTCAGACCCACAGCATGTAGCTGGGCCAGTTTATTAAAATGGCTTAGGTGTATTGTTAGAATTCCATCAATATTATTTGTACAGATTGCTTAATATAATTATATTTATCCATATTGTCAATATGTCTTATGGCTATAGAATTTGTGAAGATGTAATTCTCAAAGCTAAGCTCATCAGTGATGTTGTGGTCAGCTTTAATGCTAATCATGTAGGAGGATGTTTAGTAATCTGCCTGGGTACTATGGGATGTGCTAATGTATTAGGGTTACATAATTGGATAGGTGCTGATGGAATTTGCTGCTTGCACGTTTGGAAAAGGCACCCGAGGCTGAAAGGTATGAAAGATATGCTCCCATCCAGATGATGGATGTCTTTTTCAGGTAGGGCCTTGTGTGTCAGCAGGACGCTGCTCGAGTGCACGCTTCATCTGTTACCACAGTATAGCTTCATGGTGCTGATCTGGCGTACCTCAGGTTCAACCTTTCAAACACTTTGCTCTCTCAAAAGTCCAGCAAATGCTTTCCTCAGTTCCCAGTAACACCACAAGTGGTGCTAAAATAGAGGGGATACAGAATTGTAACAACGTCTCTTAAAGCGGTACATTTTCTCATTTTAAATATTAAATATTTTATTGACAACTGATCATAAAAACAACATAGTGGATCTGCACCTCAGTCATTGCATTATGTGCACAGTGTTTTTGGCACTGGGGTTGTATTAGCAGTGATGAGAAAAATGAAATGAGTGAGCCGCGTGAGCTCAGCATCAGCCTCTCGAGGCAGCCGTACATAAACAGGAGTATTAGCTGCTCCAGTTTCTGCAGTTGCCATCCAGCTTCACGTAGATTTTGTACTCGGCAGCTGGTAGGTTAATGACTGGCCAATGCATACTCTGTGGTCCTGCAGGTGCTTATGGGGTTCTGTGTGCACAGTTCATGAAGAGAAACATATTTCCCTGTAGTCCTAGCTGCACATCCCTGAACGTGGATGACTTATAAATGGCCCTAGATCACACAGACATGCAGCTTTTCTGCAAAGTACAAAAGGCTGTTTGGTGCCTTTAAAAACAGTCGTTTCTTTGTGTTTTCATTCAAATATTGTCAACTCTTCCCACACATGGATATTTAACAGAAGTTAATGTTAACCTTAGAGTGTCAAAACCAACACAAGATATTTGTTGTTTTGGATCAGAGCCATGTCTCCCTGCTTGCTACGGGAGAATCTGCAGAGATCTGTGTGCAAAAGGAGAGTGGGTGTGGGGCTTTGCCGAGCGAAAACTGTATGTAGTCCAATTTTAAGGTATCGACCTTACTAGATATAAACTATATAGCATCATCCTGCATTGCAACTAAAATCTAATGAAACATTTTAGCTGCTGATGTTGCTCAAAGATTCCTTGGCAGTCGGTTCTGCTCTTTAGGTGCAGATCCACCACTGAAATCAGTGCTAGGCATGAGAACTTTGGAGGCAGCTAAGTAGGGGTAGCTGTGTTCACTGGAGGAGCCAAGGTCACTGCCATTGGGTGGCATTGGGCGTATGCAGAATTGGCCTTCCCATGAGCCCTTTTCAGGATTTCTGTTTCAGGATCCCTTGATCCACAAGGTGATGTAATATTTGTGTGTGTGTGACTGCAGTGACATTTCTGAGCTCAAAGACGACATCAGATGTTGCAGCTTGTTTTAGTACATGTGGAAAAATGTTACATCGTTAACAGCAAGGTTTAAAGGAGTGGACAGCCGTTTGTCCTGCTTCTGCAGGATGAAAGAAAAAGGTCACCAGTGATCTACTGGTGCCTCAGTCTGGGTAAGATCACATGGATGTTAGGCATCGCCCCCCCAGTGGGAAGTAAAATCACTGTTTTTGTCACTTTTTTCCACAAATCAATAGACTTTATCGACTGTTGCCACACAGGTGCGTACACACACACACACCTTCTATTAAGTTGATCTTTGGCTTCATAGTTGAAGATGTGGTTTATCATTGTTGGCCTGTTGCAGATTTTAGTGATATAAAAGAAATGCAAACACTTGCACTACGAGGGAAATTCAATACAGCCGGGCTTTCTTTGCTTTAGCGGAGTTGAAAAAATCTAAAACCCCAGCTGGACATAACAGGTATCACAACGGTGGTTATCAGCTTCCTGTGTGAAGCTGAGCTTTCTGCTCTGGGTCCGATGCACATTCTCATCAAAGGGGCTTTTAATGTGTTGCCCGACTCTCCTTCAGCACAGAATAATCCCCACGAGCACAGCCGACTCCAGTGAGTGTTATCAAATGATTATATTGAAATGGTGATAAAATCTAACATTACATTGCAACACTGTTGCAAAGAAGACAGGAAATTAATGTTGCAGAAAATTGTTAATCCTGTGATTTAGCGCCCAGAGCGGTACGATGAGCATTTTAATCAGAGTTAATTGTTTTAAGTGTGGGTGTGCTCACGGTGCTGCTGTTCATTTTTAACATAACTGCCTCACATTAGCTCGGAAACTTTAAACTGGATGCATTTAAACACTGAAACTTACTGACCCACCGGCTAATGAAGGAGATGTGGAAATCCTTTTAGTTTGCCTGCACACAAAGGGAAATTAACTTCATTGATCAAATAGCTATTCTTGGTTGTTGTTGTGTGTTCTAGTAGCTTCCAATTCAACAGTGTAAAGGAGACTTGGCAGCAAAGTAAAGCAAAAATGTATAGATTTCTGGCATCACCAAAAGAATAGACTGCACAAGCCACTAACAACAAGATGCACAGTTTGCACTGCTCTGACTTTGTAGCTTCATTTGCTGTTAGTAAGCTAAACAGCTTAACAACTGGCACATAGAGAATACAGAGAATTCACATTGCAGTTAAAATATGATGCAAATAAAAGAGTTTCTCTAAGGTTTTGTGCTCAGAAGAAGTTGCCATGGTGAGTTGGTCAGTTACAAAGAGGGCCACTTTGGTAACACCAAGAACTCTGACTTGAAGCTCGACGTAGCTCACTGACCCATTAATCTCGCTTTGCTTTGGCTCAGCATCAGAGCTTTTCTGCAAAATGGGGCGATCGTGGTTCAAGAGTTGGGAGTTCGCCTTGTAATCGGAAGGTTGCCGGTTCGAGCCCCGGCTTGGACAGTCTCGGTCGTTGTGTCCTTGGGCAAGACACTTCACCCGTTGCCTACTGGTGGTGGTCAGAGGGCCCGGTGGCGCCAGTGTCCGGCAGCCTCGCCTCTGTCAGTGCGCCCCAGGGTGGCTGTGGCTACAGTGTAGCTGCCATCACCAGTGTGTGAATGTGTGGATGACTGGATGTGTAAAGCGCTTTGGGGTCCTTAGGGACTAGAAAAGCGCTATACAAATACAGGCCAAAATGACCAAGATTTTAAAAAAGCAGCCCTCAGACGTCTAACTTTGGGATATCTTCATCTTTATACCAGCGATGACTTATTAAAGAAAGTGAAAGGCGTAGGGTTAGACGTGCACAGCTTCTTTGGATTCGCAACACGCAAGCTAAAATCCCCATGTAGTTTTCAGCCAGCAGAAGCAGCAGATACACGAGGCACCAGCGAAATAAATGTTCACAGTTCAGAGCTGTTGCACTCCGTCGGGTGGATGTCATTAATGTTGTTGGTGTCATTCCATGTTTCAGTGGCTCTCACCGCTGTGCACCAGGAAACCATTTCTGTGTTGTAATAGACTGCACGCAGGTGTCGTTACAGCAGCTGGAGTGATCTGTGAAAAGGACCGGAGGCCTTTTTTAATAGAATTCATCTCTCCCAAAACAAAACACACACGATTCCCATCCATTATCTCAGAACACGAGATCATGTATTATTTTCTAATGATAGTCTGTTTTTTACATTCCGTGCAGTTTCCACTCATATTTAGTATTACCACAACCTGCACACCAACGTGCAGGACTATGCAGGGAGCAGATAAACCCATGACTCTTTGGGACAGTGGCTTTCTTTAGTCTCGTTGTCTCTGCGAGGTTGTCAGTGACCTGTAAATACCTTCTGATCGTCAGCTTACCTTTCATAAAACCACATCTTGGCACTTTTTTGGCACTTGACACAGTTTTCATGTGTTGTGCCCAAAAACCAGGATAATTGAAAAGGTTCTTGTTCTGTGTTGTGCTTACAGCACACCTGTGCCCAGCAGACGTGTTGTTAGTTTTATACATTTATATAATGCTTTCCTAGTCTTGCTGACCACTTACTTACTTTGCATTTGTACAGCACTTTATTCTGTAGACTTAAACCACATCATTGCCAATTTAAAATCCACCCAGGAAACCCCGGCTGTGGTTTGGGTTCTTCATACTGCGAGGAGACACCACCCTAACGATGTGCTCGTCCTCTCAGGCAGGAGAAAAGCCTCAGTAGCAGTGTGACCTTTAACATTTTTCAAACTCGCTGAGCCTGTATCTATAAATACATTTTTTAGGTTTTGTATGGTTCAGTGTTTCTGTTTTTGTGGAAATAAATGTGAAGAATGAAGGTGGAGTCACACCCTGCCCATCAGCTGATCTTACAACTCTTACTTAAATTACCTGAAGAGACACCAGCTCCCTCCTCATACCTGTTATGTCAGTTCGGTCAAACACCAGCACCCTGCTGTTACTGCTGAAAGACATTTGCGGTAATTTATTTGCGTCACTTCATTAGCACAGCCCGTTAACACAAATTGTGCATTCTTAGTAAAGTTTGATCCAGCTGAGGCCGTTAGTTTAAGGCTTTGTCTGTGTGACAGTAGTCAGAGTGAAACTGCGTCTGTGGAGATGACAAAGGTTACTGGGCCAACCAAGGTATATGCATGGTGTGTGCGCCCGCACCGTCACTTCCTGTAAATGGGGTTTGAACTCTGTTTTGTTGTTAAACTGATTTTTACTTTTTTAAAATAAAGATTTATGTCCAGTTACTCTTGGTTACTTGCTAAAGAGAAGTCAGAGGTATGTGATTGGCTCAGTTTTACTGATTATCTGCCTGTCAGCAAGATTACAGTAAAAGTAACTGTCTGCATTTCAGTAAACTTAGTGGAGAGGTGGAGCATGGTCAGAAGAAGAACCTTTTGAATTTTAGTGTTGTTACTTTCTTTAGGGCATTGTCTCGGTGGAAGGCGTGCTCTCCGGGTCTCCTCGGATGTCGTTAGCCTGCGTGCACGGGCTCTGCTTTTTTGTTAAAGGCACAGTAGTCCACTGTTATTTGAATTAGCTGTTGCACCCTAACACCAACGTATCCAGGTAAAAGCGATTCTCTTTTAATGTCTCTCCTCTTAAACTTTTAGTTGGAAATAAAGTTTATTGCTCAAAATGAGTTTATGCCTGAATGTTGCCGGCTAACATCGCGGTGACAGTGTGTGTGCATGAGCGTTTGCACGTGTGTCTGGGTAGGCTTTAGGGTCAAACCTGAAACCCCATGAGCACTACTGCCCCTACTGGCTCTGTCGAAATAGGTGATATCAGAAACCCGAGTGTGGTTCAGAGACGCTTATAAAGAAAAGTTTCCATAAAGGCGGAATAACAGCTTTTAAGGGAGTTGTTGATGGAACTCGGCATGAGTAGTTTTCCGTAAGACGCAAACAAAAATGTCATATGTGCTTCTTGCTTTGACCTTGTGCTGTCGAAGGGTTAAATTAAACTGATTCAGCTGAAGCTGTGACAGAAAATATTACACGTGTATTAAAGAGCAGTTGTCGAAGTGGAGCTGATTAGACAGCATCAACAATGTGAGCGTTGACAGAGAGGCGTGGTAGTATTAATGTAATCATGTAACAGTGTGAAAGAAAGACTGGGATTGTTTTTACGTTTGCCTTAAGTGCACTAAAAAGTCGAATCATCACACGTTACAAAGGCTGTGCAGATATCACTGGCTTTAACGGATGTGCAAGTTTGCATATCTATCACACATGGTTAGCTTTGACTTTGACCACATGAATCTGTTTTTAAGCTCTATTTTGGTCTCCACCATCTCCAGTGACGGTGTGTCTTTGTCATCATATAAACAACATCTTGCATTGTAAATAGGGCTGGGCCATATTATACCGTTCACGGTAATACCGGTATAATGTTAGGCAACGATAGGAAAATGAAATATCGCGATAGAATATGAGTAAAACGCGCATGCGCAGTGCCTTTGTTTTCATACGCACATGGCCGATTGTTGAGTGAAACAGATGAACCAGAATTGGTTTGTAAAAATGGTGCAACTTCAGTGATGTGGAACTGGTTTGGTGTTTGTCCGTCAGATACACGACAAAGCACATTTTTTTGCAGAACATGCAAGCGGCCGTTGTTATTGTCATATTTGTCGGACTAAGATGCTCTTAAATCTGGGAGTAATCTGGGTCCTAAACTCCGTATGCTTCAGGTCAAACAACACTGCAGCATCACTTAGAGTTAAAAACTGTCTAAATTCTTTCATCTTTAATAAAACGATCAGCATTGCTGCTTTACCAGGTGTAACTATAAAGTTTAACTTCCAGGCATCCATGAAAACAAAAGTTATTACATTTAACGGAGTTAGAAGCTAGCAGGAAGCTAGCGGAAGTTAGCTTGCTAGTTTCGCTAGTTACCTAAGCATGATATAGCATGTTCTGACTGAGAGATTTCTGAAAAAAATCAAACGTACAGCTCTGCTATCACTTCCAACATAAATGAAGACAGGAAACTAAACAGCAGTGACGTTTGTAGGGTTACTGAAGTTGGGCTAGCTGGTATATAATGATGTGCTACGTGATCGCTAGCGACACAGCTATGTTAGCATAACATAAACAGTGAAGCTGGAGGACGAACACTAACACTTTTCCACTTATAAAAGTTAACGTGAAGGTTCTTCATGGTTAGAGACAAATGCAATCGCATGGCAGGATGCTGTAAACGGTCCAAACTTCAGTCAGGAGAACAACTGAGATAATCCATCCACAATACGAGGTTAGTCATTAATATACTGCAACAACATGGGAATAGAGCAGCTGCCAGAGAATTCAACATTAATGAATCAATGGTACAGAAGTGGAGGAAGCAAGAAGAATGAGTTTAATAAAGTTTGATTTATCTGACTGCTTTGTTTCGCTTAATGTGCCTTATAATCCCGTGCACCTTATGGTCCGAAAAATGCGTACTGCACACTGCAGTTTAATGTTGCAAAGCACCTCTTTTTAACTTCAGTGGATATTATACATGGTTATGCTCAGGATATGTCAGCCCATTTCTACTGGAAATGCCTTTTGGTTAAACTTTCAGCAAGGAATTTGCATTTGCACTGTTACATTTTTATAAAGCTTTAATGTACATAAAAACCAGCTTCTTGTTTAAGTGAAAATAAATGGAAGGCTGTCTTTTTGCGCTAGTAATGTTGTGGAGTTGTATTTTGTCTCGCATCAATTATATCGTCGGTTATATCGTTATCGCAAATTTTCAAATATATATCGTGATAAATTTTTTTGGCTATATCACCCTGCTCTAGTAAGAAGTATTGTAGAAAAATAGTTACAGGCAAAAATGCCCTTATCTTGGATCGATCTTGATTTTCCTGAGAGATGAGGTTTCACATCCAGCTTAGCGTGGTTGCAGTTAATTTTACTGGCAGGTGTTAACCTGCAAACTGCACTGTGTCCCCCCCCAAAGAAAGAAAAAAATAGAGCTTCATTAAGACAGGGGGCCAATGGAGCTAAGAACTGGGGCAATTTGGTAACTTTGATTCATGTAGTCCTTCTGTTAATGTGCGCCTCTCTGTGTGTCTTAAGACACAGATGGAAAAATAATTAGTTTTACTCCACGTGTCTTAAGGCTAAGTTGGGAAGAAATCGGGCATTGTGGGTTTCTGTGTGTTCTGATGATTTATAGAGCAGTCACTGGAAATTCAAAACACTGCCTACTGACCAATCAGTGTTTAGGAAAATGGTGTCTCTTCCAGGAAGATCCCTTTGGATAGTAAGAGGGTCTGAAGTTTTTTAGTAGTGTCAGTTTGCTTTTCCCTGATGAGCAGTAGTAAGGGGAAATATTCTTTATGAATAAATATTCATATTCTGTGTTCCTTGATTATTATTAGGTTTTATTTTCTCATTGGTTGCAGATAATTTTAACATTAAATTATTCTCTAAAAAAGGCTCCTCTTTGTACTTGTTGACCTTATTATATTCAATTTGCAAGCAGTGGTTTGAATTCCATTTTATTTATTTATTCTGAGCTTTTTTTCTCGCACCAACAACACAACAACAGCTGGAAAACAAACTAAAACGGTGCTTTTGCAGTCTTGCTGACCAAAGTGCTTAAACGTTCAGATAAAGAAATGATATGCTGAGTGTGTTAAACTTACTTTGTGCTGCAGGTTCCAGATGGAGTCTTTCTTGAAAAACAAGGGTCAAGGTGACATAAAACCTTCATTAGACACTGTCAGTGGTTATGGTATAAAAGTTTATTATAAATTTTCTCTTGTCTAACAGTAAGAATTAAACCTTTAAGCTGTCAGTCAGCTCGCCTTCACACTTATGGAAAAGGGGAAGAGAGCATTTTCAATTGTGTTTGTATTGATTCATTAACATTTTAAAATACATGTTTATTGTCCTAGTGGGCACAAACCAAAGCCATTTCAGAAGCAACATTAAACACAGACGCTATCTGAAACGCTGCTGGGCAGTTACTTTAAAACCCATACAGACTTGAATGGGGAGAGAATTCTAAGTTTAGGATAGGATAGGCTTTTATTGTCATTGTACACGTACAACAAAGTTTTGGGTGGTCTGCACCATCTGTGCATTTCAGTGGTCACTGTGACAGAAACCCAGTAAAAAATCTTTGTTTTTCCCTGAAAGTTTTTCTTCTGCTACAAATGCACATAATTTTGTTACTTTCTTACGCTTTCGTTAACATTTTCTCCTTTTATATAATGACTCTGGTGCAAATCCAGCAAAAGCATGAATAAATATTTTCTGTAAATAAACCAAAATGGGTTTTTCCTTAGAGCTCAGATGCCCCAGTTCCCAGGAGAAGCACACTGACATGAAGTCTGGGGCATGGACTCGATGTGCTCAGTGCCTCCTAACATGATTAGGAAAGCACAATAACACAAGTGCTGGTTTACCCATTTTGCTGATGTGTTTTTGATACGATATACTGGAGTTTTGCTCAGTGTGCTCAAAGTCTGCTTTGGACTAATTCATGTGAAAATGCTGCCACGAGTTTAAGTCATTACAATAAATTGAAGGTACAGCTGTAACAAAAGTGTCAGTTTTCATCAAACACAAGCTAGCATCTAAAAGCTGAGTGCTGTGGTACTGTTCTGTGTGCACTGTGGAGGTTCCTGTCAGTTTCAGCAGTTTGCTGAAACATAGCACATGGTGAATTCACCAGCACTGACACTGATTTTTACCAGTGTGCCAAATCATCCTGAGGGCAACATGAACATCTGTGGAGTTCATGCTAGAATTTTAAGCACCGTTCTAGACAATTGTCACTGTGTTTTTACACACACTATGAAATGGTGACACATAAATGGCGCACACACCTAATATCATGAAGTTGTCTTGTCCACACTGCACATGTTTTCCTGTTTCTGGTTCCCACTGCCCTCCACAGCTAGGTGACTACTTGTGAGTAGAGCGTTTGACTTAAATTACAAGCACTGAAAGGTTAAAGCTGCACAACCAAAATAACGCCCCGGTACAGCAGTGGCTGCAGTACAAGTTTTCATTAGGTGAGATTTCATGTAAGAACCTTGGAGAGAGACATCTGTGATTAATAGTTTCCGTCACAAACACCACTATGGTGAGCCATTCGTGTCAAGGATTATATGGATTATACTGTCTGTGTCCACAAGTGTACGAGGGTCTATTTAATCTGAGTGGTGTTGATTTTCTTATCAGATGTGATTGTGATGCTCTGTATGGACATTCCAGGCAGACTGCAAGCAGAGTTGGAGGGTGGGGTCCACAGCAGCCCACGTGCATGTCCATAAACAAGCATAATCCTGGCTCAGTATAACAGTTTCCAGCTGCGTGCACTTTGATGACAGGCCAGACATCAGCAATTTTTTTATTTTTTATTTTTGTTTAAGATCCTGTTCAGCAGACAACATTGGTTGCATCACTTAAAGCAGAGTAAAAAAATTTCAGCTTCACTCCTGTAGTTACAGGTTAGACTGTCATTTACCTGCAGCTGAGACATTGGTTCCCCTGCACATTAAGAAATTTGACTTGTACCTATAGAGATGACATCTGTTGTATTGTTACTGAATCTCATTTCTCACTGTGTCTCACTGTGCTGTGCTCTCAGCTCTACCAGCAGGGTCGACTCTGCCAGCTGGGGGGAGAGTTCTGTGAGCTGGAGGTGTTTGCTAAAGTGCTGCGGGCTTCAGACAAAAGGTAAGAACATAATGGGGCCAAACTGTGCCCATCACTCTCCTAAAGTAGTTTTCACACTTCCACTGCAGTCCTGAGCAGGTTCAGCAGAGTCTGAGATTAACCATAAACTGCAAGTTGATTACCTTTGAGATCAGTTAACTCCGAGTACGTTCACCTTGAGTTTAGTGTGTGCGAGTAGGGAAAGAAAGCCACCTTCAATGGAGCTTTGATAGCACAATTCACCATGGCAACACGTTAAATGAAAAGCAGAACTTCTATCTTAATCCAGTAAAACGAGGAATATTAATATTCCTAACCTTTGGAGACCCTTTGGCTACTAAACATAGAGGAAGTATACAAGTATATGTCACTGTACACTGGGATGCTAAACTTTAAATTTAGGAGGGTAGAAAAGAGTCATTTTAATGAGCTCTGGCCACTTTGTCATCAGTAAAGATGGTATTTGGAGTTTGGTGAATGCCGGTTTTTTCATCATTCACCAAACTTGCATTTTCATTTGTTCATACTGGAATCCTCTTTTTTTTTTTTCTTCTTTTTTTTCCAACAGTGGATGGAACCAGTTTTTACACTGGAACCAAACATAGGTTTAGTCGGGTGCCCTTAATGATGTTAAACATGTTTTTAGGTAACCAGAGAAATCAGTTTTTAGCTCTTTTGAAACTCTTGTCCACTCTGTTAAATGTAGTGTTAGGCAGGCTGATAGGTGTGAAACACTAATGATGCTGGAACAGAGAGGAAGGAAGCAATGTCCATCAACCAAAACTCTAATATTGTGATTGCTTCCATCATATAATTTCTAACTAGAGAATTTAAGGTCTTGTTTGTAGATCTTTGAAAACACATTTGGCACCTATCATCGTAGACATCGTTTCATGTGAATCTTCTTTAGACTGAGGAATGCTCATATATGGAAATGAGATCCCTTCTGTATGACGAGGACATCAACTGCGTACACTGACCTGTTGTTCATTTCTTGACGGTCCCTTGTGTGATATTCTTACTGCTAGTTAACTGTGCCAGGTGTTCTGTACAGTAGGGATGGTGCCATGCTGTCTACGGCCATGACTGATAAGAATCTGTTTACGCTAAAAGCTGCTTGTGGACTGGATTTTTTTATTTTTTGTGTTTCCTGCAATTTGACTGTTGACCCGATGTCTCCCTTTGACTTCATCACTGCAGACACCTCCTGCACCACTGTTTCCAGGCCCTTATGGACCACGGTGTGAAAGTGGCCTCAGTTCTGGCAAACTCCTTCAGCCGCCGCTGCTCCTACATCGCCGAGTCTGACGCCCACGTCAAAGAGAAGGCCATCCAGTTTGGCTTTGTGCTGGGTAAATGTCAGGGCTGGGCAGTGGAGGCTTCAGATAAGCACTGTGTGGGATAGAAGTGCAGAGCTGTCCTTATGTTAGGTGGTTGATAACGTACAATATAAACAGCATATAATGTGGGCCATATTAGGGCTGTGCGATATGACCAAAATCTCATATCCCGATATAAGACCTCTATCGTCCCGATAACGATATAAATCACAAAAATGTAACATTTTCTGTCTGTGAATCTCGGGCAGGTGAAGTGTTTCCAGCTGCGCGTCATGTAGCTGGAGTCGTGTGTTTTAACCGATGCATGAAACGACACATTTTTAGACATAAGTTGTAACGGCGCCGTTTTCTTTGTGAGTATTTATTACACGGCGTGCTGCGGGGAAAAGCCTGTTCTAACGTTTGAGTCTAAGGTTTATTTTTTAGCACCGGACGGCTCTTTTTTACTTTTCATCTGTAAATAATCTGCATCTTTCACGTGATTCAGTTTATTTTGAAAAGTCTCAACAGGATCTTGAGCTTTATTGTGAAAGGTTTATGTGGAACATAAACAATCGAACACGCGATGGTGTTACCGTCGTTGTTGCTAACGACAACACATAAAAACAGGCGCTTGTCCGTCCGTAGTGTGGTGATATTAAATATAAGAGAAAGAGAGAACTTTAAGAAATTAATATAGCCACTACAGTGACCATCAGAACATGAACAAATATTACCGTAAACAGTTTATTTTGCGACACCACGAAACAAACGAGAGGGTAAAATGAAACGATAGACGTTTTTATATAGTCATCAGATACATATCGTTATATTGAACAGCCCTAGGCCATATGTATTATGATAATACGTTATTATAATAATTGTCATGTAGGGCTGAACGATTATGGAAAATAATCTAATTGCGATTTTTTTGCCCCAATATTGCGATTGCGATGCGATATGCGATTATTTTTTAAGGTCTTTGTCTTCTGTATTATTAAACAAAGACAAGCAATACATCATATAGTATGGCCAATACTATATTACATTAATTTTAAACTGTTCTTTCCTGGAAGACAGACCTCTGTTATGATGACATGAGGTGATGCATGAATTGATGACTGACATTTTTATTTAACTTCTTCAATCACAACAGTATATTTGAACATACACAATAGTTTATTTTTAGCTTACAAACATCTGAGCATAAAGTGCTGACAAGGAACCCTGGTGTAAACATTAAAATGAAAGTCAGTACAATGTGCAGATTGCAGAAATATACATAAACAAAATCAGTGGCTTTACCACACTCAGTTTTTCCACATCTGTGAACTACTAGACAGTCATTCAATTAAAAAATAATATTAAATAAATAAAACTAATAAATAAAAAATACACACATCTTACTGATCTCTGCAGTCAGTAACATTACACATAAAGTGCAAACATAATAGCAATTGTATAAACACACACACAAACACGCCTTTAAAGTTTAAAGGCGTGAAATTGGACGGTCTAGTTCTGATTAGCGTCACCGCTGTCTCGGTGGAGTTTAATAAACTCGGCCGTCTGCTTCTTGCTATCTAAAATATAACCAGACACTGGTGTAAATTCTCGACTGTCTCATACTTCTGTTTAATAAGTTTTCTGTTTGACGTTTAGTCAGCTGTGTGAAAACCAAGGAGGAACCCACCCGGGGGATTAATAAAGTTTTATTTTATCTAATCTAATAACTTTAATCTCAGCCAAACCGATTTACTCACGAACAAACAAAACACTGAAAAAAAGCCCAACAATAACATTTTTAGGTTGTCTAAGTGACTTATATATCACGTTTAACCCGAGCAGCGAAACTCCGCGGTGATCTGAAAATGATGTGCCGGGAGTTGTGCCGTTCTCGGCCGCATCAGTAACCCTCGAGCTCCCGGCTAGCTGTCGAGCTGGTGGGTAGCAGACGCCTCTGAAAACGTCGAAGCACTTTTGCAAATATGGGATATCTTGATAAACCGAGCCGATATTTGATGTTTACACAACTACTTTCTCGCCTGAAAATATGTTAAAAGTTTATTTTGTGACCCAGAAAGATTAGTATGAGTAATTTTAAAACTTAGTAGCGGCCGCCATTGTTGGAAACTGGAGTTTGGCTGGGCCGCGCTATGAATTCTGGGATATGGTAGTAATTTGGACAGCCGCGCGTCGCTGTGACGTAATCGGTCTACAAATGCGGCCTCAGGAGGATGCAGCCCATGAATTTGGACATGTCCAGAGTATAATCGCAGCCTTTGCGGTTAGAAAATTGCACTTGATCATGTCGCGATATTATCGCAAATGCGATATATCGTTCAGCCCTATTGTCATGTCATTGAGAGAATTTAATATTTGAGCAGAGTTCTAGCTCCCATAGATCTCTGAAACATTAGTCAGTGAATTCCAGATACTCCCCATCTTAACTCATTATGTGTATAAAGCACACCTGTCTGCAGAATCAGTTTCTTTCCAGTTTCTCCACCAAAGAACAAAAGTCTTCCCACATGACATTAACCCAAAACATACCAACAAGGTAACAAAGGAGAGGATAAGAAGAAGCTTGGCATTCCTATATGAAATTTGTGGAGTGAGCCGAAGCCTCAAGTTGCTAAGCAACAGCCAGGTTTTAGAGTTTCTGTAAAGAGCAATGGGCCAAAATCCCTACAAGAAACATCTTACTGCTGTGCTTCCCAACAAGGGTTTCTCCACCAAAATACTAAATATTTATTTCACTTAGAAACTGATTTGCATGTCATTAACTTTTACATAATGCGTGTTTCTGGATTTTGGGTTGATATTCTCTGTGCCTTAAAACTTTAGAGCAGGGGTGTCAAACTCAAATACAGAGTGGGCCAAAATTCAAAATGGAACAAAGTTGCAGGCTAACATTAATATTTATTGAAAAAAAAATCTTCCTCCAGATGTAAGAATGAATCTTTTCTTATGGACTCAAATAGGTTTTGCTGGAAAACTGAATATGGAACAAGCAAAGTATTAGTATTATACAGCTAATATATATATTAGCTGTATAATACCAGTAGGCCAGCTCTAATAATAATTTGGTATGGCTTCGCAGGCCAAATGTAATTAGGCTGCGGGCCAAATTTGGCCCACGGGCCAGAGTTTGACACCTATGCTCTAGAGATTTCTTTCTAAGTGACCAAACTTCCAGTCAAAGTTTGGTTTTCTTAAGACCCTTGTGCTATGACCAGCAGACACCATAGTTGTTAGGCAGATGACTGTCATGTTTCTGTTTGTAGGTGGCTTCTTGTCTGATGCGGGCTGGTATGGAGATGCAGAGAAAGTGTTTCTGTCGTGCCTGCAGCTGTGCACGCTCCACAGTGAGGTCCTCCACTGCTACCGGGCTGTGGAATGCTGTGTCAGGTCAGTGTCAAAGAGCTGCTTTTATTCACCAGGGAACTCTGTGTCCTATAGTTACAATACCATAATTGTTAGATGTGCCAGATATGATGTTACACAACATGTGTTTTCTCCCAGAACACTTAGGCGTCTGACAGCACAGCTTGAAATGTTAGTTGTGAATAAAAGCCACTGAGTGATTCATATGAAGAGCTGTTAAACAGTCTGTCTTTACATTTTTTTGATTCTTATCAGATGAAAACGGATAAAACACAGAAACTGTATCTCATCACAGACGGTTAAGCTTTCCTTCTGAGTGGAAGTAGCAGCTATCTGTCATGGAGTAACAACACTGTAACTGTTATAAACTAAAACAGCAACATTGTTAGAAGTACCATGGGCCCATATTTAAGGCCTTGTATATAAATGAATCCTAGCAAATGGTATTAATGAATAAACTGAACACTGTAGAGCTAAGAAAAAGCTGCAAAAATGTTTGATCCAGATGTTTCTGTAGCATATTTGGTCCTGACGGGTGTGTTGACCGGGCACAAACATGTAAGCTGTGGTACAGTTTTATATGAGCTCTGCTGTCTCTGTAGTGTGTAACCGAGTGGGTGTGATGGGTTGTCCGTGATGGAGAGCAGTTTGTTCAGTGACCGCCTGTCCCTTGCTGCCCAATGACGATTCCAGATTAGTTTGTTGATCCTGCTACATGTCTACCAGCATCCCGAGAAACTAGAGACTGTTCATCCGCCTGTTGTACACAGCATCACTGTTGGGTTCTCCAGTTTAGTGTCCAGTCATTTAAGTGAACTATGGAA
Organism: Diplotaxodon limnothrissa; assembly: GCF_057381915.1. Taxonomy (NCBI): domain Eukaryota; kingdom Metazoa; phylum Chordata; class Actinopteri; order Cichliformes; family Cichlidae; genus Diplotaxodon; species Diplotaxodon limnothrissa. Next base: position 2,553,549 of record NC_140609.1, on the reverse strand, counting down.
GTCAGCAACCATCTCTTTGTCCTGGGGACGTTCAGGAAGGGGAGATTTTTGTTGGACCATCCCACAAAACGTCTCACCAGTACCTGTACTCTGACTCCTGCCCACCCAACCACTGCAGTGTCGTTAGAGAGCATCTGCATGTGGCTCGATTCCCTGTTACACTGGAAATCTATAGTGTAGAAAATCAACAGGACTGTCCTGTGTGGTGCCCCAGTAGCACTAACACCACATTAAAGATGGGCTTCACCATCCATACAAACTGAGGAATCCAGGAGACGGTAGCAGTGGTGACAGCCAGCCTGAGCTTCTCTCATACATGCACACACACATGTTGCAAATTGCGGCAAACTGAATCCAGTTATTTTCAGGGAAACCAGTGCAGCAGTTTCCTTCCACAGCTTTTGTTGTTTTTAAATTGACAGTTATGCAGTAATACAGCAGATAAGACTGAGACTGAAGCGTCCCTGTCTTCTCTCTTCAGGCTGCTTCATGTCCGTAATGGAAACTGCAAGTACCACCTTGGGGAGGAGACCTTCAAGCTTGCTCAGTCTTACATGGACAAACTAGCCAAACATGGCCACCAGGCCAACAAGGCAGCGCTGTACGGCGAGCTCTGTGCCTTGCTCTTTGCCAAAAGCCACTATGACGAGGTGTGTAGGTTTGACCACTGAGGTGCTTTACAGTTTTGATACTGAGACAACTGAAAGTCCTTTCTGTCTGCAATGACCTTGTCTCTCAGGCGTACAGGTGGTGTATAGAGGCTATGAAGGAAATTACTCCAGGGCTGCCTGTCAAAGTAGTGGTTGATGTCCTTCGCCAGGCCTCCAAGGTAACACTCACACATGTATTTATCGCTCAGATCAGTCTTTGTCTGAATTTTTACACTAGTCTTCCAGACACATGTGTAAACTGTGGATTGTCTCTTCCCTGCAGGCCTGCGTGGTGAAAAGAGAGTTCAGAAAAGCAGAGCAGCTGATCAAACATGCAGTGTTTCTAGCAAGGTAACCCGCTGGGTGTAATGAAGACTCGACAGGGTACTTTCTAACATCGCAGTTTCTGACTGAAAATATTGTCTTACAGAGAACATTTTGGACACAAGCATCCCAAGTACTCCGACACGCTGCTAGATTATGGATTTTACTTATTAAATGTGGACAACATATGCCAATCGGTTGCTATTTACCAGGTACGTAGAGCGATGTGCTACAGGAGTATGCTCTTGTTTTCAGTGATGTTATTTAATTCAATCTTGTCTGATGTACAAATCCCAGACAGCGCTGGATATCCGACAATCGGTCTTTGGGGGGAAGAACATCCATGTTGCCACAGCCCATGAAGACCTAGCCTACTCCTCATATGTGCACCAGTACAGCTCTGGGAAATTTGACAATGCTCTGTGAGTGCATCTTCTAAACTCGGCTAATTACATTCCTCATGAGCTGCCTTGTAAATGTAGTCCAACACCCAAAGTCAGACTCTGGTATTTGGGTAATGTGTATGCAGCTGCACATATCAAATGTTTAACTGTACACACGGGCAGACGTAAAGATGACTGGAGATGCCTGTTGTTTGTGTAATTAATCATGTGATGCTCCTCGTGTATACAAAGGCTGTGATTCAGCATTGCCTAATGGTGAGACCTTTGATCCACTTTTGGACCGTATGAGCTGCAAAACAACTTTGTTCAATGGAAACACTTGATATTCTTGGAAGTGTTTGTCCCCAATATGTAGAGTTTCCAGCCAAGTCTGAGTTACACGACTGAGTGCTGTGTTTGTCCCTCAGATTCCATGCAGAACGTGCCATAGACATCATAACTCACATTCTGCCTGAGGACCATCTTCTGCTGGCCTCCTCTAAGAGAGTCAAAGGTAAGGCAGGCAAAGTGGAGAGTAGTATTATGCTCGTGTGTGTGACTGGCTGCTTGTAATAAAGTACCTTGAAAGAACAATTTAAAACTGGTTCTTTGCTAAGTTGTCTATTCGTAGGTCAAACTTTTGTGGTTTGACAGATTAAAAAAACATTCAGCAAGTGAGTGAAAAAGCAGCCGATGTCCAAACAAACAGTTTGAAAGAGCTTCAGGACGCCTGGAGAATTATTGATTAAGACCAGTTTACATGGAGTCTGAATCCTTTAAAACATAAGAAGTTAGGGATAGCTCAAGACTTTTGCACAGTGCTGTATCTGTTTGAAGCTGTGCATTATGTCTTATAGACTCTATCCGCGTTTGCTTGTTTTTCCCCAACAGCCCTGATTCTGGAAGAAATTGCCATCGACTGTCACAATAAAGAGACAGAAGAGCGCCTCCTGCAGGAGGCTCACGACCTGCACCTCTCCTCGCTGCAGCTGGCCAAGAAGGCTTTCGGAGAGTTCAACGTACAGACAGCCAAACACTATGGCAACCTCGGACGACTCTACCAGTCCATGAGGAAGTTTAAGGTGAGGAGGACATGTGTGGTTTGTAATATTTGACACAATAATTCAAATTAAGGGGCATAAACCATCCCAGCGTGTGCCAGTTGTGCTGCCTTGTGATAAAAATAATCTCAGTGTAAGAAAAGGTCAACGGCAGAGAACAGCTATTCCACATTCACCTCATCTTGATTAAGAGATGAGTGTTTGTGTGAGAGTGAGTCACATTGTGCTTTTACAAGCACAAACCACTGTTTGTGGGAGACTGAATGGTTTTTGCTATTTAAAGCCAGAAATGATGAGATGTGAAATATTGTCATTGCAGTTGGCTGGGATTACACAAATATCAGAGTGGTGCACATTTATAAAGAGTGTGCACCAGTCTTAGATGCTGTCTTTGGCCTATAAAAAGCCAGAGTGGAGGTTAAAAGTAATCCTGCAGAAGTTCTAGTCTGCAGCTGAAATGACTTTGGGCAAGTATCTAATATCCTGCTGTTAATGAGAGACTGACTTGGGACTACACGTTATTCCTTTTAGTCCATTGGAAATGGACTGGAAAACAATTTAAGTGTGAAAGGCCATAACTTGCTTTCAGAGTGTAATGTGACAACTTTACTTTGACCCAGTTACAACACTTACAGGCACTCAACCACTTTTTGTTTTCAGTGGAAACGTAGCTGGATGTTTGATTTATGGGAAAGGCCATGGAAACCAAATAAATATTGCCTTTGAGTTTTGTCTTTGTTTGTGATTCATATCTCTTTGTCTTGCACACGTATTTGTGTAACCAGGAGGCAGAGGAGATGCACATCAAAGCCATCCAGATTAAGGAGCAGCTACTGGGCCACGAAGACTATGAGGTGGCTCTGTCTGTGGGTCACCTGGCCTCCCTCTACAACTATGACATGAACCAGTACGAGGATGCAGAGAGGCTCTATCTGCGCTCCATCGCTATCGGTCAGTAAGAGCAGAACAAGTTCACGTCCATGTTTTTTAGTGTCACAGTAAATGAGGCCCAAGGCCTGGGTCCTGATGTTGCTTCGTCACAGAACATGTTGTACTGAGATGCATCATACTCAACCTACTTCTCAGTTAATTGCCAAGTTTTGCTGTTATTGTTATGTAATCATTTATGTAGAGCTGACATTAATCAGTCCAACACCTGACGTTACTTCGCTACAATGGAAGAGGGTAACATTATCAAAAACGGGGCTCGAGTCAGAGAGACTGAATGAAACATGGTCTGTGATGTTTCTGTCTTCACAGGTAAAAAGCTGTTTGGCGAGGGTTACAGTGGGCTGGAGTACGACTACCGAGGCCTGATCAAACTCTACAACTCAGTGGGAAACTACGAGAAGGTGTTTGAATACCACAACGTACTGTCCAACTGGAACCGGCTGAGGGACCGGCAGTTTGCAGTGGCGGATGCCCTGGAGGACGTCAACACTACACCCCAGCAGACCCAGGAGGTGGTACAAGCTTTCCTATTGGCCCAGAGCCTAGGCCCCACCCGCCCCTGTCTCGGCTGATTGGTTGACCGAAGGAGAAGGAGAAGAGAGGAGGGAAAAGAGACAAGTGGGTGGGTTTTAGCCTGGTGTGGACATGATTTGAGCCCAAAATGTGATGCTTCAGTTTCACACGGATTAGTAACACAGCAAATTCAAACATCACTGGCAGCTTGGTTGACTTTGTATGCTGCCAGTACACACACACAGACATACACACGTTTTCATGGAATAAAAAAAATAAATAGAGAAGACACTTATCAAACCTCATCAACACACTCTCACCATCAAGATGCAGTCACTGCGTTTCTCCAACAGAAAGAGGACACATGCCCGAGACTGGGGACTCGAAAAGAAACGTCAGACGTCCTATAAGGATGACGCACGACCTCCTCGCCTCTCATCTCACTCGCCTTTTTCTTCCTGGACAGCAGTTTTGCTTTTGTACCGTACCAGTGTAGCTCAGATCTCCGGGAGCGAACCCGTGTTCTCAAGAGCTGCACGACAGCATCTGTGGAATACCTGCACATCCATCAGCATCACTTGGCAGATCACAGCTGGAAATAGTTGGATATTTTTGACACTTGTACAGTTAAAGAAAATACAGATTGTACTCTTGAGTTTTATTTGAAGGCTTTTTGTTGTTGTTTTTTTCTTTGCAATTAACTGAACGCGAACCCTCAAAGTTGCGTGGAGGAGAATGTGATAACACCAGGTGTGGTTTTTACACACAACAGGTTTTCACAGGTCTTTTTTTCCAGCTTAGTACTGACATAGCATCATTAAAATGCCAATAATTTATATGCAAACATATGTTTATGTAGCCCTTTGTTTAAGTTTTCTTACTGAATGAGAAATGGCTCAACACTATGATAACAAGGGACACGGATGGGAGGGCAAAGAGGAAGCTGCTACATGTGCAAAGGCTCCGCAGCCTCGCTTTGTTCATCTTGAGGCTGTATGTGTGAGTGAGTGAGTGGAACACAACTCTCGGTGCCCAAGTGCTCCACCGATGACTACCAGCCTTACACCAGCTTGCAGTTATCTGTCTGTAGACGGACCCATATTTTGAAGTGCTAAATAAACTATTATATCCTTAACGGCGCTACAGTGGGGACCAATATTGTGTGCTTGTGTGCGTGTTTGCATAGCAGCCTGATTATTGTGCATGTGGCCTCTCTGCTTCACACCCTCCTGTCAGAAAATCCCATTAAAGTTCCTGATATGTTTTTCTGTTACTGGCCCATCGTTCAGAGTCTCGCTGTCCAGAATCTCATCTGTTGCTTTATTTAAAAGCTCAGCTTCGGCTGGTTTTCAGTTTTACTCGACATCTTAGCTCTATAACAGGGGTGGGGGAACTCCAGGCCTCAAGGACTGGCGTCCTGCAGGTTTTACATGTGCTTGATCCAACACAGCTGGTTTAAATGGCTAAATTAAAAAGGTTTCCAGAGGCCTGACAATGAACTAATCATTTGATTCAGGTGTGTTGACCCAGGGTCATATCTAAAGCCTGCAGGACACCAGCTCTACAGCTGCCATGTTGGTATTTTAAAGCTAACTTAGGCTCTCTAGTGGACAAAGTATGCAACGGCCATTACATACTTTGTGCCGAAAGGGCTTTAAAGGAACATGTTCTTATTTTTAGACTGTAATATTGTATCTTTTCATTATTCTCAGTTCTAAATAATCCTTATTGACCTTATCCTGAGCCTTGGGGCAGCCACTCAAGTCAGTGTCTATCTGAAAACAGCTCTTTTAGTGCCTCTGTCTCTCTTAAAGCCAGCTCTCTTCTGCCTGTCACACACAAATAGTTTGAACAGCAGGTGTGTAGCCAGAGCTGTGTGCGTGACTTAACCATGTTAATGGGTTTGGCTCACTGACATGAGAAAACAGAACATTTGAACACCTAGTTGGTCCATTTGAAACCTGTTTGGATTTTGTTCTGTATATTTGGAGTAAGCTACAGTGCTGCGACAAAGTATTTGCCTCCTGATTTCTTCATTTCATGCATGTTTGTCACACTGCAGTGATTAAGATCATCAGACAACATTTAAAATGAGATAACATACGTTTTTAATTGATTTGTGATTTTTGGTGAGGGACAAAAGAACCTACCTGGCCCTGTTTGAAAAAGGAAAAAAACAAAAACAGCTTTTCATAAAAAGAACATCACAGTAAGAGCATGTGGAGGGAGTGGGAGTGGAAGTGGGCTGCTTGGATGATTAAGGATCTGGATGGAAAAAGGAATTCTGCTCTCGACGTACAGCTCGAGCGTGCTCGGGTTACGCAGCAGAACAACACAATCCCAAATATACCAGCAAGTCCATGACCTTAACAGGTTGTTCATGGCCAACACCCCACCAGTGCTCCTCCGTACTCGACCAGTTTTTAGACTTTAGGCCAGGTAGGTTTGGATAACTTTTTACCCTTAATCCTAATTTTCAGCTTATTCTGGTTATGTCTGTGTAACATTAACAGTTGTATGATGACCTGAAAGTGAGACAAAAATGCAAAAAAACAATGTATATATCAAGAACGGGGCAAGCTCTTGTTCACAGCACTGTTTATGTACCTGTGATCCTGTAAAGCCTTCCACTGCAGATGCTTTCAGTCTAATATTTAGTCCACAGTTTGGGAATCACCAGCTTCTCTGGATGGGATTTTTTCGTTAGTGCAATTCTAACATTACACATGGACCCTTGTTTCACTAAAGCAGTCTGTCAATATAAGAGGTGAAGGAGAAATGAGCGCTTAAAGAGACGCTGCGTAACAGTGGCGTGAAGAAAGGCATGGACGCATGCTGTAGCAGATGAAGGATGAGATTTTGCACAGTCGAGGCTGAACACAGGCTGTGGAGATTCTGTGCAACGTTACTGAGAATGTGATGCCATGGATGAATAGTCCGCTGTTAATTTAGTATTTACTTTGTTTTGAAAAGAACGAATGAAGAAAACGAGCTTTGCCTTGCTGTTGCTTCAGTGCTGTCAATGTCTCCCTCTGTAACAGTGATGTGAGGGGCTGTAGCTGAGGAGGAGGTCCAGCTCTCAGCTAAACACTCAGTGCTTTGGCTTAAATAGACCCCCCACCCCTCCACCTCTGAGTAGATTTCTTATCTACAGACTTTACTTGTAAACAGGTGCATACAAAGAGAAGGATCATGAATATTTCTTTGTCTTAAAAAGTGAATCATGGAGAAACTTTGCATGATTTGACGTGTGTGCTGTGAGGGCTACGTCTGCATCTTCTCCAGAGGATTACAAAACAGGTCTCGGCAGCAGTTTCTAATCCAGCTTCGGCTGAGGTGCAAGTTCCTTTTTCCTGCTTGGCCAAGATGATCTGCTGATGTCTGAAAGGGAATAGTGTAGTTCAAGTGGTGGTGTCGGGGGTGGGGGGCGCAGGACAAAGTTCAAATTGAAGCTGCGATGTCTCCAACAGCCCGCTTCTCTCTTCAGAGTTCAAAGGAGACGTGTGGGATGTGTTCACTGTTGTCCTGTTACTGCTTCACTGTTAGCTTCAAAAACATTAAAACATCGTTGACCATCACAGTTTCCCTCTTTGCTGTCCGTCAGCTGTACACATCTGGACTTCACCATCCCAGCAAACAACAGGACACTTTTACACTGATGAGATGAAATATTCAGTTTATTTGATTTCAGTCCTTCAAGTTTTCTTCCTTTAAATCTGGCTTTAAGTATAGGTGAGTTATAGTGCATAATACAGCGAGTGGAAAGGAACTTCAGACTTTACTTGGAAATTGCCATTTTTGGCAATTGCCACTACATTTCACTGTGAAACTTTTACTCCTTTTATAGACTAGCCTTACAGCTTCCATCACTGACATTTTACACACAAGACAGATTTTAAAGGGTTAGGATTGCTGCTATACAAATCATAATCTTTTTTTTTTTACATATATTTGATCGTGCTGGAATTAAAAGTACACCCTGCAGAGCACATAAAAGAGGCAAACGAGGTAAAGTGTGCATAGTAGCAGGCACAGGCGGACGATCTTCCTGCGAGCATGCAGAGGTGGGATGCCCAGGATTTGTAAAGTGTTCACTCTGCAAAGTGCTTCTATTGCCGGGCATAAATGAGGGTCGTTAGATCAGGTAGCGAGGCAGCAGAGAAAGCCACAAGGTGTCTTTGGATCAAGAAGGCAGATCTGTTGACGACTGCGGCTGTGAGTCTGATTAATCCAGGTGAGAGAGGGTGTCTGATGTTGAGAGGTTTAAAACCTGTGATGACCTCATGTTACATCACTGATGATGCATCCCAGCACACTAGTCTGTCATGCAGACCTCAACCAGGCACCGCTCATCACCCGAACACCACCATCACTACAGCGAAGCACGGTGGGGGCAGGATTACACTGTAGGGATGTTCCCTCTAATTTTTCATGTGTCTGAGCGAACACACAAACTCCCTGAGTGGTCTCTTGGACCACTGTGAGCAACAGCAGACGTGTGCACTGTGGTCACGCCAGCATCCAATCCACCCAGGTTACATGGTTTATTAAAATAATCAAATTACAGCATTTATGTTAGACGACTTTTAATTAACTGCTTTAGCCCACTTACAATGATTTTTTTTTTTTAAAGAAATCTTGTTCATGACCTGTGCAGCATGTTAAAACTATTGGAAGTAAAAATAACTTAAACTCCAATTTTGAAAACACAACTTTCTAAAAAAGAAATTTATGAAGCTCTGACTCATATCATGAGTATGAGTCTGTGGTCTGGGAGAGAGTCTGTAACTCTGTCTGCAAAATACAGTAAATAATGACCAATGCTGGGCAGTTAATTATATAGTTCTTCAAAAAGGTAACTGAGTTATGCAAACAACAACATTTTTTGCAGCTGTTTACCTAAAAATGCAGCCAAGGCGTTTTTTTTAAATAAACATTTCAAGCTATTTACAGAACACAAATTATTTGTGCCACTCCAAAAAATAATTCCTGTCCACTATGAGATGAAGGAGAACAACAGCCTGATACCTGCAGGCCTGACAGCAGCAGACGTATCACTGCTGTAACACCTGTAACACTCAGCAGTCGCCTCATTGTTCTGACACACAACAACACTATTGACTACACTACACACTAACTACACACTAACTACACAAGATTTGCGCTAAACGTCGCAAATCTCTCACATCTCAAAAACACGCCGTCACTCCTGTTTTTACCGTTTCTTCCCACAGTAAATATAAACAACGACAGTATTCAGTAAAAAACAAAGAAACATTGCAGATATTTTTATCATAACTCTGGTTTTACGTGGCCGATCAACACAATTTAAAAACTGGTATAAAGTCCACACTTTTCCCTCAGTTGTTCCGTGGATGAGCCGAGGTCTCCCCTCTCGCCGCCGCCTCTGAACACACAAATACAAATTGCATGTGAAGCAGGAGGTGCAGATTTTTTTGCTATTGTTTTCTAAATCCAGGCTTGATCACGTGGAGGTATTTGGAAAACTTTTTTTGGCCAGCGGACGACTGTTGTCTCGCAGAAAGTCAAATCAAATGTATGCGATACACAATCAATTCACAAGAACACATTTAAACAGAAGGTGCCTGATTTCAACTAAACTAAATCATATCGTCACGTTTGGTTTTTTTCTTCTTTCTTGTTTTTTTTTTATTTTTAAATTAAGCATCTTCTAATGAGAGTGCAAAAACAGTAAAGAAAGAAAAAAAGAGACCTCTTTCCTCTCGATGGAAAAATGCACCATGTCGACCAATTTTTTTAAAAAAAAGTCAGCATCTGGGATTTGGTTGTTTAGGAAGAGGGGAAAGCAAGACAGCGAGAGAGAGACAGAGATCCATTTATTTCAACAAAGTAACTGTATCCTGAATACCACCTTTTTAAACGGTAACTGTAACGGAATACAGTTACTCATATTTTGTATTTTAAATACGTAACGGCGGTACATGTATTCCGTTACTCCCCAACACTGTGTGTGTCCCATATAATACAGTGGTTCTCGAAATGTTTAGGCTTCCTTCACCCCCAGCACATCACATAACCATAGGGCAAGAATCCAAATTGAATATAGCCTGAATATAGCGCCACTATATACTTTTTTGCTGCATAAACCATCTTCTTTCAGCTTTGGTAAGGTGCTCACTGATGTCCAACTGAACCCCTCTCCCTCCAACTGGTATAATTTTATATCCATAGCTGATCATTTTTAATTAAAGAATGTATCACACCAGAATTGGACACGAGAAGTGTGGACAATGCTGCCTTGTCTGGCAAGTCTTGATTTCAGCAGGACATTTGAACGGCAGGATCAGAATTTAATGTGAACAACATAAATGCATGGATTAATCCTGCCTGTTGGTAGAGGAAAGTTTGGTGAAGCACGACAGAAGATTTTGTTCCTGATGAAGGAAAACAAGACAAAGAGTGCTGAATTAAAAGAACCGTCTGCCCAGCTTCAACGCGCGAATGCTACTATTAGGGAGATGCAAAGGGATCTCCAAAACATGGAGCAAAAGAATCAGGCTGTCACGGTTGTTAAAGAGTGGACTCAGGCGCGGAGCTCAGAAATAATGACAGTGCATTTATTTACAGTGCAGCAAGGTGACAACAGTTCAAATGTGCAACAATGGTGATAGTGCGTCCCTCCTTCCGTGTAAGCCCGTGCGTGGTAGTGAGTGCCCGTCTCTCCTCCAAGTGCTTCCTTAGTGTCCGTGAATCCTCCGTCAATCCCAGGCTTAGTGCAATACTCCAGCGCTGTCTGTCGCTCAGCCACACCATTAAGTAGCCCTGCTGAAGATGGTAGTTGATTGGCAGCAGCTGGTGGATTGACCGCGGGTGCGGCAGCTCCGGGCGAAAGCACTTCCGGGTCGGTACATTGTAAATAGCTGTACTTTGTGTGAAGTTGTTTTAATAAAACAAAAAAGAATAGTATATTTGTTTGTTTTTCTTTATTATAGATCTATTCACATGTACACAGCAATCACATAAAAATGAAATGCAAACTATTTACATCGCACCACACAGCTGTCATCAATCTTTAACCACAACATGAAACATTACAGGCTATTTAGAGCAGCACGTTGTTTCCAGAAGTATTTCCCAACAAGTTCAGGAAGGCACACTTTACGAAAGAAGTCTTGTGCTTGCTTTAAGCGCGGTTTCCAGAAATCCACAGCAGGGAAGACGCGAGTCACAGCAAGGTCTCTCTGTGTCCACACAACGAGGTCACAGTGGCTGGCGCCCGTAACAAAGACTCAGCGTCTCTGTTGTGTAAACACGCCAGTGATTGGGGTAATGTGGGTGAGTGTGTAGTGTAGTTGGTGTAATAGTTTTCGACTCCACACAGTCACTGCTTTGCTGTGCTTCTGCAGCGTATCCAGTAATGGTGACAAATCCTCCAGCGTTGCAATAGGAAGCTGCTCTTAAGCGCAGAAAGAATTGTTTCCAGGGATTTCTATTTGTATCCAGCTTGGCGTGCAGGATCCTTTGTGTAATCTATGCTTACATATGTATTTTACACACAGACAATGTGAAAAATACAACACATTGCTATGGATTGATGCTGAAAGTGCTAATTGCACTAAAAAATTTAGCTGAAAAAAAAAACACCAACTAAATAGATAAGCATGTCTGTTAACAAAAAAACCCAAACGCTTTACCCAACTGGGGTTTTTCAACTACCTCAGGGACAAAGCTTTACCACAATCTTCCAACTCAGACCCTGTGACAAGGTCTGTGAAAACCACGTTTTTATGCCTGAAATACTACAGTACTACACTCCCACCAGATGAGCTCATGCAGCCTGTCACGAACCGGGACATTCAACCATGACAAAACAGGAGATGCACACACAATTTATTGTGTTATTAATTTAGATGAACTGTGCTAATATAGTATACCAAAATGAAAACAATAACTCAAATTTCAGATATTTGAGGTAGTGCTGAAAATTAGTGATGGGCAGATGAAGCCCCATGAAGCACTGAAGCTTTTCATCCAATTGGTTCACCCCAACGCGAAGCTTCATGAAGCTTCATTTGCTCTAGCAGGACACCTACTGGACGTAAAAATAATAGCTGGCATGAATTTGAAGAGTGTGGCATTTTGCACACAGCCTGTAAATGTCAACAACAAAAGGAGTGTGTAAAACATCTATATTGTAGTGATGGCAGTATACTGTGTATATTTATAGTGGCAGTATGGGAAATGATTATTTGGAAATGCTTGAAATGGAAATGATCATTTACTGTGAGGTGAGGTGTGGTTGGGGTGTGGACAGTAGTTGTGCTTTTGTAACGTTGAGGTATGGACAGCTACACACTGAGGCTTTGAGCCTCAGTCCTGCCTGTTCACATTTTATTCTGTAAAAACTAAATTTTCACTGCTTTTATGGCCTTTTTAGTGGGGAGAACATAGCTGGGATTTAATGATTTAACAAATCTTTTGAATCCTTTGTCCTCCACAATGCTAAATGGCTGGGAGTCCTCAATCACCATGCTGACCAGGTCTTCATCTATTTGAGATTGTTCTCCTGAGGAAAGACAATAAAGACAAAGCACAAATATAAATATCACACACGTAACTTATAACAGTTGTATAATATTGTTATATCATTTAGTAACATTACTGCATGCTATATTATCATTGCATTTGATGGCTCACCTGGTCTTGCTCCACAATCGGTGTTCCTCTTATTCTCATGCAAAGCTCTGTAGTGCCTAAGCATGGATGTTGTTGTTATATCCCAGCTCCCTGGCACATAGCAAACACTTCACCTTGTACAAAAGTCAAGACAGCTCAACATAAATTGTATTGCACCATCAGTATCATGAAAATACATCTTCTGTAGAAATTTACATACCTTGTTGGGAGGAATAAAATCAAAATGTTCCCACACAGGGGAGGACATCCTCCTCTTCTTAGCTGGCTCCATTCTCTCCTGACTTTCCTCACTCTCATAAACCTCCAAACGGTCTCCAAACTCTCTCTAACCGCAACTCTCCATCAAACACCCACATTTTGAATGAAGTCTGAGGGGTTTATATCGCTGTCATATCTCGCGGCAAAGTTCGAACCACTTCATGAACCAGTCACGTGGTACAGCCGGGCAGCGAGGCTTCGGACGTCATCATTTTCAGCTCCTCCCATAAATGAAGCAAGCCTCGATACGCGCTTCGCGGAAACGCCCCCTCCATTACTCGACACACGCTCCGAAGCCTCGATACAGAACGTCACATCACTACTGAAAATAATGGTGCCAAATAAGGCAAGAAAAACATATTTTAAAGGTGAAATATAGGAGGTAAAATCAAAAATAGTCAAGAACGGCCAATTCTACCCTGGACCACAGAGGGTTAAATTTGAAAACGGTTTAAAAACAAACAAACATCCCCATTCTAAAATGTCATGTGACAATCTGATTCATAAAGAGTGATGATGTCACAAGGACATGTGATGATGTCACAAGGACATGCCTTTGATCCTTTGAAGTTTTTCTATAAATAGGGGTCAGGAGCAGCAAGTTTTAGTCAGTTTGTTCGCAGCCTTCAAACGTTCGACCAGAGATACATTTGAAAGTATTTGTAAACCTCTTCAGAGTCACTGTGCACAGGATTAAAAATGGATCCACGAGAACACCAACAAGGAATAAACAATTTTGCTGCCTCTCCTTCGAGGTCTGGCCGGCCACTCACTGCAAGAGGTAAGCCTGATATGACACGATCCATTGGTGCCTCATCAGTCCAAAGGACATTACAGGAAAACTCCGACCTACATGCAAAAATTAAACAAATTGAAGAAGAGAAGCTTCAACTGGAGGAGAAGTGCAGACAATTGGAAGCACGAAATCAAGAGCTGGAAAAACAACAGCAACGCCAGCCTTGCACAAAAATTATTAGTGAGGCCTGGGAAGGAATGTTTGGTGAAGCACGAGAGAGGATTTTGGTCCTGATGAAGGAAAACAAGACAAAGAGTGCTGAATTAAAAGAAACGTCTGCCCAGCTTCAACGCGCGAATGCTACTATTGGGGAGATGCAAAGGGATCTCCAAAACATGGAGCAAAAGAATCAGGCGCTCCAAGGAACGCTTGATGAAGCTATGGAACAAACTGCACAAATCCTCGGACAGAAAAAGGAAGGGGTCACACAAATGCAGGACCAACTCAAAGGCATAAAGAAAAAATACGAAGTGCTGAAAGTCAGGCTGGATGAAACAGAGTGCAAAAATAAAGAGCTTCTTCAAGAGAAAGAGCAACAGGAAGAAGAAAAAAAACGTATTCTCCAGGACTTGGAGAGAAGAAATGAGCAGTTAGAAAAGATGCACGAGGAAAAACAACAGCAAAATACAGACAACCGCAATCTATTAAAAGAAATGGAGCAAAGATGCCAGAAACTTGAGAAGGAAGTTGAAGAAACAACCGATCAGCTGAGAACCCTCATCCTAGAGAAAAAAGTGGTCGTGGAAAAGCTCATGGAAAAGAAGAAAAAACGTTTCCGCTTCTTCTGGAGGAGGGACACTCCTGCTTTTTCTACTTTTTCTATTTTTTCTACTGCAGATGTCACCTCGTCTCCCTCCACCTCTGTTCCATCTTAATTTTCACCTCTCCTCTCCCCTTCTCTCCTAACACTTCTTCCCTCTCTCCTTCATCTTTTTTCACCCCAACCAGTCCCGGCAGTTGACTGCCCCTCGTGAGCCTGGTTCTGCCGGAAGTTTCTGCCCGTTTAAAGGCAGTTTTTCTTCCCCACTGTCGCCTAGTGCTTGCTCAGAGGGGATTGTTGGGGTTTTCTCTTTTCTTTTTTTTCCCTTCTTATTACCATTTTCCTTTATTTACCGATTTGTTTTGTTTACTTTTCTTTTACGTTGTTTCTTTATTTACTTGTTTAACTTTTTTTCAACTTATGTAATAAACTAATAAACCAATTGAATTTATCCTCTGCGTATTTTACATCTAATCTTTAAAGAATATTTCCAAAACATTTTCAAACATCACGATCTGTCTTTTGTTTGCTTGTTAAAACCCCGTAAATGGTGAAGTAAAAACCCTGTGATATGGTTTAAAACATCAAAATAGACTAAACAACTAGTCTAAAACTAAGAGACACAGGATAAAGTTGGTGTGAAGGTTTCAGTCTGTGAATGAATCTAAGCACCATCACCTTAACTTTAAATTCATCTCTGTTACCCTCTTTGTGACTGAACTCTGACCGTGAGCACCACAGCCACTGCGCACCAGTCACACGCACTTTAAATCCATCACAGTAAACCAGTTAGTTTACCTCAGTTTGTTTTGCAGCACATTTCACAACATGCAAAAGCATAATGTGCCATGTACAGACTCAAAATCTGATTTAAAAACATGAGGACTGACCTGTAAGCTTTACATTTACAGTTTATCACATACCACTGAGCAGTTCTTACCTGTAATTCTAAGCCCTCTTCTTCCTTTTCTGGTTTAAAACATCAAATTAGACTAAACAACTAGTCTAAAACCAAGAGACACTTAAATATTAAGTTAAACCTCTGGGGTCGCCGGACGCGTCGGCGCGTCAAAATCACATGACCAATTTAAGACGACACAGCTACAAGATGCACCGATTCAGAGGCTGTATCCCAATTCAGGGTCTGCAGCCTTAAAGGCCGCATTTTAAGGCCGATTACGTCACAGCGACGCGACGAAGGCCTAAAAATAAATGTTGGTTTCAGTTCTATGAAGCTTTGAGTATTTTGGATCAGTAGCACTGCTGTGTTTGTTGCATCATATTGCTGTAATTGTTTATATGCTTTATATATTCTGAGGTAAGTTGATCGATAGTGTTACATCATATTCTATAAGGATGTTATGTGTTTGTGTACTTTCTGCCCAGTTTGACCCATTTAGCAGAAGCCAGCCTGGTTCCACTTGCCTCTTACCCGTGATTTCAGTGGAAATTTCAAATTCAGGATCTGACACACACTGTTTCATGTCCTACACAGTTCTTGCAAGTTCATAGAAATTTCTGTTCAATTAGAACCAAATATTTGAGTTGATGGTTGAAATTGTTGTTGTAATTTGTGTTTTAAATGTTTTTAGATTGATGTTT
This sequence comes from Diplotaxodon limnothrissa, assembly GCF_057381915.1. Lineage (NCBI taxonomy): Eukaryota > Metazoa > Chordata > Actinopteri > Cichliformes > Cichlidae > Diplotaxodon > Diplotaxodon limnothrissa. The sequence goes on along the minus strand of NC_140609.1, from coordinate 2,537,572 downwards.
TGTTTCCTTTACAATATTGTAAAGGAAACAAAACATCAATCAAAAAACTGTCCTCTTTTTCTTTTCTTTTTTTATTTGGGCTACTTAAATTTATTTTGGGCTACCAAAAACTGAAGAGTGCCTGCCCGAAGGGTAAGTTTCATGTTGGACTCATGGTTCTTTGTTAGTCCAGTTTAGGACAATGTCTCTGACGTATGTATCATATCAAATATATGTCATATCAAAACAACCCCACACCTGCAGTTGTTTCAGTTTTTCACAGGTGTTTCCTGTCAGCCGGTCAACCTCACTCAGGTGGACATCCATATCAGCCAACCAAACGACAAGCTCCTCCCTCTGTGCTTCATATCCCTCCCACTCTGAGACCAGGAGCTGAGAGAGAGAAAACAAGGGTCAATTATAAAGAAGAGCGAAAAGTGAAACCTCCTGAGAAGGTCTGACTCGCATACCTGCAGTCGACCTATGATTGGCGTTCACGTCATCCCAGCGGCGGCCGCACTCGATCGCCACTGCCAGCAGCCAAGTCTGCAGGGTGCCCTGGAAGAGCAGAGTTAATGTTCGACTCCTCACATCTCCAATGGTTGTACACGTTGTCATTAACGTGGCTTCACTCCACATCAGCCGCTTTGCTAAAACACCGGTGTCAGCACATAAGGACGCTGTCAGCCTGTCAGCTACGTTGATTAGCTGCGTATATACGAATGTGAATCGCATCATTGGCTGGACTGTGGGATAAGGTGGCCTCGTTCTGATCCCATACGGGAGCAGCCAGTCACTCACTGACTAACACTGCAAAATAGAATTGTTAAAGTATTAATTTTAATTTCAATTCAGGTCAGAATTTTTTTCCGTGCGCAACGCAAATTTTCTGTGCGCAGAGACCGTGCCAGCAGTGCGCAATTGCGCACGCGTGCAGCTTAGAGGGAACATTGCACTGTAGGGATGTTTTCGGCAGCAGGAACTGGGAAATGACTCAAGGATGAGGGAAAGAGCAATGCAGCACCATACGTAAACATCCTTGATGATAACTTGCTCAAGGGCACTATAACAGGACAGTGATGCTAAGCACACAGTTAAGATAACAAAGGAATAAATGGTATATGCCACATTTCTCTAGAAGGCTCTGCTGTTTTTCCTGCAGCAGCACGCAGCTGTCCGAGCGGACGTTTGAACAGTGGAGAAGTTCCCACGTGAAGAACGACGAACAAAGTGCCAGCCACTGCAGCACCATGCTGCCTTTCCAATACAGTTACATTAGCAGATAATTTCCTTTTCTCGGGATGTAACGGCCACTAAACACTTTGCACACACAACACATTTACAGTAAACACTGCACACATTTGCTTTATTAGATTTTTACAGTAACGTTGCATTTTAAGCCTTTTAAATGGTCAAATAAAGTATATAAATATATTTCAAATGCATTTTATCTAACCATCAAAGTCTTAAGTCTCACAGATTTCCCTTTGGTAAACTGTCTTTCTGGGGGAATAACAGCAATGACAATGCAGGTGTTCAAGTACTGCTGACATTCCAAAGACTTCCTGTCCCCTCTAAATGACAAAAGCATTATTCCACAGTGTCAAGGTAACAGGATGAGCCTCATCTGCCAAATGCAAAATCAAATGTGATTTAAAAAGAGAAATCGAGCTCTTAGTTTCTTCCAGGTGCTCGATGTGTGTCCATATGCACCACACCTGCAGAGAAAACATCTGTGAGAGAGTTCTCCAGTGGACCGTTTGGGTTCATGTTTCAGACACATGAGCGTTTGCCACATAACCTCAGCTGACAGAGCCAGCACTCGGCCTGCAACTCCATAATTAACCTCAGTGTGTGAAGAGGACTCTCCATTTAAATGCACAAACTGGAGTCTATTAGATAGATATGATACAAACCACTGCAGTGCAGTACCTGTAATACCTACAGCATGTTCTAATCGCTCTAATAGGATATTATGGTCGACAGTATCGAACGCTGCACTAAGGTCTAGCAGGACAAGCACAGACATGAGTCCACTGTCAGAGGCCATAGAAGGATCCTTTTAAATAGTCCAGAGTATGTGAAGCATTGTGGGTTAATTTATTATTAAACTGAGGCAGATAAAGTGCTTGAAGTTTACAGAATAAAGCGCTGTATGGTTAAAGGTAACTTTGAGTCTAAAGTGCCTTATGTGGTCTGTAAGACCTAAAAAAAGTATTTTAAATAGTCTTGAAATGCCCCTCTTCACATATGGTACATGTATGATCAACTGCATATACCTGCTTAGGAGAAATGCAGAAATTATTCAAGTTATTTTCAGCAAAGTCATTCAAAAGTTGTGCTCACAGATCCAGCGAGCTAAGCAGAGGGTGCATTACCATCAAGAGATACACGCAGTGAGTAAAGAGGGAGAAACACTACTGGTAAGCAGCCCATGCAGCAAACACCAGCCAATCCTGATGTATCCTGAAAAACACAGAGACATGACAAACTGAGACTCACACAGTACTTGATACACTTAAGGCCAGCTCACAATTTCTACACATTTTTCAAGTGTGGTCATTCTGCTTCAGCAGCTTCCCAACACACCGAAATGCTCCAGCAGGCAACAAGCTGCTTTATGTTCACAGCACCAGTTAAGTGACTCGTTATACAAACACACAGCAATGTAACACAACTGAGTGTTTCTCACCAACAATATTCGGCCAGTAAAGCAGTAAATTGGTCATGTGATTTTGACGCGCCGACGCATCCGGCGACCCCAGAGGTTTAACTTAATATTTAAGTGTCTCTTGGTTTTAGACTAGTTGTTTAGTCTAATTTGATGTTTTAAACCATATCACAGGGTTTTTACTTCACCATTTACGGGGTTTTAACAAGCAAACAAAAGACAGATCGTGATGTTTGAAAATGTTTTGGAAATATTCTTTAAAGATTAGATGTAAAATACGCAGAGGATAAATTCAATTGGTTTATTAGTTTATTACATAAGTTGAAAAAAAGTTAAACAAGTAAATAAAGAAACAACGTAAAAGAAAAGTAAACAAAACAAATCGGTAAATAAAGGAAAATGGTAATAAGAAGGGAAAAAAAAGAAAAGAGAAAACCCCAACAATCCCCTCTGAGCAAGCACTAGGCGACAGTGGGGAAGAAAAACTGCCTTTAAACGGGCAGAAACTTCCGGCAGAACCAGGCTCACGAGGGGCAGTCAACTGCCGGGACTGGTTGGGGTGAAAAAAGATGAAGGAGAGAGGGAAGAAGTGTTAGGAGAGAAGGGGAGAGGAGAGGTGAAAATTAAGATGGAACAGAGGTGGAGGGAGACGAGGTGACATCTGCAGTAGAAAAAATAGAAAAAGTAGAAAAAGCAGGAGTGTCCCTCCTCCAGAAGAAGCGGAAACGTTTTTTCTTCTTTTCCATGAGCTTTTCCACGACCACTTTTTTCTCTAGGATGAGGGTTCTCAGCTGATCGGTTGTTTCTTCAACTTCCTTCTCAAGTTTCTGGCATCTTTGCTCCATTTCTTTTAATAGATTGCGGTTGTCTGTATTTTGCTGTTGTTTTTCCTCGTGCATCTTTTCTAACTGCTCATTTCTTCTCTCCAAGTCCTGGAGAATACGTTTTTTTTCTTCTTCCTGTTGCTCTTTCTCTTGAAGAAGCTCTTTATTTTTGCACTCTGTTTCATCCAGCCTGACTTTCAGCACTTCGTATTTTTTCTTTATGCCTTTGAGTTGGTCCTGCATTTGTGTGACCCCTTCCTTTTTCTGTCCGAGGATTTGTGCAGTTTGTTCCATAGCTTCATCAAGCGTTCCTTGGAGCGCCTGATTCTTTTGCTCCATGTTTTGGAGATCCCTTTGCATCTCCCCAATAGTAGCATTCGCGCGTTGAAGCTGGGCAGACGTTTCTTTTAATTCAGCACTCTTTGTCTTGTTTTCCTTCATCAGGACCAAAATCTTCTCTCGTGCTTCACCAAACATTCCTTCCCAGGCCTCACTAATAATTTTTGTGCAAGGCTGGCGTTGCTGTTGTTTTTCCAGCTCTTGATTTCGTGCTTCCAATTGTCTGCACTTCTCCTCCAGTTGAAGCTTCTCTTCTTCAATTTGTTTAATTTTTGCATGTAGGTCGGAGTTTTCCTGTAATGTCCTTTGGACTGATGAGGCACCAATGGATCGTGTCATATCAGGCTTACCTCTTGCAGTGAGTGGCCGGCCAGACCTCGAAGGAGAGGCAGCAAAATTGTTTATTCCTTGTTGGTGTTCTCGTGGATCCATTTTTAATCCTGTGCACAGTGACTCTGAAGAGGTTTACAAATACTTTCAAATGTATCTCTGGTCGAACGTTTGAAGGCTGCGAACAAACTGACTAAAACTTGCTGCTCCTGACCCCTATTTATAGAAAAACTTCAAAGGATCAAAGGCATGTCCTTGTGACATCATCACATGTCCTTGTGACATCATCACTCTTTATGAATCAGATTGTCACATGACATTTTAGAATGGGGATGTTTGTTTGTTTTTAAACCGTTTTCAAATTTAACCCTCTGTGGTCCAGGGTAGAATTGGCCGTTCTTGACTATTTTTGATTTTACCTCCTATATTTCACCTTTAAAATATGTTTTTCTTGCCTTATTTGGCACCATTATTTTCAGCACTACCTCAAATATCTGAAATTTGAGTTATTGTTTTCATTTTGGTATACTATATTAGCACAGTTCATCTAAATTAATAACACAATAAATTGTGTGTGCATCTCCTGTTTTGTCATGGTTGAATGTCCCGGTTCGTGACAGGCTGCATGAGCTCATCTGGTGGGAGTGTAGTACTGTAGTCAGTGCCGTAGCTCCGCAAACGCACATAACGCACACTGCGTAGGGCACCAAATGGCCGGTAGGGCACCAAAAAAATCAGGGTCGTAAAAAAAAAAAGTAAACCATATTAATACTATAAATATCATATGCATTAATATGGTTAAACAATACAAAAGCAACATAAAACAATTTTCCCGAGAAAAGGGGTGAATCTGCTTTGTGCCCTGTCTCCAGTCTCCTCCTGGTGCCCCCCCACTCCCAGTGGTCTGTTCTATAATTGGTAAACACCTGTTTGAACATGGCCTCGAAACGGTAACAGGAGTCGGGAGCGGAGAAAAGAAAGAAGAAGAGGAAGCGTGATGAAACTCAGGCGTCGCTTGCCGGTAAGGCAATGTTTAAATAATAATAATAAAAAAAGTTCATTATTGTAGCCCTTGCTTGCACGCTCATGTCCGTCAACTCTGTGATAGCTCCTGTTAGCAGTGTTCATACTGTGTTAACAAATGTTGCAAATGATTGATGTTGGGTAGTTTGTTTACGTTGTGGATATGAATATAGAATGGACTACTAAAAGCAACTCATCATGGTCACTCAATTGACGGTTTTCAGATAACGTTAGCAATCGTGACTCACGATTGCTAACGTTATCGTGATTCGTGAGACTAGCATTTCCCTCCTCAGGTTGCTAGCTGGCTAACGTCATGCATGCTACTGATTAACCTTAACTTTGGGATAGGTCAGTGATGCAGACAAGTATTATTATCAGATTAGACAAGATTACTTTGTATGTTGCTGCATTTCAGGATATCTATAAAGACGCATATCTTATTTATGCCATTGACGTCTGAACACATAAATAGTTCTCGTCTTTCTTTAGGTTCATAGATCAAGGGCGACATCTGTTGGTGAAACTGTAATATGAAACCTATATCTTCCAGTAATATAGATTTCCTACTTGCGCATTTATATCAAATTATGTACAGCATGTTTATATTGCCATTTGCCATTATGAAAATCTATACATGTAAAATATAGTTAGTAATTTTTAAATGTACCAGTGACTTACTTAATTTATTAGTCTTATAATGCAATCTTTCGTAGGCCTACTGTAGATTCAAAATTGTATTTCTGTAAAATCCCTGAATATTTTCTCTTGTATGCAGGGTCAATGCTTAAATATGTTCAAGGAGGATCTCAAGGACAGGATGAACCATCCAGTAGTAGTGCCATCCCTGGACATCAACCACCAGCCATTGTAGACCCTGCAACAATCCCACTGAAGTACAGAAGACACTGACAGATAAGGGAGTAGCTGACATTGATGGACCTGAGATGATGCAGGAAATCATCAACCTTCCTCAGCTGCCACCACAGACGTCTGCTTTGGAAATGCTGTCATTTTTACATGACAATCAGCTTCAAGAGGTATATCCCAATCTGTGGATTGCTCTGCGTATTACACTGACCCTGCCTGTCACAGTTGCCTCTGCTGAGCGAAGCTTTTCAAAGCTCAAACTCATTAAAACGTACCTGCGTTCATCAATGGGGCAGGAACGTTTAAGTGGTCTGGCTGTTATCAGCATCAATGGTGACGTGGCTCAGAAGCTATCATATGATGACCTTATAGCTGATTTTGCAACCAGAAAATGCAGGCGTGTGCCTCTCTAGGCCCTAGAGAGGCACACCACGCCTGCATTTTCTGGTTGTCAGAGTATGCCCTAGAGTCTAGGGCATACTCTGACAACGAATTGTAAAAATGTTTAACATAGTTACTTAAGGAATGTGGCTTTTGTGTTCAAATTCTTATTTTTCTTATTTAAGTTTCTTATTTAAATTCTATTGTGAAACTATTTGTAAATATATTAATAATAATACTATTATATTATATATATTATTTTTTTATAAAAAAAATTACACATTATTGCCAGGCTCTTTGTTCTTGTTCCAATGTTCAATTTTTGTTTCAGTATTTATTTGTAACAGTATTTTTAACCTCCTTTAACCTTATTTATTTGTTTAACTGTCATGTTTGTTGTTATTTAATTAAACAAATTCCACTGAGAAATTCAAAAGTATTAATGTTTTTTTTTTTTTTTTTTCAGTGGCGGGGGGGGGGCACCATAAAGCATTTGTGCTTAGGGCACCCAAATGGCTAGCAACGGCCCTGGTAGTTAGTGTGTAGTTAGTGTGTAGTTAGTGTGTAGTTAGTGTGTAGTGTAGTCAATAGTGTTGTTGTGTGTCAGAACAATGAGGCGACTGCTGAATGTCACAGGTGTTACAGCAGTGATACGTCTGCTGCTGTCAGGCCTGCAGGTATCAGGCTGTTGTTCTCCTTCATCTCATAGTGGACAGGAATTATTTTTTGGAGCGGCACAAATAATTTGTGTTCTGTAAATAGCTTGAAATGTTTATTTAAAAAAAACGCCTTGGCTGCATTTTTAGGTAAACAGCTGCAAAAAATGTTGTTGTTTGCATAACTCAGTTACCTTTTTGAAGAAGTAACTATATAATTAACTGCCCAGCATTGGTCATTATTTACTGTATTTTGCAGACAGAGTTACAGACTCTCTCCCAGACCACAGACTCAGACTCATGATATGAGTCAGAGCTTCATAAATTTCTTTTTTAGAAAGTTGTGTTTTCAAAATTGGAGTTTAAGTTATTTTTACTTCCAATAGTTTTAACATGCTGCACAGGTCATGAACAAGATTTCTTTAAAAAAAAAAAAAATCATTGTAAGTGGGCTAAAGCAGTTAATTAAAAGTCGTCTAACATAAATGCTGTAATTTGATTATTTTAATAAACCATGTAACCTGGGTGGATTGGATGCTGGCGTGACCACAGTGCACACGTCTGCTGTTGCTCACAGTGGTCCAAGAGACCACTCAGGGAGTTTGTGTGTTCGCTCAGACACATGAAAAATTAGAGGGAACATCCCTACAGTGTAATCCTGCCCCCACCGTGCTTCGCTGTAGTGATGGTGGTGTTCGGGTGATGAGCGGTGCCTGGTTGAGGTCTGCATGACAGACTAGTGTGCTGGGATGCATCATCAGTGATGTAACATGAGGTCATCACAGGTTTTAAACCTCTCAACATCAGACACCCTCTCTCACCTGGATTAATCAGACTCACAGCCGCAGTCGTCAACAGATCTGCCTTCTTGATCCAAAGACACCTTGTGGCTTTCTCTGCTGCCTCGCTACCTGATCTAACGACCCTCATTTATGCCCGGCAATAGAAGCACTTTGCAGAGTGAACACTTTACAAATCCTGGGCATCCCACCTCTGCATGCTCGCAGGAAGATCGTCCGCCTGTGCCTGCTACTATGCACACTTTACCTCGTTTGCCTCTTTTATGTGCTCTGCAGGGTGTACTTTTAATTCCAGCACGATCAAATATATGTAAAAAAAAAAAGATTATGATTTGTATAGCAGCAATCCTAACCCTTTAAAATCTGTCTTGTGTGTAAAATGTCAGTGATGGAAGCTGTAAGGCTAGTCTATAAAAGGAGTAAAAGTTTCACAGTGAAATGTAGTGGCAATTGCCAAAAATGGCAATTTCCAAGTAAAGTCTGAAGTTCCTTTCCACTCGCTGTATTATGCACTATAACTCACCTATACTTAAAGCCAGATTTAAAGGAAGAAAACTTGAAGGACTGAAATCAAATAAACTGAATATTTCATCTCATCAGTGTAAAAGTGTCCTGTTGTTTGCTGGGATGGTGAAGTCCAGATGTGTACAGCTGACGGACAGCAAAGAGGGAAACTGTGATGGTCAACGATGTTTTAATGTTTTTGAAGCTAACAGTGAAGCAGTAACAGGACAACAGTGAACACATCCCACACGTCTCCTTTGAACTCTGAAGAGAGAAGCGGGCTGTTGGAGACATCGCAGCTTCAATTTGAACTTTGTCCTGCGCCCCCCACCCCCGACACCACCACTTGAACTACACTATTCCCTTTCAGACATCAGCAGATCATCTTGGCCAAGCAGGAAAAAGGAACTTGCACCTCAGCCGAAGCTGGATTAGAAACTGCTGCCGAGACCTGTTTTGTAATCCTCTGGAGAAGATGCAGACGTAGCCCTCACAGCACACACGTCAAATCATGCAAAGTTTCTCCATGATTCACTTTTTAAGACAAAGAAATATTCATGATCCTTCTCTTTGTATGCACCTGTTTACAAGTAAAGTCTGTAGATAAGAAATCTACTCAGAGGTGGAGGGGTGGGGGGTCTATTTAAGCCAAAGCACTGAGTGTTTAGCTGAGAGCTGGACCTCCTCCTCAGCTACAGCCCCTCACATCACTGTTACAGAGGGAGACATTGACAGCACTGAAGCAACAGCAAGGCAAAGCTCGTTTTCTTCATTCGTTCTTTTCAAAACAAACTAATTACTAAATTAACAGCGGACTATTCATCCATGGCATCACATTCTCAGTAACGTTGCACAGAATCTCCACAGCCTGTGTTCAGCCTCGACTGTGCAAAATCTCATCCTTCATCTGCTACAGCATGCGTCCATGCCTTTCTTCACGCCACTGTTACGCAGCGTCTCTTTAAGCGCTCATTTCTCCTTCACCTCTTATATTGACAGACTGCTTTAGTGAAACAAGGGTCCATGTGTAATGTTAGAATTGCACTAACGAAAAAATCCCATCCAGAGAAGCTGGTGATTCCCAAACTGTGGACTAAATATTAGACTGAAAGCATCTGCAGTGGAAGGCTTTACAGGATCACAGGTACATAAACAGTGCTGTGAACAAGAGCTTGCCCCGTTCTTGATATATACATTGTTTTTTGCATTTTTGTCTCACTTTCAGGTCATCATACAACTGTTAATGTTACACAGACATAACCAGAATAAGCTCAAAATTAGGATTAAGGGTAAAAAGTTATCCAAACCTACCTGGCCTAAAGTCTAAAAACTGGTCGAGTATGGAGGAGCACTGGTGGGGTGTTGGCCATGAACAACCTGTTAAGGTCATGGACTTGCTGGTATATTTGGGATTGTGTTGTTCTGCTGCGTAACCCGAGCACGCTCGAGCTGTACGTCGAGAGCAGAATTCCTTTTTCCATCCAGATCCTTAATCATCCAAGCAGCCCACTTCCACTCCCACTCCCTCCACATGCTCTTACTGTGATGTTCTTTTTATGAAAAGCTGTTTTTGTTTTTTTCCTTTTTCAAACAGGGCCAGGTAGGTTCTTTTGTCCCTCACCAAAAATCACAAATCAATTAAAAACGTATGTTATCTCATTTTAAATGTTGTCTGATGATCTTAATCACTGCAGTGTGACAAACATGCATGAAATGAAGAAATCAGGAGGCAAATACTTTGTCGCAGCACTGTAGCTTACTCCAAATATACAGAACAAAATCCAAACAGGTTTCAAATGGACCAACTAGGTGTTCAAATGTTCTGTTTTCTCATGTCAGTGAGCCAAACCCATTAACATGGTTAAGTCACGCACACAGCTCTGGCTACACACCTGCTGTTCAAACTATTTGTGTGTGACAGGCAGAAGAGAGCTGGCTTTAAGAGAGACAGAGGCACTAAAAGAGCTGTTTTCAGATAGACACTGACTTGAGTGGCTGCCCCAAGGCTCAGGATAAGGTCAATAAGGATTATTTAGAACTGAGAATAATGAAAAGATACAATATTACAGTCTAAAAATAAGAACATGTTCCTTTAAAGCCCTTTCGGCACAAAGTATGTAATGGCCGTTGCATACTTTGTCCACTAGAGAGCCTAAGTTAGCTTTAAAATACCAACATGGCAGCTGTAGAGCTGGTGTCCTGCAGGCTTTAGATATGACCCTGGGTCAACACACCTGAATCCAATGATTAGTTCATTGTCAGGCCTCTGGAAACCTTTTTAATTTAGCCATTTAAACCAGCTGTGTTGGATCAAGCACATGTAAAACCTGCAGGACGCCAGTCCTTGAGGCCTGGAGTTCCCCCACCCCTGTTATAGAGCTAAGATGTCGAGTAAAACTGAAAACCAGCCGAAGCTGAGCTTTTAAATAAAGCAACAGATGAGATTCTGGACAGCGAGACTCTGAACGATGGGCCAGTAACAGAAAAACATATCAGGAACTTTAATGGGATTTTCTGACAGGAGGGTGTGAAGCAGAGAGGCCACATGCACAATAATCAGGCTGCTATGCAAACACGCACACAAGCACACAATATTGGTCCCCACTGTAGCGCCGTTAAGGATATAATAGTTTATTTAGCACTTCAAAATATGGGTCCGTCTACAGACAGATAACTGCAAGCTGGTGTAAGGCTGGTAGTCATCGGTGGAGCACTTGGGCACCGAGAGTTGTGTTCCACTCACTCACTCACACATACAGCCTCAAGATGAACAAAGCGAGGCTGCGGAGCCTTTGCACATGTAGCAGCTTCCTCTTTGCCCTCCCATCCGTGTCCCTTGTTATCATAGTGTTGAGCCATTTCTCATTCAGTAAGAAAACTTAAACAAAGGGCTACATAAACATATGTTTGCATATAAATTATTGGCATTTTAATGATGCTATGTCAGTACTAAGCTGGAAAAAAAGACCTGTGAAAACCTGTTGTGTGTAAAAACCACACCTGGTGTTATCACATTCTCCTCCACGCAACTTTGAGGGTTCGCGTTCAGTTAATTGCAAAGAAAAAAACAACAACAAAAAGCCTTCAAATAAAACTCAAGAGTACAATCTGTATTTTCTTTAACTGTACAAGTGTCAAAAATATCCAACTATTTCCAGCTGTGATCTGCCAAGTGATGCTGATGGATGTGCAGGTATTCCACAGATGCTGTCGTGCAGCTCTTGAGAACACGGGTTCGCTCCCGGAGATCTGAGCTACACTGGTACGGTACAAAAGCAAAACTGCTGTCCAGGAAGAAAAAGGCGAGTGAGATGAGAGGCGAGGAGGTCGTGCGTCATCCTTATAGGACGTCTGACGTTTCTTTTCGAGTCCCCAGTCTCGGGCATGTGTCCTCTTTCTGTTGGAGAAACGCAGTGACTGCATCTTGATGGTGAGAGTGTGTTGATGAGGTTTGATAAGTGTCTTCTCTATTTATTTTTTTTATTCCATGAAAACGTGTGTATGTCTGTGTGTGTGTACTGGCAGCATACAAAGTCAACCAAGCTGCCAGTGATGTTTGAATTTGCTGTGTTACTAATCCGTGTGAAACTGAAGCATCACATTTTGGGCTCAAATCATGTCCACACCAGGCTAAAACCCACCCACTTGTCTCTTTTCCCTCCTCTCTTCTCCTTCTCCTTCGGTCAACCAATCAGCCGAGACAGGGGCGGGTGGGGCCTAGGCTCTGGGCCAATAGGAAAGCTTGTACCACCTCCTGGGTCTGCTGGGGTGTAGTGTTGACGTCCTCCAGGGCATCCGCCACTGCAAACTGCCGGTCCCTCAGCCGGTTCCAGTTGGACAGTACGTTGTGGTATTCAAACACCTTCTCGTAGTTTCCCACTGAGTTGTAGAGTTTGATCAGGCCTCGGTAGTCGTACTCCAGCCCACTGTAACCCTCGCCAAACAGCTTTTTACCTGTGAAGACAGAAACATCACAGACCATGTTTCATTCAGTCTCTCTGACTCGAGCCCCGTTTTTGATAATGTTACCCTCTTCCATTGTAGCGAAGTAACGTCAGGTGTTGGACTGATTAATGTCAGCTCTACATAAATGATTACATAACAATAACAGCAAAACTTGGCAATTAACTGAGAAGTAGGTTGAGTATGATGCATCTCAGTACAACATGTTCTGTGACGAAGCAACATCAGGACCCAGGCCTTGGGCCTCATTTACTGTGACACTAAAAAACATGGACGTGAACTTGTTCTGCTCTTACTGACCGATAGCGATGGAGCGCAGATAGAGCCTCTCTGCATCCTCGTACTGGTTCATGTCATAGTTGTAGAGGGAGGCCAGGTGACCCACAGACAGAGCCACCTCATAGTCTTCGTGGCCCAGTAGCTGCTCCTTAATCTGGATGGCTTTGATGTGCATCTCCTCTGCCTCCTGGTTACACAAATACGTGTGCAAGACAAAGAGATATGAATCACAAACAAAGACAAAACTCAAAGGCAATATTTATTTGGTTTCCATGGCCTTTCCCATAAATCAAACATCCAGCTACGTTTCCACTGAAAACAAAAAGTGGTTCAGTGCCTGTAAGTGTTGTAACTGGGTCAAAGTAAAGTTGTCACATTACACTCTGAAAGCAAGTTATGGCCTTTCACACTTAAATTGTTTTCCAGTCCATTTCCAATGGACTAAAAGGAATAACGTGTAGTCCCAAGTCAGTCTCTCATTAACAGCAGGATATTAGATACTTGCCCAAAGTCATTTCAGCTGCAGACTAGAACTTCTGCAGGATTACTTTTAACCTCCACTCTGGCTTTTTATAGGCCAAAGACAGCATCTAAGACTGGTGCACACTCTTTATAAATGTGCACCACTCTGATATTTGTGTAATCCCAGCCAACTGCAATGACAATATTTCACATCTCATCATTTCTGGCTTTAAATAGCAAAAACCATTCAGTCTCCCACAAACAGTGGTTTGTGCTTGTAAAAGCACAATGTGACTCACTCTCACACAAACACTCATCTCTTAATCAAGATGAGGTGAATGTGGAATAGCTGTTCTCTGCCGTTGACCTTTTCTTACACTGAGATTATTTTTATCACAAGGCAGCACAACTGGCACACGCTGGGATGGTTTATGCCCCTTAATTTGAATTATTGTGTCAAATATTACAAACCACACATGTCCTCCTCACCTTAAACTTCCTCATGGACTGGTAGAGTCGTCCGAGGTTGCCATAGTGTTTGGCTGTCTGTACGTTGAACTCTCCGAAAGCCTTCTTGGCCAGCTGCAGCGAGGAGAGGTGCAGGTCGTGAGCCTCCTGCAGGAGGCGCTCTTCTGTCTCTTTATTGTGACAGTCGATGGCAATTTCTTCCAGAATCAGGGCTGTTGGGGAAAAACAAGCAAACGCGGATAGAGTCTATAAGACATAATGCACAGCTTCAAACAGATACAGCACTGTGCAAAAGTCTTGAGCTATCCCTAACTTCTTATGTTTTAAAGGATTCAGACTCCATGTAAACTGGTCTTAATCAATAATTCTCCAGGCGTCCTGAAGCTCTTTCAAACTGTTTGTTTGGACATCGGCTGCTTTTTCACTCACTTGCTGAATGTTTTTTTAATCTGTCAAACCACAAAAGTTTGACCTACGAATAGACAACTTAGCAAAGAACCAGTTTTAAATTGTTCTTTCAAGGTACTTTATTACAAGCAGCCAGTCACACACACGAGCATAATACTACTCTCCACTTTGCCTGCCTTACCTTTGACTCTCTTAGAGGAGGCCAGCAGAAGATGGTCCTCAGGCAGAATGTGAGTTATGATGTCTATGGCACGTTCTGCATGGAATCTGAGGGACAAACACAGCACTCAGTCGTGTAACTCAGACTTGGCTGGAAACTCTACATATTGGGGACAAACACTTCCAAGAATATCAAGTGTTTCCATTGAACAAAGTTGTTTTGCAGCTCATACGGTCCAAAAGTGGATCAAAGGTCTCACCATTAGGCAATGCTGAATCACAGCCTTTGTATACACGAGGAGCATCACATGATTAATTACACAAACAACAGGCATCTCCAGTCATCTTTACGTCTGCCCGTGTGTACAGTTAAACATTTGATATGTGCAGCTGCATACACATTACCCAAATACCAGAGTCTGACTTTGGGTGTTGGACTACATTTACAAGGCAGCTCATGAGGAATGTAATTAGCCGAGTTTAGAAGATGCACTCACAGAGCATTGTCAAATTTCCCAGAGCTGTACTGGTGCACATATGAGGAGTAGGCTAGGTCTTCATGGGCTGTGGCAACATGGATGTTCTTCCCCCCAAAGACCGATTGTCGGATATCCAGCGCTGTCTGGGATTTGTACATCAGACAAGATTGAATTAAATAACATCACTGAAAACAAGAGCATACTCCTGTAGCACATCGCTCTACGTACCTGGTAAATAGCAACCGATTGGCATATGTTGTCCACATTTAATAAGTAAAATCCATAATCTAGCAGCGTGTCGGAGTACTTGGGATGCTTGTGTCCAAAATGTTCTCTGTAAGACAATATTTTCAGTCAGAAACTGCGATGTTAGAAAGTACCCTGTCGAGTCTTCATTACACCCAGCGGGTTACCTTGCTAGAAACACTGCATGTTTGATCAGCTGCTCTGCTTTTCTGAACTCTCTTTTCACCACGCAGGCCTGCAGGGAAGAGACAATCCACAGTTTACACATGTGTCTGGAAGACTAGTGTAAAAATTCAGACAAAGACTGATCTGAGCGATAAATACATGTGTGAGTGTTACCTTGGAGGCCTGGCGAAGGACATCAACCACTACTTTGACAGGCAGCCCTGGAGTAATTTCCTTCATAGCCTCTATACACCACCTGTACGCCTGAGAGACAAGGTCATTGCAGACAGAAAGGACTTTCAGTTGTCTCAGTATCAAAACTGTAAAGCACCTCAGTGGTCAAACCTACACACCTCGTCATAGTGGCTTTTGGCAAAGAGCAAGGCACAGAGCTCGCCGTACAGCGCTGCCTTGTTGGCCTGGTGGCCATGTTTGGCTAGTTTGTCCATGTAAGACTGAGCAAGCTTGAAGGTCTCCTCCCCAAGGTGGTACTTGCAGTTTCCATTACGGACATGAAGCAGCCTGAAGAGAGAAGACAGGGACGCTTCAGTCTCAGTCTTATCTGCTGTATTACTGCATAACTGTCAATTTAAAAACAACAAAAGCTGTGGAAGGAAACTGCTGCACTGGTTTCCCTGAAAATAACTGGATTCAGTTTGCCGCAATTTGCAACATGTGTGTGTGCATGTATGAGAGAAGCTCAGGCTGGCTGTCACCACTGCTACCGTCTCCTGGATTCCTCAGTTTGTATGGATGGTGAAGCCCATCTTTAATGTGGTGTTAGTGCTACTGGGGCACCACACAGGACAGTCCTGTTGATTTTCTACACTATAGATTTCCAGTGTAACAGGGAATCGAGCCACATGCAGATGCTCTCTAACGACACTGCAGTGGTTGGGTGGGCAGGAGTCAGAGTACAGGTACTGGTGAGACGTTTTGTGGGATGGTCCAACAAAAATCTCCCCTTCCTGAACGTCCCCAGGACAAAGAGATGGTTGCTGACTTCCATAGTTCACTTAAATGACTGGACACTAAACTGGAGAACCCAACAGTGATGCTGTGTACAACAGGCGGATGAACAGTCTCTAGTTTCTCGGGATGCTGGTAGACATGTAGCAGGATCAACAAACTAATCTGGAATCGTCATTGGGCAGCAAGGGACAGGCGGTCACTGAACAAACTGCTCTCCATCACGGACAACCCATCACACCCACTCGGTTACACACTACAGAGACAGCAGAGCTCATATAAAACTGTACCACAGCTTACATGTTTGTGCCCGGTCAACACACCCGTCAGGACCAAATATGCTACAGAAACATCTGGATCAAACATTTTTGCAGCTTTTTCTTAGCTCTACAGTGTTCAGTTTATTCATTAATACCATTTGCTAGGATTCATTTATATACAAGGCCTTAAATATGGGCCCATGGTACTTCTAACAATGTTGCTGTTTTAGTTTATAACAGTTACAGTGTTGTTACTCCATGACAGATAGCTGCTACTTCCACTCAGAAGGAAAGCTTAACCGTCTGTGATGAGATACAGTTTCTGTGTTTTATCCGTTTTCATCTGATAAGAATCAAAAAAATGTAAAGACAGACTGTTTAACAGCTCTTCATATGAATCACTCAGTGGCTTTTATTCACAACTAACATTTCAAGCTGTGCTGTCAGACGCCTAAGTGTTCTGGGAGAAAACACATGTTGTGTAACATCATATCTGGCACATCTAACAATTATGGTATTGTAACTATAGGACACAGAGTTCCCTGGTGAATAAAAGCAGCTCTTTGACACTGACCTGACACAGCATTCCACAGCCCGGTAGCAGTGGAGGACCTCACTGTGGAGCGTGCACAGCTGCAGGCACGACAGAAACACTTTCTCTGCATCTCCATACCAGCCCGCATCAGACAAGAAGCCACCTACAAACAGAAACATGACAGTCATCTGCCTAACAACTATGGTGTCTGCTGGTCATAGCACAAGGGTCTTAAGAAAACCAAACTTTGACTGGAAGTTTGGTCACTTAGAAAGAAATCTCTAGAGCATAGGTGTCAAACTCTGGCCCGTGGGCCAAATTTGGCCCGCAGCCTAATTACATTTGGCCTGCGAAGCCATACCAAATTATTATTAGAGCTGGCCTACTGGTATTATACAGCTAATATATATATTAGCTGTATAATACTAATACTTTGCTTGTTCCATATTCAGTTTTCCAGCAAAACCTATTTGAGTCCATAAGAAAAGATTCATTCTTACATCTGGAGGAAGATTTTTTTTTCAATAAATATTAATGTTAGCCTGCAACTTTGTTCCATTTTGAATTTTGGCCCACTCTGTATTTGAGTTTGACACCCCTGCTCTAAAGTTTTAAGGCACAGAGAATATCAACCCAAAATCCAGAAACACGCATTATGTAAAAGTTAATGACATGCAAATCAGTTTCTAAGTGAAATAAATATTTAGTATTTTGGTGGAGAAACCCTTGTTGGGAAGCACAGCAGTAAGATGTTTCTTGTAGGGATTTTGGCCCATTGCTCTTTACAGAAACTCTAAAACCTGGCTGTTGCTTAGCAACTTGAGGCTTCGGCTCACTCCACAAATTTCATATAGGAATGCCAAGCTTCTTCTTATCCTCTCCTTTGTTACCTTGTTGGTATGTTTTGGGTTAATGTCATGTGGGAAGACTTTTGTTCTTTGGTGGAGAAACTGGAAAGAAACTGATTCTGCAGACAGGTGTGCTTTATACACATAATGAGTTAAGATGGGGAGTATCTGGAATTCACTGACTAATGTTTCAGAGATCTATGGGAGCTAGAACTCTGCTCAAATATTAAATTCTCTCAATGACATGACAATAGGGCTGAACGATATATCGCATTTGCGATAATATCGCGACATGATCAAGTGCAATTTTCTAACCGCAAAGGCTGCAATTATACTCTGGACATGTCCAAATTCATGGGCTGCATCCTCCTGAGGCCGCATTTGTAGACCGATTACGTCACAGCGACGCGCGGCTGTCCAAATTACTACCATATCCCAGAATTCATAGCGCGGCCCAGCCAAACTCCAGTTTCCAGCAATGGCGGCCGCTACTAAGTTTTAAAATTACTCGTACTAATCTTTCTGGGTCACAAAATAAACTTTTAACATATTTTCAGGCGAGAAAGTAGCTGTGTAAACATCAAATATCGGCTCGGTTTATCAAGATATCCCATATTTGCAAAAGTGCTTCGACGTTTTCAGAGGCGTCTGCTACCCACCAGCTCGACAGCTAGCCGGGAGCTCGAGGGTTACTGATGCGGCCGAGAACGGCACAACTCCCGGCACATCATTTTCAGATCACCGCGGAGTTTCGCTGCTCGGGTTAAACGTAATATATAAGTCACTTAGACAACCTAAAAATGTTATTGTTGGGCTTTTTTCAGTGTTTTGTTTGTTCGTGAGTAAATCGGTTTGGCTGAGATTAAAGTTATTAGATTAGATAAAATAAAACTTTATTAATCCCCCGGGTGGGTTCCTCCTTGGTTTTCACACAGCTGACTAAACGTCAAACAGAAAACTTATTAAACAGAAGTATGAGACAGTCGAGAATTTACACCAGTGTCTGGTTATATTTTAGATAGCAAGAAGCAGACGGCCGAGTTTATTAAACTCCACCGAGACAGCGGTGACGCTAATCAGAACTAGACCGTCCAATTTCACGCCTTTAAACTTTAAAGGCGTGTTTGTGTGTGTGTTTATACAATTGCTATTATGTTTGCACTTTATGTGTAATGTTACTGACTGCAGAGATCAGTAAGATGTGTGTATTTTTTATTTATTAGTTTTATTTATTTAATATTATTTTTTAATTGAATGACTGTCTAGTAGTTCACAGATGTCGAAAAACTGAGTGTGGTAAAGCCACTGATTTTTTTTATGTATATTTCTGCAATCTGCACATTGTACTGACTTTCATTTTAATGTTTACACCAGGGTTCCTTGTCAGCACTTTATGCTCAGATGTTTGTAAGCTAAAAATAAACTATTGTGTATGTTCAAATATACCTCGCTGCTTATTCCACTTTACTTTTGAATACTTCCTCATCCCACCACCAAGCCTCCTTGTTCCATTTCCTGCCCCGAACACCTCCTCAGCAGGTTGATTACGGCTTTAGTCACCAATACCTCATCTCAAGTCTTTCCTGACTTCTGCACAACATTTTTTGCTGGTATTTAAGTACAGCCTCGTTTTCATCGCCTTGTGCATGTGTGATGATGTGCTTCAAACGTAAGACCTTAAGCAGCAGACTCCACAGCATGCCTCTGCCCAGGTTATCGACAGCTACATCCAGCCATGCTGCAAACCTGGAGGTCAGGCCCAGCCTCCTTGCCAGCCAGCCGTCCACTGCTGCACAGAGAACAGTGGGGCTTAGATGGGATTAAACAGTTCTTATCTGCACTAAGAACAGTGTGAAGCTCATATTCAAGCAGCCCATGCAGACAGTTCTTACTTGTCATATGGAAAACACAAGTGATAAAAACTTCATCAAAGCTTAATGGACTCCGCCATAATATATTATTGCTTATAGATAAAAAGCTGGTGTCAAAACATCATCACCAGGACCCTGAATTCACCCGCAATGTACATCAGGACAAAACATGGACTCACAAAGACCAGCACCTTACTAATACCTTAATAATGCTTAATAGTGCAGCATTGTTATAAAGTGCTACACTTATTTCCTGAACGTTTACATTAGTCACACATCACTGTCAACATTATATTCAAACAGACCATTTATACTATCATATATAACTCACTGTAGCTAATTCATTTCTACGTTACTCCCTTCCTTCTTTGGTTATTTCAGCACTACCTGCACAGTTACGTTGTTACATTATCTGTGCAAAATCGACAAAAATCTGTTTCTTCAGTTATTTATAAAGATCTGTTCAGGGTTTACGGATGGGTGACAAATTAAAGGAAAACTTAGCAAAGTCTCTTAGTACAGTTTTAGGATTAAAATAGGAGCTTCCATGCTCTGTGAGAAAAGAAGGAGGACAAATCAGGCCTGATTGTTTAAGACCTTGTATGTGAGGAGCAGGATTGTGAATTCTGGATTTAACAGGAAGCCAAAACAGGAGAAATCTGCTCTCTCTTTCTAGTCCCTGTCAGGACTCTTGCTGCAGCATTTTGGATCAGCTGAAGGCTTTTCAGGGAGTTTTTAGGACTTCCTGATAATAATGAATTACAGTCGTCCAGCCTGGAAGTAATAAATGCATGAACTAGTTTTTCAGCGTCACTCTGAGACAGGATATTTCTAACTTTAGAGATGTTGCACAAATGGAAGAACGCAGTCTTACATATTTGTTTAATATGTGCATTGAAGGACATGTCCTGGTCAAAAATGACTCCAAGGTTCCTCACAGCGTTACTGGAGGCCAAGGTAATGCCATCCAGAGTAAGAATCTGCTTAGATACCATATTTCTAGGCTTTTCAGGGCCGAGTACAATAACCTCAGTTTTATCTGAATTAAGAAGCAGAAAGTTAGCGGCCATCCAGGTCTTTATGTCTTTAAGACATTCCTGCAGTTTAACTCATTGGTGTGTGTTATCTGGCTTCATGGACAGATAGAGCTGGGTGTCATCTGCATAGCAGTGAAAATGTATGCTGCCTTCTAATGATGCTGCCTAAGGGAAGCATGTATAATGTAAACAGAATTGGTCCCAGCACTGAACCCTGTGGAACTCCATAATTAACCTCAGTGTGTGAAGAGGACTCTCCATTTACATGCACAAACTGGAGTCTATTAGATAGATATGATACAAACCACTGCAGTGCAGTACCTGTAACACCTACAGCATGTTCTAATCGCTCTAATAGGATATTATGGTCGACAGTATCGAACACTGCACTAAGGTCTAGCAGGACAAGCACAGAGATGAGTCCACTGTCAGAGGCCATAGAAGGATCCTTTTAAATAGTCCAGAGTATGTGAAGCATTGTGGGTTAATTTATTATTAAACTGAGGCAGATAAAGTGCTTGAAGTTTACAGAATAAAGCGCTGTATGGTTAAAGGTAACTTTGAGTCTAAAGTGCCTTATGTGGTCAGTAAGACCTAAAAAAAAGTATTTTAAATAGTCTTGAAATGCCCCTCTTCACATATGGTACATGTATGATCAACTGCATATACCTGCTTAGGAGAAATGCAGAAATTATTCAAGTTATTTTCAGCAAAGTCATTCAAAAGTTGTGCTCACAGATCCAGCGAGCTAAGCAGAGGGTGCATTACCATCAAGAGATACACGCAGTGAGTAAAGAGGGAGAAACACTACTGGTAAGCAGCCCATGCAGCAAACACCAGCCAATCCTGATGTATCCTGAAAAACACAGAGACATGACAAACTGAGACTCACACAGTACTTGATACACTTAAGGCCAGCTCACAATTTCTACACATTTTTCAAGTGTGGTCATTCTGCTTCAGCAGCTTCCCAACACACCGAAATGCTCCAGCAGGCAACAAGCTGCTTTATGTTCACAGCACCAGTTAAGTGACTCGTTATACAAACACACAGCAATGTAACACAACTGAGTGTTTCTCACCAACAATATTCGGCCAGTAAAGCAGAACTTGGAGCCCCATCTTCGGTTAAAGCCAAAGTCTCGTTGCAAAAATTACAACCTCTGTAACTACCCCCACAAATACGGCACCTGTGGTGTAATATATCCCCCAATGCTTTCAGTTTGTGTCTTGTACAGATCCCATGTGGTCGTTGAAGTGGCGCTTGTAGCGTTAAGTCCAAGTGTTTACTGTGATGGATTTAAAGTGCGTGTGACTGGTGCGCAGTGGCTGTGGTGCTCACGGTCAGAG
Source organism: Diplotaxodon limnothrissa (assembly GCF_057381915.1). Lineage (NCBI taxonomy): Eukaryota > Metazoa > Chordata > Actinopteri > Cichliformes > Cichlidae > Diplotaxodon > Diplotaxodon limnothrissa. Next base: position 2,515,696 of record NC_140609.1, on the reverse strand, counting down.
TTCAGTCACAAAGAGGGTAACAGAGATGAATTTAAAGTTAAGGTGATGGTGCTTAGATTCATTCACAGACTGAAACCTTCACACCAACTTTATCCTGTGTCTCTTAGTTTTAGACTAGTTGTTTAGTCTATTTTGATGTTTTAAACCATATCACAGGGTTTTTACTTCACCATTTACGGGGTTTTAACAAGCAAACAAAAGACAGATCGTGATGTTTGAAAATGTTTTGGAAATATTCTTTAAAGATTAGATGTAAAATACGCAGAGGATAAATTCAATTGGTTTATTAGTTTATTACATAAGTTGAAAAAAAGTTAAACAAGTAAATAAAGAAACAACGTAAAAGAAAAGTAAACAAAACAAATCGGTAAATAAAGGAAAATGGTAATAAGAAGGGAAAAAAAAGAAAAGAGAAAACCCCAACAATCCCCTCTGAGCAAGCACTAGGCGACAGTGGGGAAGAAAAACTGCCTTTAAACGGGCAGAAACTTCCGGCAGAACCAGGCTCACGAGGGGCAGTCAACTGCCGGGACTGGTTGGGGTGAAAAAAGATGAAGGAGAGAGGGAAGAAGTGTTAGGAGAGAAGGGGAGAGGAGAGGTGAAAATTAAGATGGAACAGAGGTGGAGGGAGACGAGGTGACATCTGCAGTAGAAAAAATAGAAAAAGTAGAAAAAGCAGGAGTGTCCCTCCTCCAGAAGAAGCGGAAACGTTTTTTCTTCTTTTCCATGAGCTTTTCCACGACCACTTTTTTCTCTAGGATGAGGGTTCTCAGCTGATCGGTTGTTTCTTCAACTTCCTTCTCAAGTTTCTGGCATCTTTGCTCCATTTCTTTTAATAGATTGCACTTATCTGTATTTTGCTGTTGTTTTTCCTCGTGCATCTTTTCTAACTGCTCATTTCTTCTCTCCAAGTCCTGGAGAATACGTTTTTTTTCTTCTTCCTGTTGCTCTTTCTCTTGAAGAAGCTCTTTATTTTTGCACTCTGTTTCATCCAGCCTGACTTTCAGCACTTCGTATTTTTTCTTTATGCCTTTGAGTTGGTCCTGCATTTGTGTGACCCCTTCCTTTTTCTGTCCGAGGATTTGTGCAGTTTGTTCCATAGCTTCATCAAGCGTTCCTTGGAGCGCCTGATTCTTTTGCTCCATGTTTTGGAGATCCCTTTGCATCTCCCCAATAGTAGCATTCGCGCGTTGAAGCTGGGCAGACGTTTCTTTTAATTCAGCACTCTTTGTCTTGTTTTCCTTCATCAGGACCAAAATCCTCTCTCGTGCTTCACCAAACTTTCCTTCCCAGGCCTCACTAATAATTTTTGTGTAAGGCTGGCGTTGCTGTTGTTTTTCCAGCTCTTGATTTCGTGCTTCCAATTGTCTGCACTTCTCCTCCAGTTGAAGCTTCTCTTCTTCAATTTGTTTAATTTTTGCATGTAGGTCGGAGTTTTCCTGTAATGTCCTTTGGACTGATGAGGCACCAATGGATCGTGTCATATCAGGCTTACCTCTTGCAGTGAGTGGCCGGCCAGACCTCGAAGGAGAGGCAGCAAGATTGTTTATTCTTTGTTGGTGTTCTCGTGGATCCATTTTTAATCCTGTGCACAGTGACTCTGAAGAGGTTTACAAATACTTTCAAATGTATCTCTGGTCGAACGTTTGAAGGCTGCGAACAAACTGACTAAAACTTGCTGCTCCTGACCCCTATTTATAGAAAAACTTCAAAGGATCAAAGGCATGTCCTTGTGACATCATCACATGTCCTTGTGACATCATCACTCTTTATGAATCAGATTGTCACATGACATTTTAGAATGGGGATGTTTGTTTGTTTTTAAACCGTTTTCAAATTTAACCCTCTGTGGTCCAGGGTAGAATTGGCCGTTCTTGACTACTACTGAAAACAAGAGGTCTGCTCTGTGGGTTGAACCATTTGTTAATGGTGGAGGGGGGTAACACTATGCAATATATTCAGTTTTAGAATTTATATTCACTGTTAACTGTAACTGCACTTAAAGTGTTAATACTATCTTATTTTAATAAACAACACTGTCATATGTAAAACTAGGGTGGCACTTGGGGTGGCAAGAGATCATTTTAGGGTGACACTTGCCACCCCATGCCACCCTTCTAGATCCGCCTCTGCAAGCATTATGACAAACTTTAAATAAGTATTTACGACTTTGGTGTAAAAATTCTGAACTCACAACGACTGACATAAGTGGACTACTTCCCACATTCACTGAAATGCAACAAACGCCATATACGCGTTAGACACTAGTGATGTGACGTTCTGTATCGAGGCTTCGAAGCGTGTGTCGAGTAATGGAGGGGGCGTTTCCGCGAAGCGCGTATCGAGGCTTGCTTCATTTATGGGAGGAGCTGAAAATGATGACGTCCGAAGCCTCGCTGCCCGGCTGTACCACGTGACTGGTTCAGGAAGCGGTTCAAACTTTGCCGCAAATAATCATTTTCCATACTGCCAGCATAAATATACACAGTATACTGCCATCACTACAATATAGATGTTTTACACACTCCTTTTGTTGTTGACATTTACAGGCTGTGTGCAAAATGCCACACTCTTCAAATTCATGCCAACTAATATTTTTACGTCCAGTAGGTGTTCTGCTAGAGCAAATGAAGCTTCAAGAAGCTTCGCGTTGAGGTGAACCAATTGGATGAAAAGCTTCAGTGCTTCATGAGGCTTCATCTGCCCATCACTATTAGACACTATATATTGCAAACTTTCATCTGCTATGTGCCACCAGTATCGTCTGACTGAACGTACCTTCGGGGGTCGCTGTGGGGAGAGTCAGCTAGCGTTATTCAGCAGCACCACCACACGGTGGGGCTGTTATCACTGGTTTGAACTGTGGCTGCACTCGTCGCACACTGACAGCTTGGTATGACTTCGCATACTAAGTAAAAGTGCTGTTTTGCATTTTCCCGGATAAGACTGAAAACCCCGTCTGAAGTCGAAACCCCCCACCCCTGTATGTGATTCGGGTTGCGTTCACTCGTATTAGAACTCGCAGATCAACTGACCTGTAGAGTCAGATCATGTGACAGAATGGAGGCGTCGCTGAAAAACATTCACCCGTTCACCACATACACATACCGCCAGGAGCCCATTTCACAATAAACGGATAAGGCGACAAACACCCCTGTCCAACTCAGCTCGTAACGTTTATTTCCTCACACTGCAATGAAATGAGGGGAGCATGGGGGCCAAGGAGTCGAGGATAGGATTCCTGTCATATGACGAGGCCGTTAAGAGAGGTAAGCCAAAAATCGTGGGAAGTAGAAATCTGTCGTTGCGCTAGGTTAGCTGTCTGCTTTTGGGCTAGCCATATGGAAAAGAGAACGTCCTGACCACCCGTTAAAGTGTAACGCTTTAACTGGGTTCACCTGTTATACGAAGTAGACGCCGGGTATAAAGTAAACGCACGGCCTCGATGGAATTGTTGTGCCCAGTATTCATTTCGGCATTAAAATTTGTCGAAAAGCTTCCTTATTTTTTCTGATGTTTAGTTAATCACTAGCTGAGCATGTATTTTCCGCAGTCGTTTGCCCTCGTAAGAGACAACGCTGGGTTGCAGCGGAAAGCGTATGTGGATAATGAAATCTTGAAAAATAACGTAGTTAAACAGTCGCTGTGTAAAATCTGACCGCGCCGAATTTAATTATTATTCCTTATAGCATAGAGATAATCCTGAAGTATTTTTATGAAGCGCGTGTCTTTATTTAAGTGCAAGGTCTAGTTAAATTGGCAGGTTGTTGAACTACGCTTGGTTTGACGTCCTGTCCAGCTAATTGCTGTGGGAGCTAGTGCTGGCTAGCGAGGAGGGATGGGCTGCGCGGACAGTATTTGGAGAAACAGTTGTGAAAGAAATCTCGAATCCGTGCTTGAATATATTTTTCATTTATATATATTTTTGGATGGCATCACAGGTTGCCTCTGTATCAAGCTAACTGCAGCTGACTAACGTTTATGTCTGTGCTGCTACCACTAGCTTGCTTGTCTAGTAGCTAGACAGTTAGCTGGCTTTCACCTAAGTTGTCAGTGGGGAATGCCTCCAGACTGTTTGTTGCAGCCCTCGTCTCCCGGTTTTCAAACCGAGCCATGTGCTGCTTAATCGTTACTGTTGTTGCTAGTGAGCTGTCAGGTTCTGCGGAGCCTAGCGTCCACCAGCTAGCCGTGTAGTTGGAGCGGAACAACAACCAGTTGTGCTTTAAATAGCTGCCGCTGCAGTCAGTCTCTTAAAAATGATCAGGTGGGCTTTTTAACACTGGGGAAGCCATTGGCTGGTCTCTGGTAAACAAACAAGCGTTGACAGGCCTGTAATCTAATGCAGCGTCATGATGTATTTCAGCTCGTATGGGCTTTACTGGAAGCATTTTGTTGTCAGGTTAGTTTAAGTACGCACAGGTGAAGCAATGGATACAGTGTAAGCATAGCGGCACTTATGTAAGATATGGGTGAACATTTATCTGCAAACACACAGAGATCTTATCCCTGATGGCTTTCTTGTTGCACTTTACTCCCTGGGTTGGCAACAGCTGAACTTTGTCAGTCCGGATTCCAGCCACGAGAGCCTGTTACACATCTATTACTGTGTCATATCTTTACCAGGCTTCCGCAGGGAAGTTTGACCGGACATCTTTATTATTATTAATGTTATTATGTTGCCTTAGCACAGTTTAGATTTTCGGGTAGCGTGACTTCAGTCTTTGTAATACTGCGGCTTAAATATGCCTCAAACAGATTGCCAGTTACACTCTGACGATCATATGTGACCATACACACAGGGTGGGATTATCTAGTCGTCCAGTCTTATCAAAGCAGTCACATGACACCATTTCTAATTGCTACAGCAGGCTTGACTGCCGCAATTATGAGTTCAGTTTTCACGAGAGCCTATTCTGCCAGGACATCAGCAGCGTAATGGGCTTACAGTCAGAAAGATTCACCTTTGTTGTGTTATCCTCCGATCACTCCTCACCACCATTTATTCATTCAAGCCTGATTTGTGCGTGGTAGTTTCTCGAGGGATAATTGTGCCTGAAACATTAGATCTGACCAAAAAGTGCGTGTTCCTCCTCATCGTCACTTTTCTGAAATAGAATAAACTCAAATCTTAGAAATGTGGGAAATCTAATATATAAACATGTACCGTAATAAGGGGTTCAAGAGACACACATCTGAGAGTGTTAAGATTTTAGAGGTAAAAGTCATCTTCCCTTTTTCTGTTGACTCACAGTACAATTGAACATTTACTCATGTGGGAGAGTGGAGCGTTAATTTGTTTGAGAGAAGGTTCGAGGCTCAAGTCCAAACATTTGGTGAGTGGCTTGCTGCAGTGACAGCTAACTTCAGGTCAGGTCTAGCGATGGTGTTTATTCCACACTGAACGGCTCCACATGCTTGAATCTGCTGTTATCATTACGATCGTCGTTGTCCGTGAGGAACAGAGCTGACAGAACAGTAACGTGACCTGAACGAACATTTAACTGCATTTGTAAAACCATCAAGGATGATGGGTGTGATTCTCTCTTGAGTAATAAGGTTCGTTTTTAAAGTAATCTCACTTTACAGCAGGGAAGTGATGCTTCCATTTAGCAGCTGATTGTGCATACTGCAGCAGACAATGTTCACAAAGCTTTCCGTCCAGGGCCAGAGGTGGGCACTCATCATCGTGTATCATATGTGCTTATAGAGACTGTGGTTGAGGAGCCCGGGTACACTTACAGGCTCAGATTTTGGGGATTACATTTGGTTACATTCTGTTTTTCTTTTATACTCCTGTCTTTTTTACACTCCCCAGCCCACTAACTCCAGGCTGCTCTGATTGGTCAGCTTGCCCAGAGATGACAAGCAAATGAACTTAAATTCTAAAAAACCAAAAACCCCTCCCACTCAGTCCAGAATGAACAGAGCTCTGTGTAAATTTCATACAGTAAAGCTTTTTCTTCGTGTTAGAGATACAGTTTTGATAGAATCAAAGCAACAGATTCGTTGTATTAAAGTTCCTCTCTGTGAGTTTTGGGGATTTCACGGCACCACTGTGATGCATTTTTGATTTCATGCATTAGAGCAACCAACAACAGCTTCTTGATAGCATGACCTTCAACCACCACGGGCACCTGCTCCTTCTACAAACATGGAAATCTCTCGTATGATTTAACAACACTTCTAACATCTGTTTTAGTCGTCATTTGGAAACAGTTCACATCAAAGAGTTCCTTCATATCCTAAACCTGAATAGATTACATAGCAGAATGTTTTACAGGATGCAATGAGGTGATTTAATATTATCGATACTGTATTTGTGAAAACCAACACTTTTTTAGAAATGCAACTTCATTCAGTCATTTTCACCCTCTGCTACTCCTGCCACTGAATCGCAGTCAGTTTCTTTGCAGTGGGAATAATAGGAAGTGGAGCGCTGAACACAAGTATAGTGTTCAGACCTGCACACTTCATAGAGTCGTAGTTGATTTTTGGACGTTCTGTGATGAAGAAAGCACAACTATTGTGCCACTTTCCTTTTTCACAGTGATGCTCGTGTTTTGCCGAGTTTAACGGCGATGTGCTTGTTGGCGTTCCTTCTTGTCAGTCAAATTCAAGAGGGAGCAGATGATATGGACCCTTCCAGTCATGGTGGTGAGAGGCTGATCTCAGTTGTCACAGGTAGCCCTGTTGTTGATGAACTGGCCTTGAGGAAGACGTTTTTAACCGAGCAACAATACGTGGCTTTAAAAATGTGGAGCTTCATCTGGATGTCTTTCTTGCTGTCCAGAATAATTGTTCATGATTTTGATGGAGCTGTCAAAGAGTTGGGTTGACGTGTTTACCTGTTGTTGTGGTTCCTTGTGTTCTCAGTGAGACCGGTTCTTCTTAGTAATCTTTCCTGGCACTTTTCTGGAACACCTTCACGGGTTATTTGTACCTTTGTGGTTGACCACTATGTAGTTCAGCGATGCAACAACAACAGCGGTCACTGTGACACACAGCCTCACACTCACTCTACGTCAGCAGGCCTTATCAGCTGAGTTAATGCAGCGCTGCTTTGCATGGGGATGTAAATTTGTATTCTGCTGTCGTAGAAACCTCCAGTATGGTGTTTGCTATGGAAACGTGACTAGATAGCAGTGCAACAGTCTATACAACAATCTCTATATTTTGAGCAAAGTTGTAAATGTCAGGTTATTCCAGGATGCAGTTTAATATTGTGGAAATCCAGTGTGATGGAGCTTTCTACGACCACGTGGTATATGCTTCACAGCAAGTATTTATTTTTCATTGTTGAGCAAAGATAAGAAGTTTATCAGCTGTTAAACAGCCTCCTTGAGTTGGAGGTTGCTTAGTTTTTGGTCCTAGACTTCCTGCATGTGGTTACTGTAAGTTTACACCACACACAGGGATCTTAAGCCTTCTAGTTTTAGGAAAGGCACACAACAAGGGCATTCTTTTGTTTTTACACCAAAAGTACATGTTGAAGGTGCCGAGCCGGGGTGTGACGGTATTCTATCATTTCAAAATCAAGTACAGAATTCACAAGTCACATCTGAACGCCCCTTTGAATCACTGAAACGTATTTTTCATGTTCAGCTAGTGAAACATCATGCTGAACAATGATAAATAATAAAGATTTCACTCATCGCTTTTCATAAAACAGAGGGGATTTAAACATAACCAAAGGTATTCACAAAACTGCTGAATGTGCAACAGTGCAGCAAACCGAATAATGATGAGCAGGGCTGTGAGTGGGACGGACGTTAGACACAAGATGACAGCGAATGCTACCATTGGAGCAAATATCTGAGAGGCAGCATGTTGGGCTGCATCGCTTCTGTGTGTGGATAAGTATGGAAGACCATTTCTTTGCACTGGGATATTTAACAAATTATGGAGACGGCGAACTCGGGCAACACTGTGAGACACAGACTACTTCCAAAATTATTACAAATGACCAGAGGCTCCCCAGTAAGTCCCATTAGGACTTAAGGAGAGAAATCCCTCCACCTCTATGAATAAAAACCGAGTGTCGGTCCAAAGTTACTGTCCTGTCCTTCACCACTGGAAACTTGTTCTGCTCCTGTCATGGCTGCATTGTAGGTGGATGCATATCTGCTTGTAGAATTTTTGTTCATGTAAAATTTTGAAACCTCATGTTGTCATTGCCAATAAGGTTTCATGCCTCTGGACATTCATCGATTGTGGTCCACATTTTATTTCCGTTTTATAGAAATTAATTGGAAGACTAGCTTTTTTTCAGTTGCACTTCTTATTTATTCTTTGCTTATTTCTGACTCTTAATGATCCTGTTTCCATCTGACATGAATGGTATAGTTAACCATCCATGAGCCCGTTCAGCCTCTGTAGGTGTTTCTTTTCCTTCCTTGGCTGTATTGTACAGTTTGTTTGCTTTTTTTAGAGTAATTGCTCTAAACTCAGAAGAATCTGTAATAGTCTTATTATGTAAAACCCATTTGTTGTTTTTGTTGTTCACCTTTTTTCCCTCTCCGACAGCACAAAATAGACCCTGAGAGTAAAAATGATTTTCCTGTTTTATGTGGTTTTTCCTCTTGCCGACCCCACAACACAGCAGCCTCGTGCTGGTTGCGTGACATCATGTCCACAGGTGAAATGAGCTCTTCAAGAACAGCGCTGCATGTATGTTTGCGCCTCTAGGTGTTTCTGTTGATGCTTTGCCCAGACTAAACAGGGCACCGAGGCACATGTGAGTTCAGGATTTGCTGCTTCAGAAGCCATGGTGGAGGCTTCCAGTCTCGACAGCAGCAGCGGCCGACCAGGCTCAGCTTATTTTATAGGACAGAAAACATCAAGTCACAGCAGGAGGTTCTGGCTGCTCCTCTACTGCCATGATGATTTAGCGAGGTGGCCATATAGTGGAAACCTGCTGTGAAAGTGTCTGTGTGGACAGTATGGGAGAGCCAAAGACAAGCTAAGGATGCAGTGACTTGTGTCGGGTGTTACAGACGCAGTCTTTAGACAGCCTGAGACTATGAGTGGCTGAAAAGTGTGTTTGGGGCACTCGTAGAAATCACACCCATTGTTTTGTGTGAATCGAATGGTAGCCATTGCATTTAATGCCACTCAGTGTCTAAGAATACCCGGATTGCATCACAGCATTACAATACACAAAGTGTTCTCCATAATGAGGCCTTTCTTTGTTTACTTTCCCATTAGCGCGTCTTATTACAACAGTTTTCTGCTCTCTGGCAGTGCCAATCATCACGTTAGATCAGGAGTTCCAGGAGAACAATGTTTTATTTTATTTGACTCAAACTCGTCTTCGTTTGGTTTACAGATTCTTCGTTCTGTATTTAGCGGAGCCCTTAAGTTATGTAAAAGTGACGCACGTTGAACGTGAAACAAACACAGAAGGTGTCATCAAGGCAAAGATGAAATGAGCGCAATATACAGGAAAATCAAAAGAACTGTGATGTGTGAGAAATGGTTTTCACAAACGTAAATCATCAAAGGTTTATACCAAGAAAGCATTAAGGCATTGAACCAATGAAACAGTTATTTTGAAGCTTGATCTAAAGTAGAGTTTGATTCATCAGTCGCAGTAAAAAGATAGTTTCAAAAAGTAGAGACATCCTTGTTGCTTTGGTGTCTGACTCAGATTTGTGATTTATTCATTTTGCTGATTCTCTTATAAGAACTGTAACTGACAGCATGTACATGCAAAATTCAACTGTCCTTCAATGCACAGTGTCATTTACTTGTTTATGAAACTGTGTAGTTCCACCTGACTGCACTGAGTCACAGGATATTCTCTCACTTTAAGCGCTTTAATAAATTGAACTTAAAGGAGGTGCAAATAATTAACTGAAAATGAGTTGCTGTACGTGCACCTTTATCTGGTGGCATATTCTGCCTCACCAAGCAAAATAACAGATTTACATTAAAAACAACAAACGAATATTAGATAATAAAATAATTTTTCAGTATGTTTATGACATCACCAGGACATGAACTCTTTTTCCTTCCTTGTAACTGCTTTGGTCCTCTGGTCTCAGTGAGGCTGCTGGCTCGGGGGCAGCTTTGGTTCTAGAGCTTTCTTCTGTTAGCTTTAAAATGTCCATGCTCAGCTGGGTGAGAGGGTCAGTGTCTGACCAGGTTTGCTGTTACCACCATGCTGATCTTCCTGTGGTACTGACAAGGTATTTGATGGACTGAGTTTAATTTCCCAGTAAACATCAGTATCAGTAGAATCAGTTATTAAGGCCCTGTTTGTAAATGGCCAGTTTACAGTCACCAGTTAGCCAGAGTACCTGGAGGAGACCCACAGAGGCGCAGGGAGCCTCCTCGCAGTCAGGTGACAGTGCTCATTGTTTAACCAGTGTGTGACACTAAAAACAAAGAATTAAGAAATCATAGAAACTTTCTCAGACGTGCCCTCATTTTTAAAAAAATGTTTCTGATACATTCGGATGGTTTTATGTGATTGGAGTCATACATGGACTCTGTTTAGCATTCATTTTTAGTTTTTTGCAGTCTTTGTTCATATCCATACAGAAGAACGGTGCCTTCTGCAGTTATTTTACTGGTGAGAGTCCCCCAAACTTATTTTACAAGCTCGGGCTTGCTAGCCACGACTATTTCAGACGTGTTTTCCTCAAAGTGGCAGGCTTGTTGTCTACAGAGTAGACAGCTTTTTTCCCTCGTCAGGTGCATGGGGTGGTTATTGAAGACAATCTTGTAAAATCTGCTTGGAAGCCTGAAGAACCAGTAACGACAGGACTATAATTTAGAACTCGTAGCTTTAAAAACAATAAGTGAAGCAGATGCTACAGGAGGGAAAGAGCCTGCCCTTCATTTATTATTCCCGTTGAAAGAAGCTGGTCTCTGGTTCGGTGGCTGTGTGCATTAAAAAGCTCATTTCAAGAGACTAACGTTGTAGAAGATGACCAGTGCAAGCAAATCTAAATTCAGTGCCAGACACAAATCCAGACATTCAATATTAACGAGCTGTTGGAGATCTGCTCCTCAGAACAGGTGTAATATCTTCATCAATGCAGTTACTGTTTTAAACAGAAATGATTTAACTTGATGAATATTTAACATCAGACTCCAAACTCATGAGGACTAAATGGGCTCCTCAGCCAGCTGTGCTCTGCTACCTCTGGTGAACCACCTCCACATCTGTCACCATGGAGATTGTGGAGCTCTCCTAGGACCTCCAGGGTATTTGTTATGCTTGCACTTGCTAATATGTGTGAGATGAAGGCCGCCACATCTTCACGATTCATGTGACTTTAAGGTGCCTGGTCATCATCGCCATAATATTAGATGTGTGTACGTTACGGCAGCAAGTCCCACTATAGGCTGTGAACATTTCCACAGGCCCAAATCTGAACAATAAGCCAAAACGTCTGTAGCCATCTATCTGTTTGTACCTTAATCTGCATTCTTGCATGGAGAGGTGGGAGGGGACTAATCGCTTTTCTACAGCCTCATTAAATCCTGTCCTGGTAGGTTAATGGTTAACTGGCTGGGCTGTTGATGCTTTGACGTTGGATGTATTTATATTACAGACTGTAATGAGTTATGGAAGGTAATTAGAAATATGTTTCACTTGATTCGTAGTCATAATAAAAATACAACATTTTTTTATGCATCGGTCATGGACTGATGTCATTCAGTTTTCTCACGTGTCTTTTAATAAACTGCATCAATGTGGTTTGAAATTTCATGACCTCAGTTTATGTGCAGCTGCTGCAGCTGAATAGAGTGTGCTGAGTGCTGTTACTGCTGCTCTCTGGCTGCACAAGGTCAATTTATTGGTTGGTAATACAGATTATTGATAGGCCACAAAGAGGCGTTGGACCCTGAATTCATGCTTGTACGTGTGAAGAAGGGAGGGAGGGCGAAACATGAAAGGAAAACTAGTACTTACCCTGATTTGTTCTACTTCGTTGCTTTTGAACTGACCTTTGAACTCGAGTTAACGGTTGATCTGCGTCACCAGTGTTTGGTTCACTTTTTCTTTCGAGTCGAGGCAGTGCAAAGCCAGTGTGAAGTGTCTGCTTTTTTCCTGTTCGTTTTCCAAATCTTTCATCGGTTTTCTTTATAAAATGAGTCAAAAAGCTCTGTTGGGATAAGCTCTTTATGTCTGAAGTCTACAGCTCAGACTCAGAGAGGAGCTCAGAATCTGAACTGAATAACGAATCATGTAACAAAATGAATTCATGAATCTGATTCTTATCATCCTTCACATTAAAAAACAACTTCAAAGATTTATTTGCTGTTTTTTTGTTGTTGTTTGTTTGTTTTGTGGTTAATCAGAGATGTGGAGGACAGCCAGGTTTCTGTGTGCAGTGGTTGTACGGATCGTTTTCTGCTGCTTGTGTCATGAATACAGTTAGCTGCTACCTCTCATGACACACAAGGGGGCTTTAGTCTCTCTTCCTGCAGCTTTGTGCTCTGTGTTGATCCCCATGTGTGATTGGCTGCCTGCAGCCTGTGATTCAGCACTTGAGCATTAATCAGTCCTGTCTTCAGTTGGGTAGCTGTCACCTCTCATTGATGCATGGGTTCAGGCCCGAGTAGAAGGCGGGTACCCTGCTGACCTCAGACCCACAGCATGTAGCTGGGCCAGTTTATTAAAATGGCTTAGGTGTATTGTTAGAATTCCATCAATATTATTTGTACAGATTGCTTAATATAATTATATTTATCCATATTGTCAATATATCTTATGGCTATAGAATTTGTGAAGATGTAATTCTCAAAGCTAAGCTCATCAGTGATGTTGTGGTCAGCTTTAATGCTAATCATGTAGGAGGATGTTTAGTAATCTGCCTGGGTACTATGGGATGTGCTAATGTATTAGGGTTACATAATTGGATAGGTGCTGATGGAATTTGCTGCTTGCACGTTTGGAAAAGGCACCCGAGGCTGAAAGGTATGAAAGATATGCTCCCATCCAGATGATGGATGTCTTTTTCAGGTAGGGCCTTGTGTGTCAGCAGGACGCTGCTCGAGTGCACGCTTCATCTGTTACCACAGTATAGCTTCATGGTGCTGATCTGGCGTACCTCAGGTTCAACCTTTCAAACACTTTGCTCTCTCAAAAGTCCAGCAAATGCTTTCCTCAGTTCCCAGTAACACCACAAGTGGTGCTAAAATAGAGGGGATACAGAATTGTAACAACGTCTCTTAAAGCGGTACATTTTCTCATTTTAAATATTAAATATTTTATTGACAACTGATCATAAAAACAACATAGTGGATCTGCACCTCAGTCATTGCATTATGTGCACAGTGTTTTTGGCACTGGGGTTGTATTAGCAGTGATGAGAAAAATGAAATGAGTGAGCCGCGTGAGCTCAGCATCAGCCTCTCGAGGCAGCCGTACATAAACAGGAGTATTAGCTGCTCCAGTTTCTGCAGTTGCCATCCAGCTTCACGTAGATTTTGTACTCGGCAGCTGGTAGGTTAATGACTGGCCAATGCATACTCTGTGGTCCTGCAGGTGCTTATGGGGTTCTGTGTGCACAGTTCATGAAGAGAAACATATTTCCCGATAGTCCTAGCTGCACATCCCTGAACGTGGATGACTTATAAATGGCCCTACATCACACAGACATGCAGCTTTTCTGCAAAGTACAAAAGGCTGTTTGGTGCCTTTAAAAACAGTCGTTTCTTTGTGTTTTCATTCAAATATTGTCAACTCTTCCCACACATGGATATTTAACAGAAGTTAATGTTAACCTTAGAGTGTCAAAACCAACACAAGATATTTGTTGTTTTGGATCAGAGCCATGTCTCCCTGCTTGCTACGGGAGAATCTGCAGAGATCTGTGTGCAAAAGGAGAGTGGGTGTGGGGCTTTGCCGAGCGAACACTGTATGTAGTCCAATTTTAAGGTATCGACCTTACTAGATATAAACTATATAGCATCATCCTGCATTGCAACTAAAATCTAATGAAACATTTTAGCTGCTGATGTTGCTCAAAGATTCCTTGGCAGTCGGTTCTGCTCTTTAGGTGCAGATCCACCACTGAAATCAGTGCTAGGCATGAGAACTTTGGAGGCAGCTAAGTAGGGGTAGCTGTGTTCACTGGAGGAGCCAAGGTCACTGCCATTGGGTGGCATTGGGCGTATGCAGAATTGGCCTTCCCATGAGCCCTTTTCAGGATTTCTGTTTCAGGATCCCTTGATCCACAAGGTGATGTAATATTTGTGTGTGTGTGACTGCAGTGACATTTCTGAGCTCAAAGACGACATCAGATGTTGCAGCTTGTTTTAGTACATGTGGAAAAATGTTACATCGTTAACAGCAAGGTTTAAAGGAGTGGACAGCCGTTTGTCCTGCTTCTGCAGGATGAAAGAAAAAGGTCACCAGTGATCTACTGGTGCCTCAGTCTGGGTAAGATCACATGGATGTTAGGCATCGCCCCCCCCAGTGGGAAGTAAAATCACTGTTTTTGTCACTTTTTTCCACAAATCAATAGACTTTATCGACTGTTGCCACACAGGTGCGTACACACACACACACACACACACACCTTCTATTAAGTTGATCTTTGGCTTCATAGTTGAAGATGTGGTTTATCATTGTTGGCCTGTTGCAGATTTTAGTGATATAAAAGAAATGCAAACACTTTCACTACGAGGGAAATTCAATACAGCCGGGCTTTCTTTGCTTTAGCGGAGTTGAAAAAATCTAAAACCCCAGCTGGACATAACAGGTATCACAACGGTGGTTATCAGCTTCCTGTGTTAAGCTGAGCTTTCTGCTCTGGGTCCGATGCACATTCTCATCAAAGGGGCTTTTAATGTGTTGCCCGACTCTCCTTCAGCACAGAATAATCCCCACGAGCACAGCCGACTCCAGTGAGTGTTATCAAATGATTATATTGAAATGGTGATAAAATCTAACATTACATTGCAACACTGTTGCAAAGAAGACAGGAAATTAATGTTGCAGAAAATTGTTAATCCTGTGATTTAGCGCCCAGAGCGGTACGATGAGCATTTTAATCAGAGTTAATTGTTTTAAGTGTGGGTGTGCTCACGGTGCTGCTGTTCATTTTTAACATAACTGCCTCACATTAGCTCGGAAACTTTAAACTGGATACATTTAAACACTGAAACTTACTGACCCACCGGCTAATGAAGGAGATGTGGAAATCCTTTTAGTTTGCCTGCACACAAAGGGAAATTAACTTCATTGATCAAATAGCTATTCTTGGTTGTTGTTGTGTGTTCTAGTAGCTTCCAATTCAACAGTGTAAAGGAGACTTGGCAGCAAAGTAAAGCAAAAATGTATAGATTTCTGGCATCACCAAAAGAATAGACTGCACAAGCCACTAACAACAAGATGCACAGTTTGCACTGCTCTGACTTTGTAGCTTCATTTGCTGTTAGTAAGCTAAACAGCTTAACAACTGGCACATAGAGAATACAGAGAATTTACATTGCAGTTAAAATATGATGCAAATAAAAGAGTTTCTCTAAGGTTTTGTGCTCAGAAGAAGTTGCCATGGTGAGTTGGTCAGTTACAAAGAGGGCCACTTTGGTAACACCAAGAACTCTGACTTGAAGCTCGACGTAGCTCACTGACCCATTAATCTCGCTTTGCTTTGGCTCAGCATCAGAGCTTTTCTGCAAAATGGGGCGATCGTGGTTCAAGAGTTGGGAGTTCGCCTTGTAATCGGAAGGTTGCCGGTTCGAGCCCCGGCTTGGACAGTCTCGGTCGTTGTGTCCTTGGGCAAGACACTTCACCCGTTGCCTACTGGTGGTGGTCAGAGGGCCCGGTGGCGCCAGTGTCCGGCAGCCTCGCCTCTGTCAGTGCGCCCCAGGGTGGCTGTGGCTACAGTGTAGCTGCCATCACCAGTGTGTGAATGTGTGGATGACTGGATGTGTAAAGCGCTTTGGGGTCCTTAGGGACTAGTAATGACCAAGATTTTAAAAAAGCAGCCCTCAGACGTCTAACTTTGGGATATCTTCATCTTTATACCAGCGATGACTTATTAAAGAAAGTGAAAGGCGTAGGGTTAGACGTGCACAGCTTCTTTGGATTCGCAACACGCAAGCTAAAATACCCATGTAGTTTTCAGCCAGCAGAAGCAGCAGATACACGAGGCACCAGCGAAATAAATGTTCACAGTTCAGAGCTGTTGCACTCCGTCGGGTGGATGTCATTAAGCGCTGATGTTTGTTGGTGTCATTCCATGTTTCAGTGGCTCTCACCGCTGTGCACCAGGAAACCATTTCTGTGTTGAAATAGACTGCACGCAGGTGTCGTTACAGCAGCTGGAGTGATCTGTGAAAAGGACCGGAGGCCTTTTTTAATAGAATTCATCTCTCCCAAAACAAAACACACACGATTCCCATCCATTATCTCAGAACACGAGATCATGTATTATTTTCTAATGATAGTCTGTTTTTTACATTCCGTGCAGTTTCCACTCATATTTAGTATTACCACAACCTGCACACCAACGTGCAGGACTATGCAGGGAGCAGATAAACCCATGACTCTTTGGGACAGTGGCTTTCTTTAGTCTCGTTGTCTCTGCGAGGTTGTCAGTGACCTGTAAATACCTTCTGATCGTCAGCTTACCTTTCATAAAACCACATCTTGGCACTTTTTTGGCACTTGACACAGTTTTCGTGTGTTGTGCCCAAAAACCAGGATAATTGAAAAGGTTCTTGTTCTGTGTTGTGCTTACAGCACACCTGTGCCCAGCAGACGTGTTGTTAGTTTTATACATTTATATAATGCTTTCCTAGTCTTGCTGACCACTTACTTACTTTGCATTTGTACAGCACTTTATTCTGTAGACTTAAACCACATCATTGCCAATTTAAAATCCACCCAGGAAACCCCGGCTGTGGTTTGGGTTCTTCATGCTGCGAGGAGACGCCACCCTAACGATGTGCTCGTCCTCTCAGGCAGGAGAAAAGCCTCAGTAGCAGTGTGACCTTTAACATTTTTCAAACTCGCTGAGCCTGTATCTATAAATACATTTTTTTGGTTTTGTATGGTTCAGTGTTTCTGTTTTTGTGGAAATAAATGTGAAGAATGAAGGTGGAGTCACACCCTGCCCATCAGCTGATCTTACAACTCTTACTTAAATTACCTGAAGAGACACCAGCTCCCTCCTCATACCTGTTATGTCAGTTCGGTCAAACACCAGCACCCTGCTGTTACTGCTGAAAGGCATTTGCGGTAATTTATTTGCGTCACTTCATTAGCACAGCCCGTTAACACAAATTGTGCATTCTTAGTAAAGTTTGATCCAGCTGAGGCCGTTAGTTTAAGGCTTTGTCTGTGTGACAGTAGTCAGAGTGAAACTGCGTCTGTGGAGATGACAAAGGTTACTGGGCCAACCAAGGTATATGCATGGTGTGTGCGCCCGCACCGTCACTTCCTGTAAATGGGGGTTGAACTCTGTTTTGTTGTTAAACTGATTTTTACTTTTTTAAAATAAAGATTTATGTCCAGTTACTCTTGGTTACTTGCTAAAGAGAAGTCAGAGGTATGTGATTGGCTCAGTTTTACTGATTATCTGCCTGTCAGCAAGATTACAGTAAAAGTAACTGTCTGCATTTCAGTAAACTTAGTGGAGAGGTGGAGCATGGTCAGAAGAAGAACCTTTTGAATTTTAGTGTTGTTACTTTCTTTAGGGCATTGTCTCGGTGGAAGGCGTGCTCTCCGGGTCTCCTCGGATGTCGTTAGCCTGCGTGCACGGGCTCTGCTTTTTTGTTAAAGGCACAGTAGTCCACTGTTATTTGAATTAGCTGTTGCACCCTAACACCAACGTATCCAGGTAAAAGCGATTCTCTTTTAATGTCTCTCCTCTTAAACTTTTAGTTGGAAATAAAGTTTATTGCTCAAAATGAGTTTATGCCTGAATGTTGCCGGCTAACATCGCGGTGACAGTGTGTGTGCATGAGCGTTTGCACGTGTGTCTGGGTAGGCTTTAGGGTCAAACCTGAAACCCCATGAGCACTACTGCCCCTACTGGCTCTGTCGAAATAGGTGATATCAGAAACCCGAGTGTGGTTCAGAGACGCTTATAAAGAAAAGTTTCCATAAAGGCGGAATAACAGCTTTTAAGGGAGTTGTTGATGGAACTCGGCATGAGTAGTTTTCCGTAAGACGCAAACAAAAATGTCATATGTGCTTCTTGCTTTGACCTTGTGCTGTCGAAGGGTTAAATTAAACTGATTCAGCTGAAGCTGTGACAGAAAATATTACACGTGTATTAAAGAGCAGTTGTCGAAGTGGAGCTGATTAGACAGCATCAACAATGTGAGCGTTGACAGAGAGGCGTGGTAGTATTAATGTAATCATGTAACAGTGTGAAAGAAAGACTGGGATTGTTTTTACGTTTGCCTTAAGTGCACTAAAAAGTCAAATCATCACACGTTACAAAGGCTGTGCAGATATCACTGGCTTTAACGGATGTGCAAGTTTGCATATCTATCACACATGGTTAGCTTTGACTTTGACCACATGAATCTGTTTTTAAGCTCTATTTTGGTCTCCACCATCTCCAGTGACGGTGTGTCTTTGTCATCATATAAACAACATCTTGCATTGTAAATAGGGCTGGGCCATATTATACCGTTCACGGTAATACCGGTATAATGTTAGGCAACGATAGGAAAATGAAATATCGCGATAGAATATGAGTAAAACGCGCATGCGCAGTGCCTTTGTTTTCATACGCACATGGCCGATTGTTGAGTGAAACAGATGAACCAGAATTGGTTTGTAAAAATGGTGCAACTTCAGTGATGTGGAACTGGTTTGGTGTTTGTCCGTCAGATACACAACAAAGCACATTTTTTTGCAGAACATGCAAGCGGCCGTCGTTATTGTCGTATTTGTCGGACTAAGATGCTCTTAAATCTGGGAGTAATCTGTGTCCTAAACTCCGTATTCTTCAGGTCAAACAACACTGCAGCATCACTGAGAGTTAAAAACTGTATAAATTCTTTCATCTTTAATAAAACGATCAGCATTGCTGCTTTACCAGGTGTAACTATAAAGTTTAACTTCCAGGCATCCATGAAAACAAAAGTTATTACATTTAACGGAGTTAGAAGCTAGCAGGAAGCTAGCGGAAGTTAGCTCGCTAGTTTCGCTAGTTACCTAAGCATGATATAGCATGTTCTGACTGAGAGATTTGTGAAAAAAATCAAACGTACAGCTCTGCTATCACTTCCAACATAAATGAAGACAGGAAACTAAACAGCAGTGACGTTTGTAGGGTTACTGAAGTTGGGCTAGCTGGTATATAATGATGTGCTACGTGATCGCTAGCGACACAGCTATGTTAGCATAACATAAACAGTGAAGCTGGAGGACGAACACTAACACTTTTCCACTTATAAAAGTTAACGTGAAGGTTCTTCATGGTTAGAGACAAATGCAATCGCATGGCAGGATGCTGTAAACGGACCAAACTTCAGTCAGGAGAACAACTGAGATAATCCATCCACAATACGAGGTTAGTCATTAATATACTGCAACAACATGGGAATAGAGCAGCTGCCAGAGAATTCAACATTAATGAATCAATGGTACAGAAGTGGAGGAAGCAAGAAGAATGAGTTTAATAAAGTTTGATTTATCTGACTGCTTTGTTTCGCTTAATGTGCCTTATAATCCCGTGCACCTTATGGTCCGAAAAATGCGTTTAATGTTGCAAAGCACCTCTTTTTAACTTCAGTGGATATTATACATGGTTATGCTCAGGATATGTCAGCCCATTTCTACTGGAAATGCCTTTTGGTTAAACTTTCAGCAAGGAATTTGCATTTGCACTGTTACATTTTTATAAAGCTTTAATGTACATAAAAACCAGCTTCTTGTTTAAGTGAAAATAAATGGAAGGTTGTCTTTTTGCGCTAGTAATGTTGTGGAGTTGTATTTTGTCTTGCATCAATTATATCGTCGGTTATATCGTTATCGCAAATTTTCAAATATATATCGTGATAAATTTTTTTGGCTATATCACCCTGCTCTAGTAAGAAGTATTGTAGAAAAATAGTTACAGGCAAAAATGCCCTTATCTTGGATCGATCTTGATTTTCCTGAGAGATGAGGTTTCACATCCAGCTTGGCGTGGTTGCAGTTAATTTTACTGGCAGGTGTTAACCTGCAAACTGCACTGTGTCCCCCCCCAAAGAAAGAAAAAAATAGAGCTTCATTAAGACAGGGGGCCAATGGAGCTAAGAACTGGGGCAATTTGGTAACTTTGATTCATGTAGTCCTTCTGTTAATGTGCGCCTCTCTGTGTGTCTTAAGACACAGATGGAAAAATAATTAGTTTTACTCCACGTGTCTTAAGGCTAAGTTGGGAAGAAATCGGGCATTGTGGGTTTCTGTGTGTTCTGATGATTTATAGAGCAGTCACTGGAAATTCAAAACACTGCCTACTGACCAATCAGTGTTTAGGAAAATGGTGTCTCTTCCAGGAAGATCCCTTTGGATAGTAAGAGGGTCTGAAGTTTTTTAGTAGTGTCAGTTTGCTTTTCCCTGATGAGCAGTAGTAAGGGGAAATATTCTTTATGAATAAATATTCATATTCTGTGTTCCTTGATTATTATTAGGTTTTATTTTCTCATTGGTTGCAGATAATTTTAACATTAAATTATTCTCTAAAAAAAGGCTCCTCTTTGTACTTGTTGACCTTATTATATTCAATTTGCAAGCAGTGGTTTGAATTCCATTTTATTTATTTATTCTGAGCTTTTTTTCTCGCACCAACAACACGACAACAGCTGGAAAACAAACTAAAACGGTGCTTTTGCAGTCTTGCTGACCAAAGTGCTTAAACGTTCAGATAAAGAAATGATATGCTGAGTGTGTTAAACTTACTTTGTGCTGCAGGTTCCAGATGGAGTCTTTCTTGAAAAACAAGGGTCAAGGTGACATAAAACCTTCATTAGACACTGTCAGTGGTTATGGTATAAAAGTTTATTATAAATTTTCTCTTGTCTAACAGTAAGAATTAAACCTTTAAGCTGTCAGTCAGCTCGTCTTCACACTTATGGAAAAGGGGAAGAGAGCATTTTCAATTGTGTTTGTATTGATTCATTAACATTTTAAAATACATGTTTATTGTCCTAGTGGGCACAAACCAAAGCCATTTCAGAAGCAACATTAAACACAGACGCTATCTGAAACGCTGCTGGGCAGTTACTTTAAAACCCATACAGACTTGAATGGGGAGAGAATTCTAAGTTTAGGATAGGATAGGCTTTTATTGTCATTGTACATGTACAACAAAGTTTTGGGTGGTCTGCACCATCTGTGCATTTCAGTGGTCACTGTGACAGAAACCCAGTAAAAAATCTTTGTTTTTCCCTGAAAGTTTTTCTTCTGCTACAAATGCACAAAATTTTGTTACTTTCTTACGCTTTCGTTAACATTTTCTCCTTTTATATAATGACTCTGGTGCAAATCCAGCAAAAGCATGAATAAATATTTTCTGTAAATAAACCAAAATGGGTTTTTCCTTAGAGCTCAGATGCCCCAGTTCCCAGGAGAAACACACTGACATGAAGTCTGGGGCATGGACTCGATGTGCTCAGTGCCTCCTAACATGATTAGGAAAGCACAATAACACAAGTGCTGGTTTACCCATTTTGCTGATGTGTTTTTGATACGATATACTGGAGTTTTGCTCAGTGTGCTCAAAGTCTGCTTTGGACTAATTCATGTGAAAATGCTGCCACGAGTTTAAGTCATTACAATAAATTGAAGGTACAGCTGTAACAAAAGTGTCAGTTTTCATCAAACACAAGCTAGCATCTAAAAGCTGAGTGCTGTGGTACTGTTCTGTGTGCACTGTGGAGGTTCCTGTCAGTTTCAGCAGTTTGCTGAAACATAGCACATGGTGAATTCACCTGCACTGACACTGATTTTTACCAGTGTGCCAAATCATCCTGAGGGCAACATGAACATCTGTGGAGTTCATGCTAGAATTTTAAGCACCGTTCTAGACAATTGTCACTGTGTTTTTACACACACTATGAAATGGTGACACATAAATGGCGCACACACCTAATATCATGAAGTTGTCTTGTCCACACTGCACATGTTTTCCTGTTTCTGGTTCCCACTGCCCTCCACAGCTAGGTGACTACTTGTGAGTAGAGCGTTTGACTTAAATTACAAGCACTGAAAGGTTAAAGCTGCACAACCAAAATAACGCCCCAGTACAGCAGTGGCTGCAGTACAAGTTTTCATTAGGTGAGATTTCATGTAAGAACCTTGGAGAGAGACATCTGTGATTAATAGTTTCCGTCACAAACACCACTATGGTGAGCCATTCGTGTCAAGGATTATATGGATTATACTGTCTGTGTCCACAAGTGTACGAGGGTCTATTTAATCTGAGTGGTGTTGATTTTCTTATCAGATGTGATTGTGATGCTCTGTATGGACATTCCAGGCAGACTGCAAGCAGAGTTGGAGGGTGGGGTCCACAGCAGCCCACGTGCATGTCCATAAACAAGCATAATCCTGGCTCAGTATAACAGTTTCCAGCTGCGTGCACTTTGATGACAGGCCAGACATCAGCAATTTTTTTTGTTTTTTTTTTGTTTAAGATCCTGTTCAGCAGACAACATTGGTTGCATCACTTAAAGCAGAGTAAAAAATGTTCAGCTTCACTCCTGTAGTTACAGGTTAGACTGTCATTTACCTGCAGCTGAGACATTGGTTCCCCTGCACATTAAGAAATTTGACTTGTACCTATAGAGATGACATCTGTTGTATTGTTACTGAATCTCATTTCTCACTGTGTCTCACTGTGCTGTGCTCTCAGCTCTACCAGCAGGGTCGACTCTGCCAGCTGGGGGGAGAGTTCTGTGAGCTGGAGGTGTTTGCTAAAGTGCTGCGGGCTTCAGACAAAAGGTAAGAACATAATGGGGCCAAACTGTGCCCATCACTCTCCTAAAGTAGTTTTCACACTTCCACTGCAGTCCTGAGCAGGTTCAGCAGAGTCTGAGATTAACCATAAACTGCAAGTTGATTACCTTTGAGATCAGTTAACTCCGAGTACGTTCACCTTGAGTTTAGTGTGTGCGAGTAGGGAAAGAAAGCCACCTTCAATGGAGCTTTGATAGCACAATTCACCATGGCAACACGTTAAATGAAAAGCAGAACTTCTATCTTAATCCAGTAAAACGAGGAATATTAATATTCCTAACCTTTGGAGACCCTTTGGCTACTAAACATAGAGGAAGTATACAAGTATATGTCACTGTACACTGGGATGCTAAACTTTAAATTTAGGAGGGTAGAAAAGAGTCATTTTAATGAGCTCTGGCCACTTTGTCATCAGTAAAGATGGTATTTGGAGTTTGGTGAATGCCGGTTTTTTCATCATTCACCAAACTTGCATTTTCATTTGTTCATACTGGAATCCTCTTCTTTTTTTTTTTTCTTCTTTTTTTTCCAACAGTGGATGGAACCAGTTTTTACACTGGAACCAAGCATAGGTTTAGTCGGGTGCCCTTAATGATGTTAAACATGTTTTTAGGTAACCAGAGAAATCTGTTTTTAGCTCTTTTGAAACTCTTGTCCACTCTGTTAAATGTAGTGTTAGGCAGGCTGATAGGTGTGAAACACTAATGATGCTGGAACAGAGAGGAAGGAAGCAATGTCCATCAACCAAAACTCTAATATTGTGATTGCTTCCATCATATAATTTCTAACTAGAGAATTTAAGGTCTTGTTTGTAGATCTTTGAAAACACATTTGGCACCTATCATCGTAGACATCGTTTCATGTGAATCTTCTTTAGACTGAGGAATGCTCATATATGGAAATGAGATCCCTTCTGTATGACGAGGACATCAACTGCGTACACTGACCTGTTGTTCATTTCTTGACGGTCCCTTGTGTGATATTCTTACTGCTAGTTAACTGTGCCAGGTGTTCTGTACAGTAGGGATGGTGCCATGCTGTCTACGGCCATGACTGATAAGAATCTGTTTACGCTAAAAGCTGCTTGTGGACTGGATTTTTTTATTTTTTGTGTTTCCTGCAATTTGACTGTTGACCCGATGTCTCCCTTTGACTTCATCACTGCAGACACCTCCTGCACCACTGTTTCCAGGCCCTTATGGACCACGGTGTGAAAGTGGCCTCAGTTCTGGCAAACTCCTTCAGCCGCCGCTGCTCCTACATCGCCGAGTCTGACGCCCACGTCAAAGAGAAGGCCATCCAGTTTGGCTTTGTGCTGGGTAAATGTCAGGGCTGGGCAGTGGAGGCTTCAGATAAGCACTGTGTGGGATAGAAGTGCAGAGCTGTCCTTATGTTAGGTGGTTGATAACGTACAATATAAACAGCATATAATGTGGGCCATATTAGGGCTGTGCGATATGACCAAAATCTCATATCCCGATATAAGACCTCTATCGTCCCGATAACGATATAAATCACAAAAATGTAACATTTTCTGTAAAGTCTGTGAATCTCGGGCAGGTGAAGTGTTTCCAGCTGCGCGTCATGTAGCTGGAGTCGAGTGTTTTAACCGATGCATGAAACGACACATTTTTAGACATAAGTTGTAACGGCGCCGTTTTCTTTGTGAGTATTTATTACACGGCGTGCTGCGGGGAAAAGCCTGTTCTAACGTTTGAGTCTAAGGTTTATTTTTTAGCACCGGACGGCTCTTTTTTACTTTTCATCTGTAAATAATCTGCATCTTTCACGTGATTCAGTTTATTTTGAAAAGTCTCAACAGGATCTTGAGCTTTATTGTGAAAGGTTTATGTGGAACATAAACAATCGAACACGCGATGGTGTTACCGTCGTTGTTGCTAACGACAACACATAAAAACAGGCGCTTGTCCGTCCGTAGTGTGGTGATATTAAATATAAGAGAAAGAGAGAACTTTAAGAAATTAATATAGCCACTACAGTGACCATCAGAACATGAACAAATATTACCGTAAACAGTTTATTTTGTGACACCACGAAACAAACGAGAGGGTAAAATGAAACGATAGACGTTTTTATATAGTCATCAGATACATATCGTTATATTGAACAGCCCTAGGCCATATGTATTATGATAATACGTTATTATAATAATTGTCATGTAGGGCTGAACGATTATGGAAAATAATCTAATTGCGATTTTTTTTTTTTTGCCCCAATATTGCGATTGCGATGCGATATGCGATTATTTTTTAAGGTCTTTGTCTTCTGTATTATTAAACAAAGACAAGCAATACATCATATAGTATGGCCAATACTATATTACATTAATTTTAAACTGTTCTTTCCTGGAAGACAGACCTCTGTTATGATGACATGAGGTGATGCATGAATTGATGACTGACATTTTTATTTAACTTCTTCAATCACAACAGTATATTTGAACATACACAATAGTTTATTTTTAGCTTACAAACATCTGAGCATAAAGTGCTGACAAGGAACCCTGGTGTAAACATTAAAATGAAAGTCAGTACAATGTGCAGATTGCAGAAATATACATAAACAAAATCAGTGGCTTTACCACACTCAGTTTTTCAACATCTGTGAACTATTAGACAGTCATTCAATTAAAAAATAATATTAAATAAATAAAACTAATAAATAAAAAATACACACATCTTACTGATCTCTGCAGTCAGTAACATTACACATAAAGTGCAAACATAATAGCAATTGTATAAACACACACACAAACACGCCTTTAAAATTTAAAGGCGTGAAATTGGACGGTCTAGCCTTCTGATTAGCGTCACCGCTGTCTCGGTGGAGTTTAATAAACTCGGCCGTCTGCTTCTTGCTGTCTAAAATATAACCAGACACTGGTGTAAATTCTCGACTGTCTCATACTTCTGTTTAATAAGTTTTCTGTTTGACGTTTAGTCAGCTGTGTGAAAACCAAGGAGGAACCCACCCGGGGGATTAATAAAGTTTTATTTTATCTAATCTAATAACTTTAATCTCAGCCAAACCGATTTACTCACGAACAAACAAAACACTGAAAAAAGCCCAACAATAACATTTTTAGGTTGTCTAAGTGACTTATATATTACGTTTAACCCGAGCAGCGAAACTCCGCGGTGATCTGAAAATGATGTGCCGGGAGTTGTGCCGTTCTCGGCCGCATCAGTAACCCTCGAGCTCCCGGCTAGCTGTCGAGCTGGTGGGTAGCAGACGCCTCTGAAAACGTCGAAGCACTTTTGCAAATATGGGATATCTTGATAAACCGAGCAGATATTTGATGTTTACACAACTACTTTCTCGCCTGAAAATATGTTAAAAGTTTATTTTGTGACCCAGAAAGATTAGTATGAGTAATTTTAAAACTTAGTAGCGGCCGCCATTGTTGGAAACTGGAGTTTGGCTGGGCCGCGCTATGAATTCTGGGATATGGTAGTAATTTGGACAGCCGCGCGTCGCTGTGACGTAATCGGTCTACAAATGCGGCCTCAGGAGGATGCAGCCCATGAATTTGGACATGTCCAGAGTATAATCGCAGCCTTTGCGGTTAGAAAATTGCACTTGATCATGTCGCGATATTATCGCAAATGCGATATATCGTTCAGCCCTATTGTCATGTCATTGAGAGAATTTAATATTTGAGCAGAGTTCTAGCTCCCATAGATCTCTGAAACATTAGTCAGTGAATTCCAGATACTCCCCATCTTAACTCATTATGTGTATAAAGCACACCTGTCTGCAGAATCAGTTTCTTTCCAGTTTCTCCACCAAAGAACAAAAGTCTTCCCACATGACATTAACCCAAAACATACCAACAAGGTAACAAAGGAGAGGATAAGAAGAAGCTTGGCATTCCTATATGAAATTTGTGGAGTGAGCCGAAGCCTCAAGTTGCTAAGCAACAGCCAGGTTTTAGAGTTTCTGTAAAGAGCAATGGGCCAAAATCCCTACAAGAAACATCTTACTGCTGTGCTTCCCAACAAGGGTTTCTCCACCAAAATACTAAATATTTATTTCACTTAGAAACTGATTTGCATGTCATTAACTTTTACATAATGCGTGTTTCTGGATTTTGGGTTGATATTCTCTGTGCCTTAAAACTTTAGAGCAGGGGTGTCAAACTCAAATACAGAGTGGGCCAAAATTCAAAATGGAACAAAGTTGCAGGCTAACATTAATATTTATTGAAAAAAAAATCTTCCTCCAGATGTAAGAATGAATCTTTTCTTATGGACTCAAATAGGTTTTGCTGGAAAACTGAATATGGAACAAGCAAAGTATTAGTATTATACAGCTAATATATATATTAGCTGTATAATACCAGTAGGCCAGCTCTAATAATAATTTGGTATGGCTTCGCAGGCCAAATGTAATTAGGCTGCGGGCCAAATTTGGCCCACGGGCCAGAGTTTGACACCTATGCTCTAGAGATTTCTTTCTAAGTGACCAAACTTCCAGTCAAAGTTTGGTTTTCTTAAGACCCTTGTGCTATGACCAGCAGACACCATAGTTGTTAGGCAGATGACTGTCATGTTTCTGTTTGTAGGTGGCTTCTTGTCTGATGCGGGCTGGTATGGAGATGCAGAGAAAGTGTTTCTGTCGTGCCTGCAGCTGTGCACGCTCCACAGTGAGGTCCTCCACTGCTACCGGGCTGTGGAATGCTGTGTCAGGTCAGTGTCAAAGAGCTGCTTTTATTCACCAGGGAACTCTGTGTCCTATAGTTACAATACCATAATTGTTAGATGTGCCAGATATGATGTTACACAACATGTGTTTTCTCCCAGAACACTTAGGCGTCTGACAGCACAGCTTGAAATGTTAGTTGTGAATAAAAGCCACTGAGTGATTCATATGAAGAGCTGTTAAACAGTCTGTCTTTACATTTTTTTGATTCTTATCAGATGAAAACGGATAAAACACAGAAACTGTATCTCATCACAGACGGTTAAGCTTTCCTTCTGAGTGGAAGTAGCAGCTATCTGTCATGGAGTAACAACACTGTAACTGTTATAAACTAAAACAGCAACATTGTTAGAAGTACCATGGGCCCATATTTAAGGCCTTGTATATAAATGAATCCTAGCAAATGGTATTAATGAATAAACTGAACACTGTAGAGCTAAGAAAAAGCTGCAAAAATGTTTGATCCAGATGTTTCTGTAGCATATTTGGTCCTGACGGGTGTGTTGACCGGGCACAAACATGTAAGCTGTGGTACAGTTTTATATGAGCTCTGCTGTCTCTGTAGTGTGTAACCGAGTGGGTGTGATGGGTTGTCCGTGATGGAGAGCAGTTTGTTCAGTGACCGCCTGTCCCTTGCTGCCCAATGACGATTCCAGATTAGTTTGTTGATCCTGCTACATGTCTACCAGCATCCCGAGAAACTAGAGACTGTTCATCCGCCTGTTGTACACAGCATCACTGTTGGGTTCTCCAGTTTAGTGTCCAGTCATTTAAGTGAACTATGGAAGTCAGCAACCATCTCTTTGTCCTGGGGACGTTCAGGAAGGGGAGATTTTTGTTGGACCATCCCACAAAACGTCTCACCAGTACCTGTACTCTGACTCCTGCCCACCCAACCACTGCAGTGTCGTTAGAGAGCATCTGCATGTGGCTCGATTCCCTGTTACACTGGAAATCTATAGTGTAGAAAATCAACAGGACTGTCCTGTGTGGTGCCCCAGTAGCACTAACACCACATTAAAGATGGGCTTCACCATCCATACAAACTGAGGAATCCAGGAGACGGTAGCAGTGGTGACAGCCAGCCTGAGCTTCTCTCATACATGCACACACACATGTTGCAAATTGCGGCAAACTGAATCCAGTTATTTTCAGGGAAACCAGTGCAGCAGTTTCCTTCCACAGCTTTTGTTGTTTTTAAATTGACAGTTATGCAGTAATACAGCAGATAAGACTGAGACTGAAGCGTCCCTGTCTTCTCTCTTCAGGCTGCTTCATGTCCGTAATGGAAACTGCAAGTACCACCTTGGGGAGGAGACCTTCAAGCTTGCTCAGTCTTACATGGACAAACTAGCCAAACATGGCCACCAGGCCAACAAGGCAGCGCTGTACGGCGAGCTCTGTGCCTTGCTCTTTGCCAAAAGCCACTATGACGAGGTGTGTAGGTTTGACCACTGAGGTGCTTTACAGTTTTGATACTGAGACAACTGAAAGTCCTTTCTGTCTGCAATGACCTTGTCTCTCAGGCGTACAGGTGGTGTATAGAGGCTATGAAGGAAATTACTCCAGGGCTGCCTGTCAAAGTAGTGGTTGATGTCCTTCGCCAGGCCTCCAAGGTAACACTCACACATGTATTTATCGCTCAGATCAGTCTTTGTCTGAATTTTTACACTAGTCTTCCAGACACATGTGTAAACTGTGGATTGTCTCTTCCCTGCAGGCCTGCGTGGTGAAAAGAGAGTTCAGAAAAGCAGAGCAGCTGATCAAACATGCAGTGTTTCTAGCAAGGTAACCCGCTGGGTGTAATGAAGACTCGACAGGGTACTTTCTAACATCGCAGTTTCTGACTGAAAATATTGTCTTACAGAGAACATTTTGGACACAAGCATCCCAAGTACTCCGACACGCTGCTAGATTATGGATTTTACTTATTAAATGTGGACAACATATGCCAATCGGTTGCTATTTACCAGGTACGTAGAGCGATGTGCTACAGGAGTATGCTCTTGTTTTCAGTGATGTTATTTAATTCAATCTTGTCTGATGTACAAATCCCAGACAGCGCTGGATATCCGACAATCGGTCTTTGGGGGGAAGAACATCCATGTTGCCACAGCCCATGAAGACCTAGCCTACTCCTCATATGTGCACCAGTACAGCTCTGGGAAATTTGACAATGCTCTGTGAGTGCATCTTCTAAACTCGGCTAATTACATTCCTCATGAGCTGCCTTGTAAATGTAGTCCAACACCCAAAGTCAGACTCTGGTATTTGGGTAATGTGTATGCAGCTGCACATATCAAATGTTTAACTGTACACACGGGCAGACGTAAAGATGACTGGAGATGCCTGTTGTTTGTGTAATTAATCATGTGATGCTCCTCGTGTATACAAAGGCTGTGATTCAGCATTGCCTAATGGTGAGACCTTTGATCCACTTTTGGACCGTATGAGCTGCAAAACAACTTTGTTCAATGGAAACACTTGATATTCTTGGAAGTGTTTGTCCCCAATATGTAGAGTTTCCAGCCAAGTCTGAGTTACACGACTGAGTGCTGTGTTTGTCCCTCAGATTCCATGCAGAACGTGCCATAGACATCATAACTCACATTCTGCCTGAGGACCATCTTCTGCTGGCCTCCTCTAAGAGAGTCAAAGGTAAGGCAGGCAAAGTGGAGAGTAGTATTATGCTCGTGTGTGTGACTGGCTGCTTGTAATAAAGTACCTTGAAAGAACAATTTAAAACTGGTTCTTTGCTAAGTTGTCTATTCGTAGGTCAAACTTTTGTGGTTTGACAGATTAAAAAAACATTCAGCAAGTGAGTGAAAAAGCAGCCGATGTCCAAACAAACAGTTTGAAAGAGCTTCAGGACGCCTGGAGAATTATTGATTAAGACCAGTTTACATGGAGTCTGAATCCTTTAAAACATAAGAAGTTAGGGATAGCTCAAGACTTTTGCACAGTGCTGTATCTGTTTGAAGCTGTGCATTATGTCTTATAGACTCTATCCGCGTTTGCTTGTTTTCCCCCAACAGCCCTGATTCTGGAAGAAATTGCCATCGACTGTCACAATAAAGAGACAGAAGAGCGCCTCCTGCAGGAGGCTCACGACCTGCACCTCTCCTCGCTGCAGCTGGCCAAGAAGGCTTTCGGAGAGTTCAACGTACAGACAGCCAAACACTATGGCAACCTCGGACGACTCTACCAGTCCATGAGGAAGTTTAAGGTGAGGAGGACATGTGTGGTTTGTAATATTTGACACAATAATTAAAATTAAGGGGCATAAACCATCCCAGCGTGTGCCAGTTGTGCTGCCTTGTGATAAAAATAATCTCAGTGTAAGAAAAGGTCAACGGCAGAGAACAGCTATTCCACATTCACCTCATCTTGATTAAGAGATGAGTGTTTGTGTGAGAGTGAGTCACATTGTGCTTTTACAAGCACAAACCACTGTTTGTGGGAGACTGAATGGTTTTTGCTATTTAAAGCCAGAAATGATGAGATGTGAAATATTGTCATTGCAGTTGGCTGGGATTACACAAATATCAGAGTGGTGCACATTTATAAAGAGTGTGCACCAGTCTTAGATGCTGTCTTTGGCCTATAAAAAGCCAGAGTGGAGGTTAAAAGTAATCCTGCAGAAGTTCTAGTCTGCAGCTGAAATGACTTTGGGCAAGTATCTAATATCCTGCTGTTAATGAGAGACTGACTTGGGACTACACGTTATTCCTTTTAGTCCACTGGAAATGGACTGGAAAACAATTTAAGTGTGAAAGGCCATAACTTGCTTTCAGAGTGTAATGTGACAACTTTACTTTGACCCAGTTACAACACTTACAGGCACTGAACCACTTTTTGTTTTCAGTGGAAACGTAGCTGGATGTTTGATTTATGGGAAAGGCCATGGAAACCAAATAAATATTGCCTTTGAGTTTTGTCTTTGTTTGTGATTCATATCTCTTTGTCTTGCACACGTATTTGTGTAACCAGGAGGCAGAGGAGATGCACATCAAAGCCATCCAGATTAAGGAGCAGCTACTGGGCCACGAAGACTATGAGGTGGCTCTGTCTGTGGGTCACCTGGCCTCCCTCTACAACTATGACATGAACCAGTACGAGGATGCAGAGAGGCTCTATCTGCGCTCCATCGCTATCGGTCAGTAAGAGCAGAACAAGTTCACGTCCATGTTTTTTAGTGTCACAGTAAATGAGGCCCAAGGCCTGGGTCCTGATGTTGCTTCGTCACAGAACATGTTGTACTGAGATGCATCATACTCAACCTACTTCTCAGTTAATTGCCAAGTTTTGCTGTTATTGTTATGTAATCATTTATGTAGAGCTGACATTAATCAGTCCAACACCTGACGTTACTTCGCTACAATGGAAGAGGGTAACATTATCAAAAACGGGGCTCGAGTCAGAGAGACTGAATGAAACATGGTCTGTGATGTTTCTGTCTTCACAGGTAAAAAGCTGTTTGGCGAGGGTTACAGTGGGCTGGAGTACGACTACCGAGGCCTGATCAAACTCTACAACTCAGTGGGAAACTACGAGAAGGTGTTTGAATACCACAACGTACTGTCCAACTGGAACCGGCTGAGGGACCGGCAGTTTGCAGTGGCGGATGCCCTGGAGGACGTCAACACTACACCCCAGCAGACCCAGGAGGTGGTACAAGCTTTCCTATTGGCCCAGAGCCTAGGCCCCACCCGCCCCTGTCTCGGCTGATTGGTTGACCGAATGAGAAGGAGAAGAGAGGAGGGAAAAGAGACAAGTGGGTGGGTTTTAGCCTGGTGTGGACATGATTTGAGCCCAAAATGTGATGCTTCAGTTTCACACGGATTAGTAACACAGCAAATTCAAACATCACTGGCAGCTTGGTTGACTTTGTATGCTGCCAGTACACACACACAGACATACACATGTTTTCATGGAATAAAAAAAATAAATAGAGAAGACACTTATCAAACCTCATCAACACACTCTCACCATCAAGATGCAGTCACTGCGTTTCTCCAACAGAAAGAGGACACATGCCCGAGACTGGGGACTCGAAAAGAAACGTCAGACGTCCTATAAGGATGACGCACGACCTCCTCGCCTCTCATCTCACTCGCCTTTTTCTTCCTGGACAGCAGTTTTGCTTTTGTACCGTACCAGTGTAGCTCAGATCTCCGGGAGCGAACCCGTGTTCTCAAGAGCTGCACGACAGCATCTGTGGAATACCTGCACATCCATCAGCATCACTTGGCAGATCACAGCTGGAAATAGTTGGATATTTTTGACACTTGTACAGTTAAAGAAAATACAGATTGTACTCTTGAGTTTTATTTGAAGGCTTTTTGTTGTTGTTTTTTTCTTTGCAATTAACTGAACGCGAACCCTCAAAGTTGCGTGGAGGAGAATGTGATAACACCAGGTGTGGTTTTTACACACAACAGGTTTTCACAGGTCTTTTTTTCCAGCTTAGTACTGACATAGCATCATTAAAATGCCAATAATTTATATGCAAACATATGTTTATGTAGCCCTTTGTTTAAGTTTTCTTACTGAATGAGAAATGGCTCAACACTATGATAACAAGGGACACGGATGGGAGGGCAAAGAGGAAGCTGCTACATGTGCAAAGGCTCCGCAGCCTCGCTTTGTTCATCTTGAGGCTGTATGTGTGAGTGAGTGAGTGGAACACAACTCTCGGTGCCCAAGTGCTCCACCGATGACTACCAGCCTTACACCAGCTTGCAGTTATCTGTCTGTAGACGGACCCATATTTTGAAGTGCTAAATAAACTATTATATCCTTAACGGCGCTACAGTGGGGACCAATATTGTGTGCTTGTGTGCGTGTTTGCATAGCAGCCTGATTATTGTGCATGTGGCCTCTCTGCTTCACACCCTCCTGTCAGAAAATCCCATTAAAGTTCCTGATATGTTTTTCTGTTACTGGCCCATCGTTCAGAGTCTCGCTGTCCAGAATCTCATCTGTTGCTTTATTTAAAAGCTCAGCTTCGGCTGGTTTTCAGTTTTACTCGACATCTTAGCTCTATAACAGGGGTGGGGGAACTCCAGGCCTCAAGGACTGGCGTCCTGCAGGTTTTACATGTGCTTGATCCAACACAGCTGGTTTAAATGGCTAAATTAAAAAGGTTTCCAGAGGTCTGACAATGAACTAATCATTGGATTCAGGTGTGTTGACCCAGGGTCATATCTAAAGCCTGCAGGACACCAGCTCTACAGCTGCCATGTTGGTATTTTAAAGCTAACTTAGGCTCTCTAGTGGACAAAGTATGCAACGGCCATTACATACTTTGTGCCGAAAGGGCTTTAAAGGAACATGTTCTTATTTTTAGGCTGTAATATTGTATCTTTTCATTATTCTCAGTTCTAAATAATCCTTATTGACCTTATCCTGAGCCTTGGGGCAGCCACTCAAGTCAGTGTCTATCTGAAAACAGCTCTTTTAGTGCCTCTGTCTCTCTTAAAGCCAGCTCTCTTCTGCCTGTCACACACAAATAGTTTGAACAGCAGGTGTGTAGCCAGAGCTGTGTGCGTGACTTAACCATGTTAATGGGTTTGGCTCACTGACATGAGAAAACAGAACATTTGAACACCTAGTTGGTCCATTTGAAACCTGTTTGGATTTTGTTCTGTATATTTGGAGTAAGCTACAGTGCTGCGACAAAGTATTTGCCTCCTGATTTCTTCATTTCATGCATGTTTGTCACACTGCAGTGATTAAGATCATCAGACAACATTTAAAATGAGATAACATACGTTTTTAATTGATTTGTGATTTTTGGTGAGGGACAAAAGAACCTACCTGGCCCTGTTTGAAAAAGGAAAAAAACAAAAACAGCTTTTCATAAAAAGAACATCACAGTAAGAGCATGTGGAGGGAGTGGGAGTGGAAGTGGGCTGCTTGGATGATTAAGGATCTGGATGGAAAAAGGAATTCTGCTCTCGACGTACAGCTCGAGCGTGCTCGGGTTACGCAGCAGAACAACACAATCCCAAATATACCAGCAAGTCCATGACCTTAACAGGTTGTTCATGGCCAACACCCCACCAGTGCTCCTCCGTACTCGACCAGTTTTTAGACTTTAGGCCAGGTAGGTTTGGATAACTTTTTACCCTTAATCCTAATTTTCAGCTTATTCTGGTTATGTCTGTGTAACATTAACAGTTGTATGATGACCTGAAAGTGAGACAAAAATGCAAAAAAACAATGTATATATCAAGAACGGGGCAAGCTCTTGTTCACAGCACTGTTTATGTACCTGTGATCCTGTAAAGCCTTCCACTGCAGATGCTTTCAGTCTAATATTTAGTCCACAGTTTGGGAATCACCAGCTTCTCTGGATGGGATTTTTTCGTTAGTGCAATTCTAACATTACACATGGACCCTTGTTTCACTAAAGCAGTCTGTCAATATAAGAGGTGAAGGAGAAATGAGCGCTTAAAGAGACGCTGCGTAACAGTGGCGTGAAGAAAGGCATGGACGCATGCTGTAGCAGATGAAGGATGAGATTTTGCACAGTCGAGGCTGAACACAGGCTGTGGAGATTCTGTGCAACGTTACTGAGAATGTGATGCCATGGATGAATAGTCCGCTGTTAATTTAGTATTTAGTTTGTTTTGAAAAGAACGAATGAAGAAAACGAGCTTTGCCTTGCTGTTGCTTCAGTGCTGTCAATGTCTCCCTCTGTAACAGTGATGTGAGGGGCTGTAGCTGAGGAGGAGGTCCAGCTCTCAGCTAAACACTCAGTGCTTTGGCTTAAATAGACCCCCCACCCCTCCACCTCTGAGTAGATTTCTTATCTACAGACTTTACTTGTAAACAGGTGCATACAAAGAGAAGGATCATGAATATTTCTTTGTCTTAAAAAGTGAATCATGGAGAAACTTTGCATGATTTGACGTGTGTGCTGTGAGGGCTACGTCTGCATCTTCTCCAGAGGATTACAAAACAGGTCTCGGCAGCAGTTTCTAATCCAGCTTCGGCTGAGGTGCAAGTTCCTTTTTCCTGCTTGGCCAAGATGATCTGCTGATGTCTGAAAGGGAATAGTGTAGTTCAAGTGGTGGTGTCGGGGGTGGGGGGCGCAGGACAAAGTTCAAATTGAAGCTGCGATGTCTCCAACAGCCCGCTTCTCTCTTCAGAGTTCAAAGGAGACGTGTGGGATGTGTTCACTGTTGTCCTGTTACTGCTTCACTGTTAGCTTCAAAAACATTAAAACATCGTTGACCATCACAGTTTCCCTCTTTGCTGTCCGTCAGCTGTACACATCTGGACTTCACC
Organism: Diplotaxodon limnothrissa; assembly: GCF_057381915.1. Lineage (NCBI taxonomy): Eukaryota > Metazoa > Chordata > Actinopteri > Cichliformes > Cichlidae > Diplotaxodon > Diplotaxodon limnothrissa. The sequence goes on along the minus strand of NC_140609.1, from coordinate 2,479,752 downwards.
ATCCCAGCAAACAACAGGACACTTTTACACTGATGAGATGAAATATTCAGTTTATTTGATTTCAGTCCTTCAAGTTTTCTTCCTTTAAATCTGGCTTTAAGTATAGGTGAGTTATAGTGCATAATACAGCGAGTGGAAAGGAACTTCAGACTTTACTTGGAAATTGCCATTTTTGGCAATTGCCACTACATTTCACTGTGAAACTTTTACTCCTTTTATAGACTAGCCTTACAGCTTCCATCACTGACATTTTACACACAAGACAGATTTTAAAGGGTTAGGATTGCTGCTATACAAATCATAATCTTTTTTTTTTTACATATATTTGATCGTGCTGGAATTAAAAGTACACCCTGCAGAGCACATAAAAGAGGCAAACGAGGTAAAGTGTGCATAGTAGCAGGCACAGGCGGACGATCTTCCTGCGAGCATGCAGAGGTGGGATGCCCAGGATTTGTAAAGTGTTCACTCTGCAAAGTGCTTCTATTGCCGGGCATAAATGAGGGTCGTTAGATCAGGTAGCGAGGCAGCAGAGAAAGCCACAAGGTGTCTTTGGATCAAGAAGGCAGATCTGTTGACGACTGCGGCTGTGAGTCTGATTAATCCAGGTGAGAGAGGGTGTCTGATGTTGAGAGGTTTAAAACCTGTGATGACCTCATGTTACATCACTGATGATGCATCCCAGCACACTAGTCTGTCATGCAGACCTCAACCAGGCACCGCTCATCACCCGAACACCACCATCACTACAGCGAAGCACGGTGGGGGCAGGATTACACTGTAGGGATGTTCCCTCTAATTTTTCATGTGTCTGAGCGAACACACAAACTCCCTGAGTGGTCTCTTGGACCACTGTGAGCAACAGCAGACGTGTGCACTGTGGTCACGCCAGCATCGAATCCACCCAGGTTACATGGTTTATTAAAGTAATCAAATTACAGCATTTATGTTAGACTACTTTTAATTAACTGCTTTAGCCCACTTACAATGATTTTTTTTTTTTTTAAGAAATCTTGTTCATGACCTGTGCAGCATGTTAAAACTATTGGAAGTAAAAATAACTTAAACTCCAATTTTGAAAACACAACTTTCTAAAAAAGAAATTTATGAAGCTCTGACTCATATCATGAGTATGAGTCTGTGGTCTGGGAGAGAGTCTGTAACTCTGTCTGCAAAATACAGTAAATAATGACCAATGCTGGGCAGTTAATTATATAGTTACTTCTTCAAAAAGGTAACTGAGTTATGCAAACAACAACATTTTTTGCAGCTGTTTACCTAAAAATGCAGCCAAGGCGTTTTTTTTAAATAAACATTTCAAGCTATTTACAGAACACAAATTATTTGTGCCACTCCAAAAAATAATTCCTGTCCACTATGAGATGAAGGAGAACAACAGCCTGATACCTGCAGGCCTGACAGCAGCAGACGTATCACTGCTGTAACACCTGTAACATTCAGCAGTCGCCTCATTGTTCTGACACACAACAAAACTATTGACTACACTACACACTAACTACACACTAACTACACACTAACTACACAAGATTTGCACTAAACGTCGCAAATCTCTCACATCTCAAAAACACGCCGTCACTCCTGTTTTTACCGTTTCTTCCCACAGTAAATATAAACAACGACAGTATTCAGTAAAAAACAAAGAAACATTGCAGATATTTTTATCATAACTCTGGTTTTACGTGGCCGATCAACACAATTTAAAAACTGGTATAAAGTCCACACTTTTCCCTCAGTTGTTCCGTGGATGAGCCGAGGTCTCCCCTCTCGCCGCCGCCTCTGAACACACAAATACAAATTGCATGTGAAGCAGGAGGTGCAGATTTTTTTGCTATTGTTTTCTAAATCCAGGCTTGATCACGTGGAGGTATTTGGAAAACTTTTTTTGGCCAGCGGACGACTGTTGTCTCGCAGAAAGTCAAATCAAATGTATGCGATACACAATCAATTCACAAGAACACATTTAAACAGAAGGTGCCTGATTTCAACTAAACTAAATCATATCGTCACGTTTGGTTTTTTTCTTCTTTCTTGTTTTTTTTTTTTTTTTTTAAATTAAGCATCTTCTAATGAGAGTGCAAAAACAGTAAAGAAAGAAAAAAAGAGACCTCTTTCCTCTCGATGGAAAAATGCACCATGTCGACCAATTTTTTTAAAAAAAAGTCAGCATCTGGGATTTGGTTGTTTAGGAAGAGGGGAAAGCAAGACAGCGAGAGAGAGACAGAGATCGATAGCCGGTTTTGAGATGTGGGAGATTTGTGACGTTTAGCGTGGAGTGTATAGTTAGTGTGTTGTGTAGTCATAGTTTTGCTTTGTGTGTCAGTGAGGCCACTAATGACTGTCACAAAGGCACATTGCAATGTAAACACTGTCACCAGGTGAAAACAGGAGCAGTGCTACACCTGTTGTCCTCTTGTGGTGGACATTTTTTTTACTGGCACAAGTAGTTTGTGGGGCATCTTATTGTGACACCTGATTGTTCTTTCATTTTAGTTATAGTAGTATTTTTAAATGGTTGTACCAAATTTTAAAAATGCCAGATGTATTGGTTGCATTTTCAGATAAATAGTTGTATATGTTTATAAAATGTGTGCACAACTTTTAAAAATGTACAATTTATATTTGCATTTCAAGTTATAAAAATAATTTACTCAACATGTCTGTGGTTTTGACAGTAAAAAAAACCTAACTACTAGGATTTTATGGGGTTTTTTTGTGTGATTTCAGATTTCGAGATTTCGAGAACAGTGGTTCTCGAAATGTGGTTCTCGAAATGTTTAGGCTTCCTTCACCCCCAGCACATCACATAACCATAGGGCAAGAATCCAAATTGAATATAGCCTGAATATAGCGCCACTATATACTTTTTTGCTGCATAAACCATCTTCTTTCAGCTTTGGTAAGGTGCTCACTGATGTCCAACTGAACCCCTCTCCCTCCAACTGGTATAATTTTATATCCATAGCTGATCATTTTTAATTAAAGAATGTATCACACCAGAATTGGACACGAGAAGTGTGGACAATGCTGCCTTGTCTGGCAAGTCTTGATTTCAGCAGGACATTTGAACGGCAGGATCAGAATTTAATGTGAACAACATAAATGCATGGATTAATCCTGCCTGTTGGTAGAGGAAAGTTTGGTGAAGCACGACAGAAGATTTTGTTCCTGATGAAGGAAAACAAGACAAAGAGTGCTGAATTAAAAGAACCGTCTGCCCAGCTTCAACGCGCGAATGCTACTATTAGGGAGATGCAAAGGGATCTCCAAAACATGGAGCAAAAGAATCAGGCTGTCACGGTTGTTAAAGAGTGGACTCAGGCGCGGAGCTCAGAAATAATGACAGTGCATTTATTTACAGTGCAGCAAGGTGACAACAGTTCAAATGTGCAACAATGGTGATAGTGCGTCCCTCCTTCCGTGTAAGCCCGTGCGTGGTAGTGAGTGCCCGTCTCTCCTCCAAGTGCTTCCTTAGTGTCCGTGAATCCTCCGTCAATCCCAGGCTTAGTGCAATACTCCAGCGCTGTCTGTCGCTCAGCCACACCATTAAGTAGCCCTGCTGAAGATGGTAGTTGATTGGCAGCAGCTGGTGGATTGACCGCGGGTGCGGCAGCTCCGGGCGAAAGCACTTCCGGGTCGGTACATTGTAAATAGCTGTACTTTGTGTGAAGTTGTTTTAATAAAACAAAAAAGAATAGTATATTTGTTTGTTTTTCTTTATTATAGATCTATTCACATGTACACAGCAATCACATAAAAATGAAATGCAAACTATTTACATCGCACCACACAGCTGTCATCAATCTTTAACCACAACATGAAACATTACAGGCTATTTAGAGCAGCACGTTGTTTCCAGAAGTATTTCCCAACAAGTTCAGGAAGGCACACTTTACGAAAGAAGTCTTGTGCTTGCTTTAAGCGCGGTTTCCAGAAATCCACAGCAGGGAAGACGCGAGTCACAGCAAGGTCTCTCTGTGTCCACACAACGAGGTCACAGTGGCTGGCGCCCGTAACAAAGACTCAGCGTCTCTGTTGTGTAAACACGCCAGTGATTGGGGTAATGTGGGTGAGTGTGTAGTGTAGTTGGTGTAATAGTTTTCGACTCCACACAGTCACTGCTTTGCTGTGCTTCTGCAGCGTATCCAGTAATGGTGACAAATCCTCCAGCGTTGCAATAGGAAGCTGCTCTTAAGCGCAGAAAGAATTGTTTCCAGGGATTTCTATTTGTATCCAGCTTGGCGTGCAGGATCCTTTGTGTAATCTATGCTTACATATGTATTTTACACACAGACAATGTGAAAAATACAACACATTGCTATGGATTGATGCTGAAAGTGCTAATTGCACTAAAAAATTTAGCTGAAAAAAAAAACACCAACTAAATAGATAAGCATGTCTGTTAACAAAAAAACCCAAACGCTTTACCCAACTGGGGTTTTTCAACTACCTCAGGGACAAAGCTTTACCACAATCTTCCAACTCAGACCCTGTGACAAGGTCTGTGAAAACCACGTTTTTATGCCTGAAATACTACAGTACTACAGTCCCACCAGATGAGCTCATGCAGCCTGTCACGAACCGGGACATACAACCATGACAAAACAGGAGATGCACACACAATTTATTGTGTTATTAATTTAGATGAACTGTGCTAATATAGTATACCAAAATGAAAACAATAACTCAAATTTCAGATATTTGAGGTAGTGCTGAAAATAATGGTGCCAAATAAGGCAAGAAAAACATATTTTAAAGGTGAAATATAGAGGTAAAATCAAAAATAGTCAAGAACGGCCAATTATACCCTGGACCACAGAGGGTTAAATTTGAAAACGGTTTAAAAACAAACAAACATCCCCATTCTAAAATGTCATGTGACAATCTGATTCATAAAGAGTGATGATGTCACAAGGACATGTGATGATGTCACAAGGACATGCCTTTGATCCTTTGAAGTTTTTCTATAAATAGGGGTCAGGAGCAGCAAGTTTTAGTCAGTTTGTTCGCAGCCTTCAAACGTTCGACCAGAGATACATTTGAAAGTATTTGTAAACCTCTTCAGAGTCACTGTGCACAGGATTAAAAATGGATCCACGAGAACACCAACAAGGAATAAACAATCTTGCTGCCTCTCCTTCGAGGTCTGGCCGGCCACTCACTGCAAGAGGTAAGCCTGATATGACACGATCCATTGGTGCCTCATCAGTCCAAAGGACATTACAGGAAAACTCCGACCTACATGCAAAAATTAAACAAATTGAAGAAGAGAAGCTTCAACTGGAGGAGAAGTGCAGACAATTGGAAGCACGAAATCAAGAGCTGGAAAAACAACAGCAACGCCAGCCTTGCACAAAAATTATTAGTGAGGCCTGGGAAGGAATGTTTGGTGAAGCACGAGAGAAGATTTTGGTCCTGATGAAGGAAAACAAGACAAAGAGTGCTGAATTAAAAGAAACGTCTGCCCAGCTTCAACGCGCGAATGCTACTATTGGGGAGATGCAAAGGGATCTCCAAAACATGGAGCAAAAGAATCAGGCGCTCCAAGGAACGCTTGATGAAGCTATGGAACAAACTGCACAAATCCTCGGACAGAAAAAGGAAGGGGTCACACAAATGCAGGACCAACTCAAAGGCATAAAGAAAAAATACGAAGTGCTGAAAGTCAGGCTGGATGAAACAGAGTGCAAAAATAAAGAGCTTCTTCAAGAGAAAGAGCAACAGGAAGAAGAAAAAAAACGTATTCTCCAGGACTTGGAGAGAAGAAATGAGCAGTTAGAAAAGATGCACGAGGAAAAACAACAGCAAAATACAGACAACCGCAATCTATTAAAAGAAATGGAGCAAAGATGCCAGAAACTTGAGAAGGAAGTTGAAGAAACAACCGATCAGCTGAGAACCCTCATCCTAGAGAAAAAAGTGGTCGTGGAAAAGCTCATGGAAAAGAAGAAAAAACGTTTCCGCTTCTTCTGGAGGAGGGACACTCCTGCTTTTTCTACTTTTTCTATTTTTTCTACTGCAGAGGTCACCTCGTCTCCCTCCACCTCTGTTCCATCTTAATTTTCACCTCTCCTCTCCCCTTCTCTCCTAACACTTCTTCCCTCTCTCCTTCATCTTTTTTCACCCCAACCAGTCCCGGCAGTTGACTGCCCCTCGTGAGCCTGGTTCTGCCGGAAGTTTCTGCCCGTTTAAAGGCAGTTTTTCTTCCCCACTGTCGCCTAGTGCTTGCTCAGAGGGGATTGTTGGGGTTTTCTCTTTTCTTTTTTTTCCCTTCTTATTACCATTTTCCTTTATTTACCGATTTGTTTTGTTTACTTTTCTTTTACGTTGTTTCTTTATTTACTTGTTTAACTTTTTTTCAACTTATGTAATAAACTAATAAACCAATTGAATTTATCCTCTGCGTATTTTACATCTAATCTTTAAAGAATATTTCCAAAACATTTTCAAACATCACGATCTGTCTTTTGTTTGCTTGTTAAAACCCCATAAATGGTGAAGTAAAAACCCTGTGATATGGTTTAAAACATCAAAATAGACTAAACAACTAGTCTAAAACTAAGAGACACAGGATAAAGTTGGTGTGAAGGTTTCAGTCTGTGAATGAATCTAAGCACCATCACCTTAACTTTAAATTCATCTCTGTTACCCTCTTTGTGACTGAACTCTGACCGTGAGCACCACAGCCACTGAGCACCAGTCACACGCACTTTAAATCCATCACAGTAAACCAGTTAGTTTACCTCAGTTTGTTTTGCAGCACATTTCACAACATGCAAAAGCATAATGTGCCATGTACAGACTCAAAATCTGATTTAAAAACATGAGGACTGACCTGTAAGCTTTACATTTACAGTTTATCACATACCACTGAGCAGTTCTTACCTGTAATTCTAAGCCCTCTTCTTCCTTTTCTGGTTTAAAACATCAAATTAGACTAAACAACTAGTCTAAAACCAAGAGACACTTAAATATTAAGTTAAACCTCTGGGGTCGCCGGACGCGTCGGCGCGTCAAAATCACATGACCAATTTAAGACGACACAGCTACAAGATGCACCGATTCAGAGGCTGTATCCCAATTCAGGGTCTGCAGCCTTAAAGGCCGCATTTTAAGGCCGATTACGTCACAGCGACGCGACGAAGGCCTAAAAATAAATGTTGGTTTCAGTTCTATGAAGCTTTGAGTATTTTGGATCAGTAGCACTGCTGTGTTTGTTGCATCATATTGCTGTAATTGTTTATATGCTTTATATATTCTGAGGTAAGTTGATCGATAGTGTTACATCATATTCTATAAGGATGTTATGTGTTTGTGTACTTTCTGCCCAGTTTGACCCATTTAGCAGAAGCCAGCCTGGTTCCACTTGCCTCTTACCCGTGATTTCAGTGGAAATTTCAAATTCAGGATCTGACACACACTGTTTCATGTCCTACACAGTTCTTGCAAGTTCATAGAAATTTGTGCCTGCCCGAAGGGTAAGTTTCATGTTGGACTCATGGTTCTTTGTTAGTCCAGTTTAGGACAATGTCTCTGACGTATGTATCATATCAAATATATGTCATATCAAAACAACCCCACACCTGCAGTTGTTTCAGTTTTTCACAGGTGTTTCCTGTCAGCCGGTCAACCTCACTCAGGTGGACATCCATATCAGCCAACCAAACGACAAGCTCCTCCCTCTGTGCTTCAAATCCCTCCCATTCTGAGACCAGGAGCTGAGAGAGAGAAAACAAGGGTCAATTATAAAGAAGAGCGAAAAGTGAAACCTCCTGAGAAGGTCTGACTCGCATACCTGCAGTCGACCTATGATTGGCGTTCACGTCATCCCAGCGGCGGCCGCACTCCCTCGCCACTGCCAGCAGCCAAGTCTGCAGGGTGCCCTGGAAGAGCAGAGTTAATGTTCGACTCCTCACATCTCCAGTGGTTGTACACGTTGTCATTAACGTGGCTTCACTCCACATCAGCCGCTTTGCTAAAACACCGGTGTCAGCACATAAGGACGCTGTCAGCCTGTCAGCTACGTTGATTAGCTGCGTATATACGAATGTGAATCGCATCATTGGCTGGACTGTGGGATAAGGTGGCCTCGTTCTGATCCCATACGGGAGCAGCCAGTCACTCACTGACTAACACTGCAAAATAGAATTGTTAAAGTATTAATTTTAATTTCAATTCAGGTCAGAATTTTTTTCCGTGCGCAACGCAAATTTTCTGTGCGCAGAGACCGTGCCAGCAGTGCGCAATTGCGCACGCGTGCAGCTTAGAGGGAACATTGCACTGTAGGGATGTTTTCGGCAGCAGGAACTGGGAAATGACTCAAGGATGAGGGAAAGAGCAATGCAGCACCATACGTAAACATCCTTGATGATAACTTGCTCAAGGGCACTATAACAGGACAGTGATGCTAAGCACACAGTTAAGATAACAAAGGAATAAATGGTATATGCCACATTTCTCTAGAAGGCTCTGCTGTTTTTCCTGCAGCAGCACGCAGCTGTCCGAGCGGACGTTTGAACAGTGGAGAAGTTCCCACGTGAAGAACGACGAACAAAGTGCCAGCCACTGCAGCACCATGCTGCCTTTCCAATACAGTTACATTAGCAGATAATTTCCTTTTCTCGGGATGTAACGGCCACTAAACACTTTGCACACACAACACATTTACAGTAAACACTGCACACATTTGCTTTATTAGATTTTTACAGTAACGTTGCATTTTAAGCCTTTTAAATGGTCAAATAAAGTATATAAATATATTTCAAATGCATTTTATCTAACCATCAAAGTCTTAAGTCTCACAGATTTCCCTTTGGTAAACTGTCTTTCTGGGGGAATAACAGCAATGACAATGCAGGTGTTCAAGTACTGGCCGAATATTGTTGGTGAGAAACACTCAGTTGTGTTACATTGCTGTGTGTTTGTATAACGAGTCACTTAACTGGTGCTGTGAACATAAAGCAGCTTGTTGCCTGCTGGAGCATTTCGGTGTGTTGGGAAGCTGCTGAAGCAGAATGACCACACTTGAAAAATGTGTAGAAATTGTGAGCTGGCCTTAAGTGTATCAAGTACTGTGTGAGTCTCAGTTTGTCATGTCTCTGTGTTTTTCAGGATACATCAGGATTGGCTGGTGTTTGCTGCATGGGCTGCTTACCAGTAGTGTTTCTCCCTCTTTACTCACTGCGTGTATCTCTTGATGGTAATGCACCCTCTGCTTAGCTCGCTGGATCTGTGAGCACAACTTTTGAATGACTTTGCTGAAAATAACTTGAATAATTTCTGCATTTCTCCTAAGCAGGTATATGCAGTTGATCATACATGTACCATATGTGAAGAGGGGCATTTCAAGACTATTTAAAATACTTTTTTTAGGTCTTACAGACCACATAAGGCACTTTAGACTCAAAGTTACCTTTAACCATACAGCGCTTTATTCTGTAAACTTCAAGCACTTTATCTGCCTCAGTTTAATAATAAATTAACCCACAATGCTTCACATACTCTGGACTATTTAAAAGGATCCTTCTATGGCCTCTGACAGTGGACTCATCTCTGTGCTTGTCCTGCTGGACCTTAGTGCAGCGTTCGATACTGTCGACCATAATATCCTATTAGAGCGATTAGAACATGCTGTAGGTATTACAGGTACTGCACTGCAGTGGTTTGTATCATATCTATCTAATAGACTCCAGTTTGTGCATGTAAATGGAGAGTCCTCTTCACACACTGAGGTTAATTATGGAGTTCCACAGGGTTCAGTGCTAGGACCAATTCTGTTTACATTATACATGCTTCCCTTAGGCAGCATCATTAGAAGACATAGCATACATTTACACTGCTATGCAGATGACACCCAGCTCTATCTGTCCATGAAGCCAGATAACACACACCAATGAGTTAAACTGCAGGAATGTCTTAAAGACATAAAGACCTGGATGGCCGCTAACTTTCTGCTTCTTAATTCAGATCAAACTGAGGTTATTGTACTCGGCCCTGAAAAGCCTAGAAATATGGTATCTAACCAGATTCTTACTCTGGATGGCATTACCTTGGCCTCCAGTAACGCTGTGAGGAACCTTGGAGTCATGTTTGACCAGGACATGTCCTTCAATGCACATATTAAACAAATATGTAAGACTGCTTTCTTCCATTTGCGCAACATCTCTAAAATTAGAAATATCCTGTCTCAGAGTGACGCTGAAAAACTAGTTCATGCATTTATTACTTCCAGGCTGGACGACTGTAATTCATTATTATCAGGAAGTCCTAAAAACTCCCTGAAAAGCCTTCAGCTGATCCAAAATGCTGCAGCAAGAGTCCTGACAGGGACTAGAAAGAGAGAGCAGATTTCTCCTGTTTTGGCTTCCTGTTAAATCCAGAATTCAAAATCCTGCTCCTCACATACAAGGTCTTAAACAATCAGGCCTGATTTGTCCTCCTTCTTTTCTCACAGAGCATGGAAGCTCCTATTTTAATCCTAAAACTGTACTAAGAGACTTTGCTAAGTTTTCCTTTAATTTGTCACCCATCCGTAAACCCTGAACAGATCTTTATAAATAACTGAAGAAACAGATTTTTGTCGATTTTGCACAGATAATGTAACAACGTAACTGTGCAGGTAGTGCTGAAATAACCAAAGAAGGAAGGGAGTAACGTAGAAATGAATTAGCTACAGTGAGTTATATATGATAGTATAAATGGTCTGTTTGAGTATAATGTTGACAGTGATGTGTGACTAATGTAAACGTTCAGGAAATAAGTGTAGCACTTTATAACAATGCTGCACTATTAAGCATTATTAAGGTATTAGTAAGGTGCTGGTCTTTGTGAGTCCATGTTTTGTCCTGATGTACATTGCGGGTGAATTCAGGGTCCTGGTGATGATGTTTTGACACCAGCTTTTTATCTATAAGCAATAATATATTATGGCGGAGTCCATTAAGCTTTGATGAAGTTTTTATCACTTGTGTTTTCCATATGACAAGTAAGAACTGTCTGCATGGGCTGCTTGAATATGAGCTTCACACTGTTCTTAGTGCAGATAAGAACTGTTTAATCCCATCTAAGCCCCACTGTTCTCTGTGCAGCAGTGGACGGCTGGCTGGCAAGGAGGCTGGGCCTGACCTCCAGGTTTGCAGCATGGCTGGATGTAGCTGTCGATAACCTGGGCAGAGGCATGCTGTGGAGTCTGCTGCTTAAGGTCTTACGTTTGAAGCACATCATCACACATGCACAAGGCGATGAAAACGAGGCTGTACTTAAATACCAGCAAAAAATGTTGTGCAGAAGTCAGGAAAGACTTGAGATGAGGTATTGGTGACTAAAGCCGTAATCAACCTGCTGAGGAGGTGTTCGGGGCAGCCTCTGCACAGAGGAAATGGAACAAGGAGGCTTGGTGGTGGGATGAGGAAGTATTCAAAAGTAAAGTGGGATAAGCAGCGAGGTGAAGTAAAGGCGTATTATGAGTTGTGAAGGTGGAGACTGAGGAAGGAGAAAACAACCAACAGAGACATTAAGCTGAAAAGGACGTGCAGAAGGACAGAGAGGGAGAGAGTATTTTGAAGATGGGAGGAGTACTTGGAGGAGGAGCTTATGAATGGGGGGAAATGAGAGGGGGGGGGGGGGCAGATGAATCACAAAAACACGAGAGGAATCAGAAAAACTCTGCAGTTCTTTGCCGCCTTAACATTTGTGCCACACTAACAGCGGTGGTGCATTGAATTGCTGTGGGGTTGGATGGTGTCTGCACTGGAGTGGTGTGTGTTCATGGATAACCACAACACCCGGGGGCGCAGTGGAAGAACAGCTTCGGCAGCAGCCCCCCACTCGTACAGGCTGTCATGGCAAACGGTAATCCTCCTGCCAACGTGTTTGAGCTAGTGCTGGTACACAGCTCCACATAAATGTCTTGCTGCCGGGGTTTCGGACACCTCTGGGAGTTTGGGTGGTGGGCGGCTTGCCTCCCTGTGTGGCTGTATCCATGCCAGTGGGAGGGCTGTCCCACTGGTTGGAGCTGCCTCTGTGGATCCAGCATGTGGGGATGTTGCTGCTGGTTGCAGGCCGAGTGCTGGCTCTGTCAGCTGAGGTTATGTGGCAAACGCTCATGTGTCTGAAACATGAACCCAAACGGTCCACTGGAGAACTCTCTCACAGATGTTTTCTCTGCAGGTGTGGTGCATATGGACACACATCGAGCACCTGGAAGAAACTAAGAGCTCGATTTCTCTTTTTAAATCACATTTGATTTTGCATTTGGCAGATGAGGCTCATCCTGTTACCTTGACACTGTGGAATAATGCTTTTGTCATTTAGAGGGGACAGGAAGTCTTTGGAATGTCAGCAGTACTTGAACACCTGCATTGTCATTGCTGTTATTCCCCCAGAAAGACAGTTTACCAAAGGGAAATCTGTGAGACTTAAGACTTTGATGGTTAGATAAAATGCATTTGAAATATATTTATATACTTTATTTGACCATTTAAAAGGCTTAAAATGCAACGTTACTGTAAAAATCTAATAAAGCAAATGTGTGCAGTGTTTACTGTAAATGTGTTGTGTGTGCAAAGTGTTTAGTGGCCGTTACATCCCGAGAAAAGGAAATTATCTGCTAATGTAACTGTATTGGAAAGGCAGCATGGTGCTGCAGTGGCTGGCACTTTGTTCGTCGTTCTTCACGTGGGAACTTCTCCACTGTTCAAACGTCCGCTCGGACAGCTGCGTGCTGCTGCAGGAAAAACAGCAGAGCCTTCTAGAGAAATGTGGCATATACCATTTATTCCTTTGTTATCTTAACTGTGTGCTTAGCATCACTGTCCTGTTATAGTGCCCTTGAGCAAGTTATCATCAAGGATGTTTACGTATGGTGCTGCATTGCTCTTTCCCTCATCCTTGAGTCATTTCCCAGTTCCTGCTGCCGAAAACATCCCTACAGTGCAATGTTCCCTCTAAGCTGCACGCGTGCGCAATTGCGCACTGCTGGCACGGTCTCTGCGCACAGAAAATTTGCGTTGCGCACGGAAAAAAATTCTGACCTGAATTGAAATTAAAATTAATACTTTAACAATTCTATTTTGCAGTGTTAGTCAGTGAGTGACTGGCTGCTCCCGTATGGGATCAGAACGAGGCCACCTTATCCCACAGTCCAGCCAATGATGCGATTCACATTCGTATATACGCAGCTAATCAACGTAGCTGACAGGCTGACAGCGTCCTTATGTGCTGACACCGGTGTTTTAGCAAAGCGGCTGATGTGGAGTGAAGCCACGTTAATGACAACGTGTACAACCACTGGAGATGTGAGGAGTCGAACATTAACTCTGCTCTTCCAGGGCACCCTGCAGACTTGGCTGCTGGCAGTGGCGAGGGAGTGCGGCCGCCGCTGGGATGACGTGAACGCCAATCATAGGTCGACTGCAGGTATGCGAGTCAGACCTTCTCAGGAGGTTTCACTTTTCGCTCTTCTTTATAATTGACCCTTGTTTTCTCTCTCTCAGCTCCTGGTCTCAGAATGGGAGGGATTTGAAGCACAGAGGGAGGAGCTTGTCGTTTGGTTGGCTGATATGGATGTCCACCTGAGTGAGGTTGACCGGCTGACAGGAAACACCTGTGAAAAACTGAAACAACTGCAGGTGTGGGGTTGTTTTGATATGACATATATTTGATATGATACATACGTCAGAGACATTGTCCTAAACTGGACTAACAAAGAACCATGAGTCCAACATGAAACTTACCCTTCGGGCAGGCACAAATTTCTATGAACTTGCAAGAACTGTGTAGGACATGAAACAGTGTGTGTCAGATCCTGAATTTGAAATTTCCACTGAAATCACGGGTAAGAGGCAAGTGGAACCAGGCTGGCTTCTGCTAAATGGGTCAAACTGGGCAGAAAGTACACAAACACATAACATCCTTATAGAATATGATGTAACACTATCGATCAACTTACCTCAGAATATATAAAGCATATAAACAATTACAGCAATATGATGCAACAAACACAGCAGTGCTACTGATCCAAAATACTCAAAGCTTCATAGAACTGAAACCAACATTTATTTTTAGGCCTTCGTCGCGTCGCTGTGACGTAATCGGCCTTAAAATGCGGCCTTTAAGGCTGCAGACCCTGAATTGGGATACAGCCTCTGAATCGGTGCATCTTGTAGCTGTGTCGTCTTAAATTGGTCATGTGATTTTGACGCGCCGACGCGTCCGGCGACCCCAGAGGTTTAACTTAATATTTAAGTGTCTCTTGGTTTTAGACTAGTTGTTTAGTCTAATTTGATGTTTTAAACCAGAAAAGGAAGAAGAGGGCTTAGAATTACAGGTAAGAACTGCTCAGTGGTATGTGATAAACTGTAAATGTAAAGCTTACAGGTCAGTCCTCATGTTTTTAAATCAGATTTTGAGTCTGTACATGGCACATTATGCTTTTGCATGTTGTGAAATGTGCTGCAAAACAAACTGAGGTAAACTAACTGGTTTACTGTGATGGATTTAAAGTGCGTGTGACTGGTGCTCAGTGGCTGTGGTGCTCACGGTCAGAGTTCAGTCACAAAGAGGGTAACAGAGATGAATTTAAAGTTAAGGTGATGGTGCTTAGATTCATTCACAGACTGAAACCTTCACACCAACTTTATCCTGTGTCTCTTAGTTTTAGACTAGTTGTTGAGTCTATTTTGATGTTTTAAACCATATCACAGGGTTTTTACTTCACCATTTATGGGGTTTTAACAAGCAAACAAAAGACAGATCGTGATGTTTGAAAATGTTTTGGAAATATTCTTTAAAGATTAGATGTAAAATACGCAGAGGATAAATTCAATTGGTTTATTAGTTTATTACATAAGTTGAAAAAAAGTTAAACAAGTAAATAAAGAAACAACGTAAAAGAAAAGTAAACAAAACAAATCGGTAAATAAAGGAAAATGGTAATAAGAAGGGAAAAAAAAGAAAAGAGAAAACCCCAACAATCCCCTCTGAGCAAGCACTAGGCGACAGTGGGGAAGAAAAACTGCCTTTAAACGGGCAGAAACTTCCGGCAGAACCAGGCTCACGAGGGGCAGTCAACTGCCGGGACTGGTTGGGGTGAAAAAAGATGAAGGAGAGAGGGAAGAAGTGTTAGGAGAGAAGGGGAGAGGAGAGGTGAAAATTAAGATGGAACAGAGGTGGAGGGAGACGAGGTGACCTCTGCAGTAGAAAAAATAGAAAAAGTAGAAAAAGCAGGAGTGTCCCTCCTCCAGAAGAAGCGGAAACGTTTTTTCTTCTTTTCCATGAGCTTTTCCACGACCACTTTTTTCTCTAGGATGAGGGTTCTCAGCTGATCGGTTGTTTCTTCAACTTCCTTCTCAAGTTTCTGGCATCTTTGCTCCATTTCTTTTAATAGATTGCACTTATCTGTATTTTGCTGTTGTTTTTCCTCGTGCATCTTTTCTAACTGCTCATTTCTTCTCTCCAAGTCCTGGAGAATACGTTTTTTTTCTTCTTCCTGTTGCTCTTTCTCTTGAAGAAGCTCTTTATTTTTGCACTCTGTTTCATCCAGCCTGACTTTCAGCACTTCGTATTTTTTCTTTATGCCTTTGAGTTGGTCCTGCATTTGTGTGACCCCTTCCTTTTTCTGTCCGAGGATTTGTGCAGTTTGTTCCATAGCTTCATCAAGCGTTCCTTGGAGCGCCTGATTCTTTTGCTCCATGTTTTGGAGATCCCTTTGCATCTCCCCAATAGTAGCATTCGCGCGTTGAAGCTGGGCAGACGTTTCTTTTAATTCAGCACTCTTTGTCTTGTTTTCCTTCATCAGGACCAAAATCTTCTCTCGTGCTTCACCAAACATTCCTTCCCAGGCCTCACTAATAATTTTTGTGCAAGGCTGGCGTTGCTGTTGTTTTTCCAGCTCTTGATTTCGTGCTTCCAATTGTCTGCACTTCTCCTCCAGTTGAAGCTTCTCTTCTTCAATTTGTTTAATTTTTGCATGTAGGTCGGAGTTTTCCTGTAATGTCCTTTGGACTGATGAGGCACCAATGGATCGTGTCATATCAGGCTTACCTCTTGCAGTGAGTGGCCGGCCAGACCTCGAAGGAGAGGCAGCAAGATTGTTTATTCCTTGTTGGTGTTCTCGTGGATCCATTTTTAATCCTGTGCACAGTGACTCTGAAGAGGTTTACAAATACTTTCAAATGTATCTCTGGTCGAACGTTTGAAGGCTGCGAACAAACTGACTAAAACTTGCTGCTCCTGACCCCTATTTATAGAAAAACTTCAAAGGATCAAAGGCATGTCCTTGTGACATCATCACATGTCCTTGTGACATCATCACTCTTTATGAATCAGATTGTCACATGACATTTTAGAATGGGGATGTTTGTTTGTTTTTAAACCGTTTTCAAATTTAACCCTCTGTGGTCCAGGGTATAATTGGCCGTTCTTGACTATTTTTGATTTTACCTCTATATTTCACCTTTAAAATATGTTTTTCTTGCCTTATTTGGCACCATTATTTTCAGCACTACCTCAAATATCTGAAATTTGAGTTATTGTTTTCATTTTGGTATACTATATTAGCACAGTTCATCTAAATTAATAACACAATAAATTGTGTGTGCATCTCCTGTTTTGTCATGGTTGTATGTCCCGGTTCGTGACAGGCTGCATGAGCTCATCTGGTGGGACTGTAGTACTGTAGTATTTCAGGCATAAAAACGTGGTTTTCACAGACCTTGTCACAGGGTCTGAGTTGGAAGATTGTGGTAAAGCTTTGTCCCTGAGGTAGTTGAAAAACCCCAGTTGGGTAAAGCGTTTGGGTTTTTTTGTTAACAGACATGCTTATCTATTTAGTTGGTGTTTTTTTTTTCAGCTAAATTTTTTAGTGCAATTAGCACTTTCAGCATCAATCCATAGCAATGTGTTGTATTTTTCACATTGTCTGTGTGTAAAATACATATGTAAGCATAGATTACACAAAGGATCCTGCACGCCAAGCTGGATACAAATAGAAATCCCTGGAAACAATTCTTTCTGCGCTTAAGAGCAGCTTCCTATTGCAACGCTGGAGGATTTGTCACCATTACTGGATACGCTGCAGAAGCACAGCAAAGCAGTGACTGTGTGGAGTCGAAAACTATTACACCAACTACACTACACACTCACCCACATTACCCCAATCACTGGCGTGTTTACACAACAGAGACGCTGAGTCTTTGTTACGGGCGCCAGCCACTGTGACCTCGTTGTGTGGACACAGAGAGACCTTGCTGTGACTCGCGTCTTCCCTGCTGTGGATTTCTGGAAACCGCGCTTAAAGCAAGCACAAGACTTCTTTCGTAAAGTGTGCCTTCCTGAACTTGTTGGGAAATACTTCTGGAAACAACGTGCTGCTCTAAATAGCCTGTAATGTTTCATGTTGTGGTTAAAGATTGATGACAGCTGTGTGGTGCGATGTAAATAGTTTGCATTTCATTTTTATGTGATTGCTGTGTACATGTGAATAGATCTATAATAAAGAAAAACAAACAAATATACTATTCTTTTTTGTTTTATTAAAACAACTTCACACAAAGTACAGCTATTTACAATGTACCGACCCGGAAGTGCTTTCGCCCGGAGCTGCCGCACCCGCGGTCAATCCACCAGCTGCTGCCAATCAACTACCATCTTCAGCAGGGCTACTTAATGGTGTGGCTGAGCGACAGACAGCGCTGGAGTATTGCACTAAGCCTGGGATTGACGGAGGATTCACGGACACTAAGGAAGCACTTGGAGGAGAGACGGGCACTCACTACCACGCACGGGCTTACACGGAAGGAGGGACGCACTATCACCATTGTTGCACATTTGAACTGTTGTCACCTTGCTGCACTGTAAATAAATGCACTGTCATTATTTCTGAGCTCCGCGCCTGAGTCCACTCTTTAACAACCGTGACAGCCTGATTCTTTTGCTCCATGTTTTGGAGATCCCTTTGCATCTCCCTAATAGTAGCATTCGCGCGTTGAAGCTGGGCAGACGGTTCTTTTAATTCAGCACTCTTTGTCTTGTTTTCCTTCATCAGGAACAAAATCTTCTGTCGTGCTTCACCAAACTTTCCTCTACCAACAGGCAGGATTAATCCATGCATTTATGTTGTTCACATTAAATTCTGATCCTGCCGTTCAAATGTCCTGCTGAAATCAAGACTTGCCAGACAAGGCAGCATTGTCCACACTTCTCGTGTCCAATTCTGGTGTGATACATTCTTTAATTAAAAATGATCAGCTATGGATATAAAATTATACCAGTTGGAGGGAGAGGGGTTCAGTTGGACATCAGTGAGCACCTTACCAAAGCTGAAAGAAGATGGTTTATGCAGCAAAAAAGTATATAGTGGCGCTATATTCAGGCTATATTCAATTTGGATTCTTGCCCTATGGTTATGTGATGTGCTGGGGGTGAAGGAAGCCTAAACATTTCGAGAACCACATTTCGAGAACCACTGTTCTCGAAATCTCGAAATCTGAAATCACACAAAAAAACCCCATAAAATCCTAGTAGTTAGGTTTTTTTTACTGTCAAAACCACAGACATGTTGAGTAAATTATTTTTATAACTTGAAATGCAAATATAAATTGTACATTTTTAAAAGTTGTGCACACATTTTATAAACATATACAACTATTTATCTGAAAATGCAACCAATACATCTGGCATTTTTAAAATTTGGTACAACCATTTAAAAATACTACTATAACTAAAATGAAAGAACAATCAGGTGTCACAATAAGATGCCCCACAAACTACTTGTGCCAGTAAAAAAAATGTCCACCACAAGAGGACAACAGGTGTAGCACTGCTCCTGTTTTCACCTGGTGACAGTGTTTACATTGCAATGTGCCTTTGTGACAGTCATTAGTGGCCTCACTGACACACAAAGCAAAACTATGACTACACAACACACTAACTATACACTCCACGCTAAACGTCACAAATCTCCCACATCTCAAAACCGGCTATCGATCTCTGTCTCTCTCTCGCTGTCTTGCTTTCCCCTCTTCCTAAACAACCAAATCCCAGATGCTGACTTTTTTTTAAAAAAATTGGTCGACATGGTGCATTTTTCCATCGAGAGGAAAGAGGTCTCTTTTTTTCTTTCTTTACTGTTTTTGCACTCTCATTAGAAGATGCTTAATTTAAAAATAAAAAAAAACAAGAAAGAAGAAAAAAACCAAACGTGACGATATGATTTAGTTTAGTTGAAATCAGGCACCTTCTGTTTAAATGTGTTCTTGTGAATTGATTGTGTATCGCATACATTTGATTTGACTTTCTGCGAGACAACAGTCGTCCGCTGGCCAAAAAAAGTTTTCCAAATACCTCCACGTGATCAAGCCTGGATTTAGAAAACAATAGCAAAAAAATCTGCACCTCCTGCTTCACATGCAATTTGTATTTGTGTGTTCAGAGGCGGCGGCGAGAGGGGAGACCTCGGCTCATCCACGGAACAACTGAGGGAAAAGTGTGGACTTTATACCAGTTTTTAAATTGTGTTGATCGGCCACGTAAAACCAGAGTTATGATAAAAATATCTGCAATGTTTCTTTGTTTTTTACTGAATACTGTCGTTGTTTATATTTACTGTGGGAAGAAACGGTAAAAACAGGAGTGACGGCGTGTTTTTGAGATGTGAGAGATTTGCGACGTTTAGTGCAAATCTTGTGTAGTTAGTGTGTAGTTAGTGTGCAGTTAGTGTGTAGTTAGTGTGTAGTGTAGTCAATAGTTTTGTTGTGTGTCAGAACAATGAGGCGACTGCTGAATGTTACAGGTGTTACAGCAGTGATACGTCTGCTGCTGTCAGGCCTGCAGGTATCAGGCTGTTGTTCTCCTTCATCTCATAGTGGACAGGAATTATTTTTTGGAGTGGCACAAATAATTTGTGTTCTGTAAATAGCTTGAAATGTTTATTTAAAAAAAACGCCTTGGCTGCATTTTTAGGTAAACAGCTGCAAAAAATGTTGTTGTTTGCATAACTCAGTTACCTTTTTGAAGAAGTAACTATATAATTAACTGCCCAGCATTGGTCATTATTTACTGTATTTTGCAGACAGAGTTACAGACTCTCTCCCAGACCACAGACTCATACTCATGATATGAGTCAGAGCTTCATAAATTTCTTTTTTAGAAAGTTGTGTTTTCAAAATTGGAGTTTAAGTTATTTTTACTTCCAATAGTTTTAACATGCTGCACAGGTCATGAACAAGATTTCTTAAAAAAAAAAAAAATCATTGTAAGTGGGCTAAAGCAGTTAATTAAAAGTCGTCTAACATAAATGCTGTAATTTGATTATTTTAATAAACCATGTAACCTGGGTGGATTGGATGCTGGCGTGACCACAGTGCACACGTCTGCTGTTGCTCACAGTGGTCCAAGAGACCACTCAGGGAGTTTGTGTGTTCGCTCAGACACATGAAAAATTAGAGGGAACATCCCTACAGTGTAATCCTGCCCCCACCGTGCTTCGCTGTAGTGATGGTGGTGTTCGGGTGATGAGCGGTGCCTGGTTGAGGTCTGCATGACAGACTAGTGTGCTGGGATGCATCATCAGTGATGTAACATGAGGTCATCACAGGTTTTAAACCTCTCAACATCAGACACCCTCTCTCACCTGGATTAATCAGACTCACAGCCGCAGTCGTCAACAGATCTGCCTTCTTGATCCAAAGACACCTTGTGGCTTTCTCTGCTGCCTCGCTACCTGATCTAACGACCCTCATTTATGCCCGGCAATAGAAGCACTTTGCAGAGTGAACACTTTACAAATCCTGGGCATCCCACCTCTGCATGCTCGCAGGAAGATCGTCCGCCTGTGCCTGCTACTATGCACACTTTACCTCGTTTGCCTCTTTTATGTGCTCTGCAGGGTGTACTTTTAATTCCAGCACGATCAAATATATGTAAAAAAAAAAAGATTATGATTTGTATAGCAGCAATCCTAACCCTTTAAAATCTGTCTTGTGTGTAAAATGTCAGTGATGGAAGCTGTAAGGCTAGTCTATAAAAGGAGTAAAAGTTTCACAGTGAAATGTAGTGGCAATTGCCAAAAATGGCAATTTCCAAGTAAAGTCTGAAGTTCCTTTCCACTCGCTGTATTATGCACTATAACTCACCTATACTTAAAGCCAGATTTAAAGGAAGAAAACTTGAAGGACTGAAATCAAATAAACTGAATATTTCATCTCATCAGTGTAAAAGTGTCCTGTTGTTTGCTGGGATGGTGAAGTCCAGATGTGTACAGCTGACGGACAGCAAAGAGGGAAACTGTGATGGTCAACGATGTTTTAATGTTTTTGAAGCTAACAGTGAAGCAGTAACAGGACAACAGTGAACACATCCCACACGTCTCCTTTGAACTCTGAAGAGAGAAGCGGGCTGTTGGAGACATCGCAGCTTCAATTTGAACTTTGTCCTGCGCCCCCCACCCCCGACACCACCACTTGAACTACACTATTCCCTTTCAGACATCAGCAGATCATCTTGGCCAAGCAGGAAAAAGGAACTTGCACCTCAGCCGAAGCTGGATTAGAAACTGCTGCCGAGACCTGTTTTGTAATCCTCTGGAGAAGATGCAGACGTAGCCCTCACAGCACACACGTCAAATCATGCAAAGTTTCTCCATGATTCACTTTTTAAGACAAAGAAATATTCATGATCCTTCTCTTTGTATGCACCTGTTTACAAGTAAAGTCTGTAGATAAGAAATCTACTCAGAGGTGGAGGGGTGGGGGGTCTATTTAAGCCAAAGCACTGAGTGTTTAGCTGAGAGCTGGACCTCCTCCTCAGCTACAGCCCCTCACATCACTGTTACAGAGGGAGACATTGACAGCACTGAAGCAACAGCAAGGCAAAGCTCGTTTTCTTCATTCGTTCTTTTCAAAACAAACTAAATACTAAATTAACAGCGGACTATTCATCCATGGCATCACATTCTCAGTAACGTTGCACAGAATCTCCACAGCCTGTGTTCAGCCTCGACTGTGCAAAATCTCATCCTTCATCTGCTACAGCATGCGTCCATGCCTTTCTTCACGCCACTGTTACGCAGCGTCTCTTTAAGCGCTCATTTCTCCTTCACCTCTTATATTGACAGACTGCTTTAGTGAAACAAGGGTCCATGTGTAATGTTAGAATTGCACTAACGAAAAAATCCCATCCAGAGAAGCTGGTGATTCCCAAACTGTGGACTAAATATTAGACTGAAAGCATCTGCAGTGGAAGGCTTTACAGGATCACAGGTACATAAACAGTGCTGTGAACAAGAGCTTGCCCCGTTCTTGATATATACATTGTTTTTTTGCATTTTTGTCTCACTTTCAGGTCATCATACAACTGTTAATGTTACACAGACATAACCAGAATAAGCTCAAAATTAGGATTAAGGGTAAAAAGTTATCCAAACCTACCTGGCCTAAACTCTAAAAACTGGTCGAGTACGGAGGAGCACTGGTGGGGTGTTGGCCATGAACAACCTGTTAAGGTCATGGACTTGCTGGTATATTTGGGATTGTGTTGTTCTGCTGCGTAACCCGAGCACGCTCGAGCTGTACGTCGAGAGCAGAATTCCTTTTTCCATCCAGATCCTTAATCATCCAAGCAGCCCACTTCCACTCCCACTCCCTCCACATGCTCTTACTGTGATGTTCTTTTTATGAAAAGCTGTTTTTGTTTTTTTCCTTTTTCAAACAGGGCCAGGTAGGTTCTTTTGTCCCTCACCAAAAATCACAAATCAATTAAAAACGTATGTTATCTCATTTTAAATGTTGTCTGATGATCTTAATCACTGCAGTGTGACAAACATGCATGAAATGAAGAAATCAGGAGGCAAATACTTTGTCGCAGCACTGTAGCTTACTCCAAATATACAGAACAAAATCCAAACAGGTTTCAAATGGACCAACTAGGTGTTCAAATGTTCTGTTTTCTCATGTCAGTGAGCCAAACCCATTAACATGGTTAAGTCACGCACACAGCTCTGGCTACACACCTGCTGTTCAAACTATTTGTGTGTGACAGGCAGAAGAGAGCTGGCTTTAAGAGAGACAGAGGCACTAAAAGAGCTGTTTTCAGATAGACACTGACTTGAGTGGCTGCCCCAAGGCTCAGGATAAGGTCAATAAGGATTATTTAGAACTGAGAATAATGAAAAGATACAATATTACAGCCTAAAAATAAGAACATGTTCCTTTAAAGCCCTTTCGGCACAAAGTATGTAATGGCCGTTGCATACTTTGTCCACTAGAGAGCCTAAGTTAGCTTTAAAATACCAACATGGCAGCTGTAGAGCTGGTGTCCTGCAGGCTTTAGATATGACCCTGGGTCAACACACCTGAATCCAATGATTAGTTCATTGTCAGACCTCTGGAAACCTTTTTAATTTAGCCATTTAAACCAGCTGTGTTGGATCAAGCACATGTAAAACCTGCAGGACGCCAGTCCTTGAGGCCTGGAGTTCCCCCACCCCTGTTATAGAGCTAAGATGTCGAGTAAAACTGAAAACCAGCCGAAGCTGAGCTTTTAAATAAAGCAACAGATGAGATTCTGGACAGCGAGACTCTGAACGATGGGCCAGTAACAGAAAAACATATCAGGAACTTTAATGGGATTTTCTGACAGGAGGGTGTGAAGCAGAGAGGCCACATGCACAATAATCAGGCTGCTATGCAAACACGCACACAAGCACACAATATTGGTCCCCACTGTAGCGCCGTTAAGGATATAATAGTTTATTTAGCACTTCAAAATATGGGTCCGTCTACAGACAGATAACTGCAAGCTGGTGTAAGGCTGGTAGTCATCGGTGGAGCACTTGGGCACCGAGAGTTGTGTTCCACTCACTCACTCACACATACAGCCTCAAGATGAACAAAGCGAGGCTGCGGAGCCTTTGCACATGTAGCAGCTTCCTCTTTGCCCTCCCATCCGTGTCCCTTGTTATCATAGTGTTGAGCCATTTCTCATTCAGTAAGAAAACTTAAACAAAGGGCTACATAAACATATGTTTGCATATAAATTATTGGCATTTTAATGATGCTATGTCAGTACTAAGCTGGAAAAAAAGACCTGTGAAAACCTGTTGTGTGTAAAAACCACACCTGGTGTTATCACATTCTCCTCCACGCAACTTTGAGGGTTCGCGTTCAGTTAATTGCAAAGAAAAAAACAACAACAAAAAGCCTTCAAATAAAACTCAAGAGTACAATCTGTATTTTCTTTAACTGTACAAGTGTCAAAAATATCCAACTATTTCCAGCTGTGATCTGCCAAGTGATGCTGATGGATGTGCAGGTATTCCACAGATGCTGTCGTGCAGCTCTTGAGAACACGGGTTCGCTCCCGGAGATCTGAGCTACACTGGTACGGTACAAAAGCAAAACTGCTGTCCAGGAAGAAAAAGGCGAGTGAGATGAGAGGCGAGGAGGTCGTGCGTCATCCTTATAGGACGTCTGACGTTTCTTTTCGAGTCCCCAGTCTCGGGCATGTGTCCTCTTTCTGTTGGAGAAACGCAGTGACTGCATCTTGATGGTGAGAGTGTGTTGATGAGGTTTGATAAGTGTCTTCTCTATTTATTTTTTTTATTCCATGAAAACGTGTGTATGTCTGTGTGTGTGTACTGGCAGCATACAAAGTCAACCAAGCTGCCAGTGATGTTTGAATTTGCTGTGTTACTAATCCGTGTGAAACTGAAGCATCACATTTTGGGCTCAAATCATGTCCACACCAGGCTAAAACCCACCCACTTGTCTCTTTTCCCTCCTCTCTTCTCCTTCGGTCAACCAATCAGCCGAGACAGGGGCGGGTGGGGCCTAGGCTCTGGGCCAATAGGAAAGCTTGTACCACCTCCTGGGTCTGCTGGGGTGTAGTGTTGACGTCCTCCAGGGCATCCGCCACTGCAAACTGCCGGTCCCTCAGCCGGTTCCAGTTGGACAGTACGTTGTGGTATTCAAACACCTTCTCGTAGTTTCCCACTGAGTTGTAGAGTTTGATCAGGCCTCGGTAGTCGTACTCCAGCCCACTGTAACCCTCGCCAAACAGCTTTTTACCTGTGAAGACAGAAACATCACAGACCATGTTTCATTCAGTCTCTCTGACTCGAGCCCCGTTTTTGATAATGTTACCCTCTTCCATTGTAGCGAAGTAACGTCAGGTGTTGGACTGATTAATGTCAGCTCTACATAAATGATTACATAACAATAACAGCAAAACTTGGCAATTAACTGAGAAGTAGGTTGAGTATGATGCATCTCAGTACAACATGTTCTGTGACGAAGCAACATCAGGACCCAGGCCTTGGGCCTCATTTACTGTGACACTAAAAAACATGGACGTGCACTTGTTCTGCTCTTACTGACCGATAGCGATGGAGCGCAGATAGAGCCTCTCTGCATCCTCGTACTGGTTCATGTCATAGTTGTAGAGGGAGGCCAGGTGACCCACAGACAGAGCCACCTCATAGTCTTCGTGGCCCAGTAGCTGCTCCTTAATCTGGATGGCTTTGATGTGCATCTCCTCTGCCTCCTGGTTACACAAATACGTGTGCAAGACAAAGAGATATGAATCACAAACAAAGACAAAACTCAAAGGCAATATTTATTTGGTTTCCATGGCCTTTCCCATAAATCAAACATCCAGCTACGTTTCCACTGAAAACAAAAAGTGGTTCAGTGCCTGTAAGTGTTGTAACTGGGTCAAAGTAAAGTTGTCACATTACACTCTGAAAGCAAGTTATGGCCTTTCACACTTAAATTGTTTTCCAGTCCATTTCCAATGGACTAAAAGGAATAACGTGTAGTCCCAAGTCAGTCTCTCATTAACAGCAGGATATTAGATACTTGCCCAAAGTCATTTCAGCTGCAGACTAGAACTTCTGCAGGATTACTTTTAACCTCCACTCTGGCTTTTTATAGGCCAAAGACAGCATCTAAGACTGGTGCACACTCTTTATAAATGTGCACCACTCTGATATTTGTGTAATCCCAGCCAACTGCAATGACAATATTTCACATCTCATCATTTCTGGCTTTAAATAGCAAAAACCATTCAGTCTCCCACAAACAGTGGTTTGTGCTTGTAAAAGCACAATGTGACTCACTCTCACACAAACACTCATCTCTTAATCAAGATGAGGTGAATGTGGAATAGCTGTTCTCTGCCGTTGACCTTTTCTTACACTGAGATTATTTTTATCACAAGGCAGCACAACTGGCACACGCTGGGATGGTTTATGCCCCTTAATTTGAATTATTGTGTCAAATATTACAAACCACACATGTCCTCCTCACCTTAAACTTCCTCATGGACTGGTAGAGTCGTCCGAGGTTGCCATAGTGTTTGGCTGTCTGTACGTTGAACTCTCCGAAAGCCTTCTTGGCCAGCTGCAGCGAGGAGAGGTGCAGGTCGTGAGCCTCCTGCAGGAGGCGCTCTTCTGTCTCTTTATTGTGACAGTCGATGGCAATTTCTTCCAGAATCAGGGCTGTTGGGGAAAAACAAGCAAACGCGGATAGAGTCTATAAGACATAATGCACAGCTTCAAACAGATACAGCACTGTGCAAAAGTCTTGAGCTATCCCTAACTTCTTATGTTTTAAAGGATTCAGACTCCATGTAAACTGGTCTTAATCAATAATTCTCCAGGCGTCCTGAAGCTCTTTCAAACTGTTTGTTTGGACATCGGCTGCTTTTTCACTCACTTGCTGAATGTTTTTTTAATCTGTCAAACCACAAAAGTTTGACCTACGAATAGACAACTTAGCAAAGAACCAGTTTTAAATTGTTCTTTCAAGGTACTTTATTACAAGCAGCCAGTCACACACACGAGCATAATACTACTCTCCACTTTGCCTGCCTTACCTTTGACTCTCTTAGAGGAGGCCAGCAGAAGATGGTCCTCAGGCAGAATGTGAGTTATGATGTCTATGGCACGTTCTGCATGGAATCTGAGGGACAAACACAGCACTCAGTCGTGTAACTCAGACTTGGCTGGAAACTCTACATATTGGGGACAAACACTTCCAAGAATATCAAGTGTTTCCATTGAACAAAGTTGTTTTGCAGCTCATACGGTCCAAAAGTGGATCAAAGGTCTCACCATTAGGCAATGCTGAATCACAGCCTTTGTATACACGAGGAGCATCACATGATTAATTACACAAACAACAGGCATCTCCAGTCATCTTTACGTCTGCCCGTGTGTACAGTTAAACATTTGATATGTGCAGCTGCATACACATTACCCAAATACCAGAGTCTGACTTTGGGTGTTGGACTACATTTACAAGGCAGCTCATGAGGAATGTAATTAGCCGAGTTTAGAAGATGCACTCACAGAGCATTGTCAAATTTCCCAGAGCTGTACTGGTGCACATATGAGGAGTAGGCTAGGTCTTCATGGGCTGTGGCAACATGGATGTTCTTCCCCCCAAAGACCGATTGTCGGATATCCAGCGCTGTCTGGGATTTGTACATCAGACAAGATTGAATTAAATAACATCACTGAAAACAAGAGCATACTCCTGTAGCACATCGCTCTACGTACCTGGTAAATAGCAACCGATTGGCATATGTTGTCCACATTTAATAAGTAAAATCCATAATCTAGCAGCGTGTCGGAGTACTTGGGATGCTTGTGTCCAAAATGTTCTCTGTAAGACAATATTTTCAGTCAGAAACTGCGATGTTAGAAAGTACCCTGTCGAGTCTTCATTACACCCAGCGGGTTACCTTGCTAGAAACACTGCATGTTTGATCAGCTGCTCTGCTTTTCTGAACTCTCTTTTCACCACGCAGGCCTGCAGGGAAGAGACAATCCACAGTTTACACATGTGTCTGGAAGACTAGTGTAAAAATTCAGACAAAGACTGATCTGAGCGATAAATACATGTGTGAGTGTTACCTTGGAGGCCTGGCGAAGGACATCAACCACTACTTTGACAGGCAGCCCTGGAGTAATTTCCTTCATAGCCTCTATACACCACCTGTACGCCTGAGAGACAAGGTCATTGCAGACAGAAAGGACTTTCAGTTGTCTCAGTATCAAAACTGTAAAGCACCTCAGTGGTCAAACCTACACACCTCGTCATAGTGGCTTTTGGCAAAGAGCAAGGCACAGAGCTCGCCGTACAGCGCTGCCTTGTTGGCCTGGTGGCCATGTTTGGCTAGTTTGTCCATGTAAGACTGAGCAAGCTTGAAGGTCTCCTCCCCAAGGTGGTACTTGCAGTTTCCATTACGGACATGAAGCAGCCTGAAGAGAGAAGACAGGGACGCTTCAGTCTCAGTCTTATCTGCTGTATTACTGCATAACTGTCAATTTAAAAACAACAAAAGCTGTGGAAGGAAACTGCTGCACTGGTTTCCCTGAAAATAACTGGATTCAGTTTGCCGCAATTTGCAACATGTGTGTGTGCATGTATGAGAGAAGCTCAGGCTGGCTGTCACCACTGCTACCGTCTCCTGGATTCCTCAGTTTGTATGGATGGTGAAGCCCATCTTTAATGTGGTGTTAGTGCTACTGGGGCACCACACAGGACAGTCCTGTTGATTTTCTACACTATAGATTTCCAGTGTAACAGGGAATCGAGCCACATGCAGATGCTCTCTAACGACACTGCAGTGGTTGGGTGGGCAGGAGTCAGAGTACAGGTACTGGTGAGACGTTTTGTGGGATGGTCCAACAAAAATCTCCCCTTCCTGAACGTCCCCAGGACAAAGAGATGGTTGCTGACTTCCATAGTTCACTTAAATGACTGGACACTAAACTGGAGAACCCAACAGTGATGCTGTGTACAACAGGCGGATGAACAGTCTCTAGTTTCTCGGGATGCTGGTAGACATGTAGCAGGATCAACAAACTAATCTGGAATCGTCATTGGGCAGCAAGGGACAGGCGGTCACTGAACAAACTGCTCTCCATCACGGACAACCCATCACACCCACTCGGTTACACACTACAGAGACAGCAGAGCTCATATAAAACTGTACCACAGCTTACATGTTTGTGCCCGGTCAACACACCCGTCAGGACCAAATATGCTACAGAAACATCTGGATCAAACATTTTTGCAGCTTTTTCTTAGCTCTACAGTGTTCAGTTTATTCATTAATACCATTTGCTAGGATTCATTTATATACAAGGCCTTAAATATGGGCCCATGGTACTTCTAACAATGTTGCTGTTTTAGTTTATAACAGTTACAGTGTTGTTACTCCATGACAGATAGCTGCTACTTCCACTCAGAAGGAAAGCTTAACCGTCTGTGATGAGATACAGTTTCTGTGTTTTATCCGTTTTCATCTGATAAGAATCAAAAAAATGTAAAGACAGACTGTATAACAGCTCTTCATATGAATCACTCAGTGGCTTTTATTCACAACTAACATTTCAAGCTGTGCTGTCAGACGCCTAAGTGTTCTGGGAGAAAACACATGTTGTGTAACATCATATCTGGCACATCTAACAATTATGGTATTGTAACTATAGGACACAGAGTTCCCTGGTGAATAAAAGCAGCTCTTTGACACTGACCTGACACAGCATTCCACAGCCCGGTAGCAGTGGAGGACCTCACTGTGGAGCGTGCACAGCTGCAGGCACGACAGAAACACTTTCTCTGCATCTCCATACCAGCCCGCATCAGACAAGAAGCCACCTACAAACAGAAACATGACAGTCATCTGCCTAACAACTATGGTGTCTGCTGGTCATAGCACAAGGGTCTTAAGAAAACCAAACTTTGACTGGAAGTTTGGTCACTTAGAAAGAAATCTCTAGAGCATAGGTGTCAAACTCTGGCCCGTGGGCCAAATTTGGCCCGCAGCCTA
This sequence comes from Diplotaxodon limnothrissa, assembly GCF_057381915.1. Classification (NCBI taxonomy): domain Eukaryota; kingdom Metazoa; phylum Chordata; class Actinopteri; order Cichliformes; family Cichlidae; genus Diplotaxodon; species Diplotaxodon limnothrissa. The sequence continues at coordinate 2,449,899 of NC_140609.1, read as the reverse complement.
ATTACATTTGGCCTGCGAAGCCATACCAAATTATTATTAGAGCTGGCCTACTGGTATTATACAGCTAATATATATATTAGCTGTATAATACTAATACTTTGCTTGTTCCATATTCAGTTTTCCAGCAAAACCTATTTGAGTCCATAAGAAAAGATTCATTCTTACATCTGGAGGAAGATTTTTTTTTCAATAAATATTAATGTTAGCCTGCAACTTTGTTCCATTTTGAATTTTGGCCCACTCTGTATTTGAGTTTGACACCCCTGCTCTAAAGTTTTAAGGCACAGAGAATATCAACCCAAAATCCAGAAACACGCATTATGTAAAAGTTAATGACATGCAAATCAGTTTCTAAGTGAAATAAATATTTAGTATTTTGGTGGAGAAACCCTTGTTGGGAAGCACAGCAGTAAGATGTTTCTTGTAGGGATTTTGGCCCATTGCTCTTTACAGAAACTCTAAAACCTGGCTGTTGCTTAGCAACTTGAGGCTTCGGCTCACTCCACAAATTTCATATAGGAATGCCAAGCTTCTTCTTATCCTCTCCTTTGTTACCTTGTTGGTATGTTTTGGGTTAATGTCATGTGGGAAGACTTTTGTTCTTTGGTGGAGAAACTGGAAAGAAACTGATTCTGCAGACAGGTGTGCTTTATACACATAATGAGTTAAGATGGGGAGTATCTGGAATTCACTGACTAATGTTTCAGAGATCTATGGGAGCTAGAACTCTGCTCAAATATTAAATTCTCTCAATGACATGACAATAGGGCTGAACGATATATCGCATTTGCGATAATATCGCGACATGATCAAGTGCAATTTTCTAACCGCAAAGGCTGCAATTATACTCTGGACATGTCCAAATTCATGGGCTGCATCCTCCTGAGGCCGCATTTGTAGACCGATTACGTCACAGCGACGCGCGGCTGTCCAAATTACTACCATATCCCAGAATTCATAGCGCGGCCCAGCCAAACTCCAGTTTCCAGCAATGGCGGCCGCTACTAAGTTTTAAAATTACTCATACTAATCTTTCTGGGTCACAAAATAAACTTTTAACATATTTTCAGGCGAGAAAGTAGTTGTGTAAACATCAAATATCTGCTCGGTTTATCAAGATATCCCATATTTGCAAAAGTGCTTCGACGTTTTCAGAGGCGTCTGCTACCCACCAGCTCGACAGCTAGCCGGGAGCTCGAGGGTTACTGATGCGGCCGAGAACGGCACAACTCCCGGCACATCATTTTCAGATCACCGCGGAGTTTCGCTGCTCGGGTTAAACGTGATATATAAGTCACTTAGACAACCTAAAAATGTTATTGTTGGGCTTTTTTCAGTGTTTTGTTTGTTCGTGAGTAAATCGGTTTGGCTGAGATTAAAGTTATTAGATTAGATAAAATAAAACTTTATTAATCCCCCGGGTGGGTTCCTCCTTGGTTTTCACACAGCTGACTAAACGTCAAACAGAAAACTTATTAAACAGAAGTATGAGACAGTCGAGAATTTACACCAGTGTCTGGTTATATTTTAGATAGCAAGAAGCAGACGGCCGAGTTTATTAAACTCCACCGAGACAGCGGTGACGCTAATCAGAACTAGACCGTCCAATTTCACGCCTTTAAACTTTAAAGGCGTGTTTGTGTGTGTGTTTATACAATTGCTATTATGTTTGCACTTTATGTGTAATGTTACTGACTGCAGAGATCAGTAAGATGTGTGTATTTTTTATTTATTAGTTTTATTTATTTAATATTATTTTTTAATTGAATGACTGTCTAGTAGTTCACAGATGTCGAAAAACTGAGTGTGGTAAAGCCACTGATTTTTTTTATGTATATTTCTGCAATCTGCACATTGTACTGACTTTCATTTTAATGTTTACACCAGGGTTCCTTGTCAGCACTTTATGCTCAGATGTTTGTAAGCTAAAAATAAACTATTGTGTATGTTCAAATATACCTCGCTGCTTATTCCACTTTACTTTTGAATACTTCCTCATCCCACCACCAAGCCTCCTTGTTCCATTTCCTGCCCCGAACACCTCCTCAGCAGGTTGATTACGGCTTTAGTCACCAATACCTCATCTCAAGTCTTTCCTGACTTCTGCACAACATTTTTTGCTGGTATTTAAGTACAGCCTCGTTTTCATCGCCTTGTGCATGTGTGATGATGTGCTTCAAACGTAAGACCTTAAGCAGCAGACTCCACAGCATGCCTCTGCCCAGGTTATCGACAGCTACATCCAGCCATGCTGCAAACCTGGAGGTCAGGCCCAGCCTCCTTGCCAGCCAGCCGTCCACTGCTGCACAGAGAACAGTGGGGCTTAGATGGGATTAAACAGTTCTTATCTGCACTAAGAACAGTGTGAAGCTCATATTCAAGCAGCCCATGCAGACAGTTCTTACTTGTCATATGGAAAACACAAGTGATAAAAACTTCATCAAAGCTTAATGGACTCCGCCATAATATATTATTGCTTATAGATAAAAAGCTGGTGTCAAAACATCATCACCAGGACCCTGAATTCACCCGCAATGTACATCAGGACAAAACATGGACTCACAAAGACCAGCACCTTACTAATACCTTAATAATGCTTAATAGTGCAGCATTGTTATAAAGTGCTACACTTATTTCCTGAACGTTTACATTAGTCACACATCACTGTCAACATTATATTCAAACAGACCATTTATACTATCATATATAACTCACTGTAGCTAATTCATTTCTACGTTACTCCCTTCCTTCTTTGGTTATTTCAGCACTACCTGCACAGTTACGTTGTTACATTATCTGTGCAAAATCGACAAAAATCTGTTTCTTCAGTTATTTATAAAGATCTGTTCAGGGTTTACGGATGGGTGACAAATTAAAGGAAAACTTAGCAAAGTCTCTTAGTACAGTTTTAGGATTAAAATAGGAGCTTCCATGCTCTGTGAGAAAAGAAGGAGGACAAATCAGGCCTGATTGTTTAAGACCTTGTATGTGAGGAGCAGGATTTTGAATTCTGGATTTAACAGGAAGCCAAAACAGGAGAAATCTGCTCTCTCTTTCTAGTCCCTGTCAGGACTCTTGCTGCAGCATTTTGGATCAGCTGAAGGCTTTTCAGGGAGTTTTTAGGACTTCCTGATAATAATGAATTACAGTCGTCCAGCCTGGAAGTAATAAATGCATGAACTAGTTTTTCAGCGTCACTCTGAGACAGGATATTTCTAACTTTAGAGATGTTGCACAAATGGAAGAACGCAGTCTTACATATTTGTTTAATATGTGCATTGAAGGACATGTCCTGGTCAAAAATGACTCCAAGGTTCCTCACAGCGTTACTGGAGGCCAAGGTAATGCCATCCAGAGTAAGAATCTGCTTAGATACCATATTTCTAGGCTTTTCAGGGCCGAGTACAATAACCTCAGTTTTATCTGAATTAAGAAGCAGAAAGTTAGCGGCCATCCAGGTCTTTATGTCTTTAAGACATTCCTGCAGTTTAACTCATTGGTGTGTGTTATCTGGCTTCATGGACAGATAGAGCTGGGTGTCATCTGCATAGCAGTGAAAATGTATGCTGCCTTCTAATGATGCTGCCTAAGGGAAGCATGTATAATGTAAACAGAATTGGTCCCAGCACTGAACCCTGTGGAACTCCATAATTAACCTCAGTGTGTGAAGAGGACTCTCCATTTAAATGCACAAACTGGAGTCTATTAGATAGATATGATACAAACCACTGCAGTGCAGTACCTGTAATACCTACAGCATGTTCTAATCGCTCTAATAGGATATTATGGTCGACAGTATCGAACACTGCACTAAGGTCTAGCAGGACAAGCACAGAGATGAGTCCACTGTCAGAGGCCATAGAAGGATCCTTTTAAATAGTCCAGAGTATGTGAAGCATTGTGGGTTAATTTATTATTAAACTGAGGCAGATAAAGTGCTTGAAGTTTACAGAATAAAGCGCTGTATGGTTAAAGGTAACTTTGAGTCTAAAGTGCCTTATGTGGTCAGTAAGACCTAAAAAAAAGTATTTTAAATAGTCTTGAAATGCCCCTCTTCACATATGGTACATGTATGATCAACTGCATATACCTGCTTAGGAGAAATGCAGAAATTATTCAAGTTATTTTCAGCAAAGTCATTCAAAAGTTGTGCTCACAGATCCAGCGAGCTAAGCAGAGGGTGCATTACCATCAAGAGATACACGCAGTGAGTAAAGAGGGAGAAACACTACTGGTAAGCAGCCCATGCAGCAAACACCAGCCAATCCTGATGTATCCTGAAAAACACAGAGACATGACAAACTGAGACTCACACAGTACTTGATACACTTAAGGCCAGCTCACAATTTCTACACATTTTTCAAGTGTGGTCATTCTGCTTCAGCAGCTTCCCAACACACCGAAATGCTCCAGCAGGCAACAAGCTGCTTTATGTTCACAGCACCAGTTAAGTGACTCGTTATACAAACACACAGCAATGTAACACAACTGAGTGTTTCTCACCAACAATATTCGGCCAGTAAAGCAGAACTTGGAGCCCCATCTTCGGTTAAAGCCAAAGTCTCGTTGCAAAAATTACAACCTCTGTAACTACCCCCACAAATACGGCACCTGTGGTGTAATATATCCCCCAATGCTTTCAGTTTGTGTCTTGTACAGATCCCATGTGGTCGTTGAAGTGGCGCTTGTAGCGTTAAGTCCAAGTGTTTACTGTGATGGATTTAAAGTGCGTGTGACTGGTGCGCAGTGGCTGTGGTGCTCACGGTCAGAGTTCAGTCACAAAGAGGGTAACAGAGATGAATTTAAAGTTAAGGTGATGGTGCTTAGATTCATTCACAGACTGAAACCTTCACACCAACTTTATCCTGTGTCTCTTAGTTTTAGACTAGTTGTTTAGTCTATTTTGATGTTTTAAACCATATCACAGGGTTTTTACTTCACCATTTACGGGGTTTTAACAAGCAAACAAAAGACAGATCGTGATGTTTGAAAATGTTTTGGAAATATTCTTTAAAGATTAGATGTAAAATACGCAGAGGATAAATTCAATTGGTTTATTAGTTTATTACATAAGTTGAAAAAAAGTTAAACAAGTAAATAAAGAAACAACGTAAAAGAAAAGTAAACAAAACAAATCGGTAAATAAAGGAAAATGGTAATAAGAAGGGAAAAAAAAGAAAAGAGAAAACCCCAACAATCCCCTCTGAGCAAGCACTAGGCGACAGTGGGGAAGAAAAACTGCCTTTAAACGGGCAGAAACTTCCGGCAGAACCAGGCTCACGAGGGGCAGTCAACTGCCGGGACTGGTTGGGGTGAAAAAAGATGAAGGAGAGAGGGAAGAAGTGTTAGGAGAGAAGGGGAGAGGAGAGGTGAAAATTAAGATGGAACAGAGGTGGAGGGAGACGAGGTGACATCTGCAGTAGAAAAAATAGAAAAAGTAGAAAAAGCAGGAGTGTCCCTCCTCCAGAAGAAGCGGAAACGTTTTTTCTTCTTTTCCATGAGCTTTTCCACGACCACTTTCTTCTCTAGGATGAGGGTTCTCAGCTGATCGGTTGTTTCTTCAACTTCCTTCTCAAGTTTCTGGCATCTTTGCTCCATTTCTTTTAATAGATTGCGGTTGTCTGTATTTTGCTGTTGTTTTTCCTCGTGCATCTTTTCTAACTGCTCATTTCTTCTCTCCAAGTCCTGGAGAATACGTTTTTTTTCTTCTTCCTGTTGCTCTTTCTCTTGAAGAAGCTCTTTATTTTTGCACTCTGTTTCATCCAGCCTGACTTTCAGCACTTCGTATTTTTTCTTTATGCCTTTGAGTTGGTCCTGCATTTGTGTGACCCCTTCCTTTTTCTGTCCGAGGATTTGTGCAGTTTGTTCCATAGCTTCATCAAGCGTTCCTTGGAGCGCCTGATTCTTTTGCTCCATGTTTTGGAGATCCCTTTGCATCTCCCCAATAGTAGCATTCGCGCGTTGAAGCTGGGCAGACGTTTCTTTTAATTCAGCACTCTTTGTCTTGTTTTCCTTCATCAGGACCAAAATCCTCTCTCGTGCTTCACCAAACTTTCCTTCCCAGGCCTCACTAATAATTTTTGTGTAAGGCTGGCGTTGCTGTTGTTTTTCCAGCTCTTGATTTCGTGCTTCCAATTGTCTGCACTTCTCCTCCAGTTGAAGCTTCTCTTCTTCAATTTGTTTAATTTTTGCATGTAGGTCGGAGTTTTCCTGTAATGTCCTTTGGACTGATGAGGCACCAATGGATCGTGTCATATCAGGCTTACCTCTTGCAGTGAGTGGCCGGCCAGACCTCGAAGGAGAGGCAGCAAGATTGTTTATTCTTTGTTGGTGTTCTCGTGGATCCATTTTTAATCCTGTGCACAGTGACTCTGAAGAGGTTTACAAATACTTTCAAATGTATCTCTGGTCGAACGTTTGAAGGCTGCGAACAAACTGACTAAAACTTGCTGCTCCTGACCCCTATTTATAGAAAAACTTCAAAGGATCAAAGGCATGTCCTTGTGACATCATCACATGTCCTTGTGACATCATCACTCTTTATGAATCAGATTGTCACATGACATTTTAGAATGGGGATGTTTGTTTGTTTTTAAACCGTTTTCAAATTTAACCCTCTGTGGTCCAGGGTATAATTGGCCGTTCTTGACTACTACTGAAAACAAGAGGTCTGCGCTGTGGGTTGAACCATTTGTTAATGGTGGAGGGGGGTAACACTATGCAATATATTCAGTTTTAGAATTTATATTCACTGTTAACTGTAACTGCACTTAAAGTGTTAATACTATCTTATTTTAATAAACAACACTGTCATATGTAAAACTAGGGTGGCACTTGGGGTGGCAAGAGATCATTTTAGGGTGACACTTGCCACCCCATGCCACCCTTCTAGATCCGCCTCTGCAAGCATTATGACAAACTTTAAATAAGTATTTACGACTTTGGTGTAAAAATTCTGAACTCACAACGACTGACATAAGTGGACTACTTCCCACATTCACTGAAATGCAACAAACGCCATATACGCGTTAGACACTAGTGATGTGACGTTCTGTATCGAGGCTTCGAAGCGTGTGTCGAGTAATGGAGGGGGCGTTTCCGCGAAGCGCGTATCGAGGCTTGCTTCATTTATGGGAGGAGCTGAAAATGATGACGTCCGAAGCCTCGCTGCCCGGCTGTACCACGTGACTGGTTCAGGAAGCGGTTCAAACTTTGCCGCAAATAATCATTTTCCATACTGCCAGCATAAATATACACAGTATACTGCCATCACTACAATATAGATGTTTTACACACTCCTTTTGTTGTTGACATTTACAGGCTGTGTGCAAAATGCCACACTCTTCAAATTCATGCCAACTAATATTTTTACGTCCAGTAGGTGTTCTGCTAGAGCAAATGAAGCTTCAAGAAGCTTCGCGTTGAGGTGAACCAATTGGATGAAAAGCTTCAGTGCTTCATGAGGCTTCATCTGCCCATCACTATTAGACACTATATATTGCAAACTTTCATCTGCTATGTGCCACCAGTATCGTCTGACTGAACGTACCTTCGGGGGTCGCTGTGGGGAGAGTCAGCTAGCGTTATTCAGCAGCACCACCACACGGTGGGGCTGTTATCACTGGTTTGAACTGTGGCTGCACTCGTCGCACACTGACAGCTTGGTATGACTTCGCATACTAAGTAAAAGTGCTGTTTTGCATTTTCCCGGATAAGACTGAAAACCCCGTCTGAAGTCGAAACCCCCCACCCCTGTATGTGATTCGGGTTGCGTTCACTCGTATTAGAACTCGCAGATCAACTGACCTGTAGAGTCAGATCATGTGACAGAATGGAGGCGTCGCTGAAAAACATTCACCCGTTCACCACATACACATACCGCCAGGAGCCCATTTCACAATAAACGGATAAGGCGACAAACACCCCTGTCCAACTCAGCTCGTAACGTTTATTTCCTCACACTGCAATGAAATGAGGGGAGCATGGGGGCCAAGGAGTCGAGGATAGGATTCCTGTCATATGACGAGGCCGTTAAGAGAGGTAAGCCAAAAATCGTGGGAAGTAGAAATCTGTCGTTGCGCTAGGTTAGCTGTCTGCTTTTGGGCTAGCCATATGGAAAAGAGAACGTCCTGACCACCCGTTAAAGTGTAACGCTTTAACTGGGTTCACCTGTTATACGAAGTAGACGCCGGGTATAAAGTAAACGCACGGCCTCGATGGAATTGTTGTGCCCAGTATTCATTTCGGCATTAAAATTAGTCGAAAAGCTTCCTTATTTTTTCTGATGTTTAGTTAATCACTAGCTGAGCATGTATTTTCCGCAGTCGTTTGCCCTCGTAAGAGACAACGCTGGGTTGCAGCGGAAAGCGTATGTGGATAATGAAATCTTGAAAAATAACGTAGTTAAACAGTCGCTGTGTAAAATCTGACCGCGCCGAATTTAATTATTATTCCTTATAGCATAGAGATAATCCTGAAGTATTTTTATGAAGCGCGTGTCTTTATTTAAGTGCAAGGTCTAGTTAAATTGGCAGGTTGTTGAACTACGCTTGGTTTGACGTCCTGTCCAGCTAATTGCTGTGGGAGCTAGTGCTGGCTAGCGAGGAGGGATGGGCTGCGCGGACAGTATTTGGAGAAACAGTTGTGAAAGAAATCTCGAATCCGTGCTTGAATATATTTTTCATTTATATATATTTTTGGATGGCATCACAGGTTGCCTCTGTATCAAGCTAACTGCAGCTGACTAACGTTTATGTCTGTGCTGCTACCACTAGCTTGCTTGTCTAGTAGCTAGACAGTTAGCTGGCTTTCACCTAAGTTGTCAGTGGGGAATGCCTCCAGACTGTTTGTTGCAGCCCTCGTCTCCCGGTTTTCAAACCGAGCCATGTGCTGCTTAATCGTTACTGTTGTTGCTAGTGAGCTGTCAGGTTCTGCGGAGCCTAGCGTCCACCAGCTAGCCGTGTAGTTGGAGCGGAACAACAACCAGTTGTGCTTTAAATAGCTGCCGCTGCAGTCAGTCTCTTAAAAATGATCAGGTGGGCTTTTTAACACTGGGGAAGCCATTGGCTGGTCTCTGGTAAACAAACAAGCGTTGACAGGCCTGTAATCTAATGCAGCGTCATGATGTATTTCAGCTCGTATGGGCTTTACTGGAAGCATTTTGTTGTCAGGTTAGTTTAAGTACGCACAGGTGAAGCAATGGATACAGTGTAAGCATAGCGGCACTTATGTAAGATATGGGTGAACATTTATCTGCAAACACACAGAGATCTTATCCCTGATGGCTTTCTTGTTGCACTTTACTCCCTGGGTTGGCAACAGCTGAACTTTGTCAGTCCGGATTCCAGCCACGAGAGCCTGTTACACATCTATTACTGTGTCATATCTTTACCAGGCTTCCGCAGGGAAGTTTGACCGGACATCTTTATTATTATTAATGTTATTATGTTGCCTTAGCACAGTTTAGATTTTCGGGTAGCGTGACTTCAGTCTTTGTAATACTGCGGCTTAAATATGCCTCAAACAGATTGCCAGTTACACTCTGACGATCATATGTGACCATACACACAGGGTGGGATTATCTAGTCGTCCAGTCTTATCAAAGCAGTCACATGACACCATTTCTAATTGCTACAGCAGGCTTGACTGCCGCAATTATGAGTTCAGTTTTCACGAGAGCCTATTCTGCCAGGACATCAGCAGCGTAATGGGCTTACAGTCAGAAAGATTCACCTTTGTTGTGTTATCCTCCGATTACTCCTCACCACCATTTATTCATTCAAGCCTGATTTGTGCGTGGTAGTTTCTCGAGGGATAATTGTGCCTGAAACATTAGATCTGACCAAAAAGTGCGTGTTCCTCCTCATCGTCACTTTTCTGAAATAGAATAAACTCAAATCTTAGAAATGTGGGAAATCTAATATATAAACATGTACCGTAATAAGGGGTTCAAGAGACACACATCTGAGAGTGTTAAGATTTTAGAGGTAAAAGTCATCTTCCCTTTTTCTGTTGACTCACAGTACAATTGAACATTTACTCATGTGGGAGAGTGGAGCGTTAATTTGTTTGAGAGAAGGTTCGAGGCTCAAGTCCAAACATTTGGTGAGTGGCTTGCTGCAGTGACAGCTAACTTCAGGTCAGGTCTAGCGATGGTGTTTATTCCACACTGAACGGCTCCACATGCTTGAATCTGCTGTTATCATTACCATCGTCGTTGTCCGTGAGGAACAGAGCTGACAGAACAGTAACGTGACCTGAACGAACATTTAACTGCATTTGTAAAACTATCAAGGATGATGGGTGTGATTCTCTCTTGAGTAATAAGGTTCGTTTTTAAAGTAATCTCACTTTGAATGGCACTTTACAGCAGGGAAGTGATGCTTCCATTTAGCAGCTGATTGTGCATACTGCAGCAGACAATGTTCACAAAGCTTTCCGTCCAGGGCCAGAGGTGGGCACTCATCATCGTGTATCATATGTGCTTATAGAGACTGTGGTTGAGGAGCCCGGGTACACTTACAGGCTCAGATTTTGGGGATTACATTTGGTTACATTCTGTTTTTCTTTTATACTCCTGTCTTTTTTACACTCCCCAGCCCACTAACTCCAGGCTGCTCTGACTGGTCAGCTTGCCCAGAGATGACAAGCAAATGAACTTAAATTCTAAAAAACCAAAAACCCCTCCCACTCAGTCCAGAATGAACAGAGCTCTGTGTAAATTTCATACAGTAAAGCTTTTTCTTCGTGTTAGAGATACAGTTTTGATAGAATCAAAGCAACAGATTCGTTGTATTAAAGTTCCTCTCTGTGAGTTTTGGGGATTTCACGGCACCACTGTGATGCATTTTTGATTTCATGCATTAGAGCAACCAACAACAGCTTCTTGATAGCATGACCTTCAACCACCACGGGCACCTGCTCCTTCTACAAACATGGAAATCTCTCGTATGATTTAACAACACTTCTAACATCTGTTTTAGTCGTCATTTGGAAACAGTTCACATCAAAGAGTTCCTTCATATCCTAAACCTGAATAGATTACATAGCAGAATGTTTTACAGGATGCAATGAGGTGATTTAATATTATCGATACTGTATTTGTGAAAACCAACACTTTTTTAGAAATGCAACTTCATTCAGTCATTTTCACCCTCTGCTACTCCTGCCACTGAATCGCAGTCAGTTTCTTTGCAGTGGGAATAATAGGAAGTGGAGCGCTGAACACAAGTATAGTGTTCAGACCTGCACACTTCATAGAGTCGTAGTTGATTTTTGGACGTTCTGTGATGAAGAAAGCACAACTATTGTGCCACTTTCCTTTTTCACAGTGATGCTCGTGTTTGGCCGAGTTTAACGGCGATGTGCTTGTTGGCGTTCCTTCTTGTCAGTCAAATTCAAGAGGGAGCAGATGATATGGACCCTTCCAGTCATGGTGGTGAGAGGCTGATCTCAGTTGTCACAGGTAGCCCTGTTGTTGATGAACTGGCCTTGAGGAAGACGTTTTTAACCGAGCAACAATACGTGGCTTTAAAAATGTGGAGCTTCATCTGGATGTCTTTCTTGCTGTCCAGAATAATTGTTCATGATTTTGATGGAGCTGTCAAAGAGTTGGGTTGACGTGTTTACCTGTTGTTGTGGTTCCTTGTGTTCTCAGTGAGACCGGTTCTTCTTAGTAATCTTTCCTGGCACTTTTCTGGAACACCTTCACGGGTTATTTGTACCTTTGTGGTTGACCACTATGTAGTTCAGCGATGCAACAACAACAGCGGTCACTGTGACACACAGCCTCACACTCACTCTACGTCAGCAGGCCTTATCAGCTGAGTTAATGCAGCGCTGCTTTGCATGGGGATGTAAATTTGTATTCTGCTGTCGTAGAAACCTCCAGTATGGTGTTTGCTATGGAAACGTGACTAGATAGCAGTGCAACAGTCTATACAACAATCTCTATATTTTGAGCAAAGTTGTAAATGTCAGGTTATTCCAGGATGCAGTTTAATATTGTGGAAATCCAGTGTGATGGAGCTTTCTACGACCACGTGGTATATGCTTCACAGCAAGTATTTATTTTTCATTGTTGAGCAAAGATAAGAAGTTTATCAGCTGTTAAACAGCCTCCTTGAGTTGGAGGTTGCTTAGTTTTTGGTCCTAGACTTCCTGCATGTGGTTACTGTAAGTTTACACCACACACAGGGATCTTAAGCCTTCTAGTTTTAGGAAAGGCACACAACAAGGGCATTCTTTTGTTTTTACACCAAAAGTACATGTTGAAGGTGCCGAGCTGGGGTGTGACGGTATTCTATCATTTCAAAATCAAGTACAGAATTCACAAGTCACATCTGAACGCCCCTTTGAATCACTGAAACGTATTTTTCATGTTCAGCTAGTGAAACATCATGCTGAACAATGATAAATAATAAAGATTTCACTCATCGCTTTTCATAAAACAGAGGGGATTTAAACATAACCAAAGGTATTCACAAAACTGCTGAATGTGCAACAGTGCAGCAAACCGAATAATGATGAGCAGGGCTGTGAGTGGGACGGACGTTAGACACAAGATGACAGCGAATGCTACCATTGGAGCAAATATCTGAGAGGCAGCATGTTGGGCTGCATCGCTTCTGTGTGTGGATAAGTATGGAAGACCATTTCTTTGCACTGGGATATTTAACAAATTATGGAGACGGCGAACTCGGGCAACACTGTGAGACACAGACTACTTCCAAAATTATTACAAATGACCAGAGGCTCCCCAGTAAGTCCCATTAGGACTTAAGGAGAGAAATCCCTCCACGTCTATGAATAAAAACCGAGTGTCGGTCCAAAGTTACTGTCCTGTCCTTCACCACTGGAAACTTGTTCTGCTCCTGTCATGGCTGCATTGTAGGTGGATGCATATCTGCTTGTAGAATTTTTGTTCATGTAAAATTTTGAAACCTCATGTTGTCATTGCCAATAAGGTTTCATGCCTCTGGACATTCATCGATTGTGGTCCACATTTTATTTCCGTTTTATAGAAATTAATTGGAAGACTAGCTTTTTTTCAGTTGCACTTCTTATTTATTCTTTGCTTATTTCTGACTCTTAATGATCCTGTTTCCATCTGACATGAATGGTATAGTTAACCATCCATGAGCCCGTTCAGCCTCTGTAGGTGTTTCTTTTCCTTCCTTGGCTGTATTGTACAGTTTGTTTGCTTTTTTTAGAGTAATTGCTCTAAACTCAGAAGAATCTGTAATAGTCTTATTATGTAAAACCCATTTGTTGTTTTTGTTGTTCACCTTTTTTCCCTCTCCGACAGCACAAAATAGACCCTGAGAGTAAAAATGATTTTCCTGTTTTATGTGGTTTTTCCTCTTGCCGACCCCACAACACAGCAGCCTCGTGCTGGTTGCGTGACATCATGTCCACAGGTGAAATGAGCTCTTCAAGAACAGAGCTGCATGTATGTTTGCGCCTCTAGGTGTTTCTGTTGATGCTTTGCCCAGACTAAACAGGGCACCGAGGCACATGTGAGTTCAGGATTTGCTGCTTCAGAAGCCATGGTGGAGGCTTCCAGTCTCGACAGCAGCAGCGGCCGACCAGGCTCAGCTTATTTTATAGGACAGAAAACATCAAGTCACAGCAGGAGGTTCTGGCTGCTCCTCTACTGCCATGATGATTTAGCGAGGTGGCCATATAGTGGAAACCTGCTGTGAAAGTGTCTGTGTGGACAGTATGGGAGAGCCAAAGACAAGCTAAGGATGCAGTGACTTGTGTCGGGTGTTACAGACGCAGTCTTTAGACAGCCTGAGACTGTGAGTGGCTGAAAAGTGTGTTTGGGGCACTCGTAGAAATCACACCCATTGTTTTGTGTGAATCGAATGGTAGCCATTGCATTTAATGCCACTCAGTGTCTAAGAATACCCGGATTGCATCACAGCATTACAATACACAAAGTGTTCTCCATAATGAGGCCTTTCTTTGTTTACTTTCCCATTAGCGCGTCTTATTACAACAGTTTTCTGCTCTCTGGCAGTGCCAATCATCACGTTAGATCAGGAGTTCCAGGAGAACAATGTTTTATTTTATTTGACTCAAACTCGTCTTCGCTTGGTTTACAGATTCTTCGTTCTGTATTTAGCGGAGCCCTTAAGTTATGTAAAAGTGACGCACGTTGAACGTGAAACAAACACAGAAGGTGTCATCAAGGCAAAGATGAAATGAGCGCAATATACAGGAAAATCAAAAGAACTGTGATGTGTGAGAAATGGTTTTCACAAACGTAAATCATCAAAGGTTTATACCAAGAAAGCATTAAGGCATTGAACCAATGAAACTGTTATTTTGAAGCTTGATCTAAAGTAGAGTTTGATTCATCAGTCGCAGTAAAAAGATAGTTTCAAAAAGTAGAGACATCCTTGTTGCAGTTTTGGTGTCTGACTCCGATTTGTGATTTATTCATTTTGCTGATTCTCTTATAAGAACTGTAACTGACAGCATGTACATGCAAAATTCAACTGTCCTTCAATGCACAGTGTCATTTACTTGTTTATGAAACTGTGTAGTTCCACCTGACTGCACTGAGTCACAGGATATTCTCTCACTTTAAGCGCTTTAATAAATTGAACTTAAAGGAGGTGCAAATAATTAACTGAAAATGAGTTGCTGTACGTGCACCTTTATCTGGTGGCATATTCTGCCTCACCAAGCAAAATAACAGATTTACATTAAAAACAACAAACGAATATTAGATAATAAAATAATTTTTCAGTATGTTTATGACATCACCAGGACATGAACCCTTTTTCCTTCCTTGTAACTACTTTGGTCCTCTGGTCTCAGTGAGGCTGCTGGCTCGGGGGCAGCTTTGGTTCTAGAGCTTTCTTCTGTTAGCTTTAAAATGTCCATGCTCAGCTGGGTGAGAGGGTCAGTGTCTGACCAGGTTTGCTGTTACCACCATGCTGATCTTCCTGTGGTACTGACAAGGTATTTGATGGACTGAGTTTAATTTCCCAGTAAACATCAGTATCAGTAGAATCAGTTATTAAGGCCCTGTTTGTAAATGGCCAGTTTACAGTCACCAGTTAGCCAGAGTACCTGGAGGAGACCCACAGAGGCGCAGGGAGCCTCCTCGCAGTCAGGTGACAGTGCTCATTGTTTAACCAGTGTGTGACACTAAAAACAAAGAATTAAGAAATCATAGAAACTTTCTCAGACGTGCCCTCATTTTTAAAAAAATGTTTCTGATACATTCGGATGGTTTTATGTGATTGGAGTCATACATGGACTCTGTTTAGCATTCATTTTTAGTTTTTTGCAGTCTTTGTTCATATCCATACAGAAGAACGGTGCCTTCTGCAGTTATTTTACTGGTGAGAGTCCCCCAAACTTATTTTACAAGCTCGGGCTTGCTAGCCACGACTATTTCAGACGTGTTTTCCTCAAAGTGGCAGGCTTGTTGTCTACAGAGTAGACAGCTTTTTTCCCTCGTCAGGTGCATGGGGTGGTTATTGAAGACAATCTTGTAAAATCTGCTTGGAAGCCTGAAGAACCAGTAACGACAGGACTATAATTTAGAACTCGTAGCTTTAAAAACAATAAGTGAAGCAGATGCTACAGGAGGGAAAGAGCCTGCCCTTCATTTATTATTCCCGTTGAAAGAAGCTGGTCTCTGGTTCGGTGGCTGTGTGCATTAAAAAGCTCATTTCAAGAGACTAACGTTGTAGAAGATGACCAGTGCAAGCAAATCTAAATTCAGTGCCAGACACAAATCCAGACATTCAATATTAACGAGCTGTTGGAGATCTGCTCCTCAGAACAGGTGTAATATCTTCATCAATGCAGTTACTGTTTTAAACAGAAACGATTTAACTTGATGAATATTTAACATCAGACTCCAAACTCATGAGGACTAAATGGGCTCCTCAGCCAGCTGTGCTCTGCTACCTCTGGTGAACCACCTCCACATCTGTCACCATGGAGATTGTGGAGCTCTCCTAGGACCTCCAGGGTATTTGTTATGCTTGCACTTGCTAATATGTGTGAGATGAAGGCCGCCACATCTTCACAATTCATGTGACTTTAAGGTGCCTGGTCATCATCGCCATAATATTAGATGTGTGTACGTTACGGCAGCAAGTCCCACTATAGGCTGTGAACATTTCCACAGGCCCAAATCTGAACAATAAGCCAAAACGTCTGTAGCCATCTATCTGTTTGTACCTTAATCTGCATTCTTGCATGGAGAGGTGGGAGGGGACTAATCGCTTTTCTACAGCCTCATTAAATCCTGTCCTGGTAGGTTAATGGTTAACTGGCTGGGCTGTTGATGCTTTGACGTTGGATGTATTTATATTACAGACTGTAATGAGTTATGGAAGGTAATTAGAAATATGTTTCACTTGATTCGTAGTCATAATAAAAATACAACATTTTTTTTATGCATCGGTCATGGACTGATGTCATTCAGTTTTCTCACGTGTCTTTTAATAAACTGCATCAATGTGGTTTGAAATTTCATGACCTCAGTTTATGTGCAGCTGCTGCAGCTGAATAGAGTGTGCTGAGTGCTGTTACTGCTGCTCTCTGGCTGCACAAGGTCAATTTATTGGTTGGTAATACAGATTATTGATAGGCCACAAAGAGGCGTTGGACCCTGAATTCATGCTTGTACGTGTGAAGAAGGGAGGGAGGGCGAAACATGAAAGGAAAACTAGTACTTACCCTGATTTGTTCTACTTCGTTGCTTTTGAACTGACCTTTGAACTCGAGTTAACGGTTGATCTGCGTCACCAGTGTTTGGTTCACTTTTTCTTTCGAGTCGAGGCAGTGCAAAGCCAGTGTGAAGTGTCTGCTTTTTTCCTGTTCGTTTTCCAAATCTTTCATCGGTTTTCTTTATAAAATGAGTCAAAAAGCTCTGTTGGGTTAAGCTCTTTATGTCTGAAGTCTACAGCTCAGACTCAGAGAGGAGCTCAGAATCTGAACTGAATAACGAATCATGTAACAAAATGAATTCATGAATCTGATTCTTATCATCCTTCACATTAAAAAACAACTTCAAAGATTTATTTGCTGTTTTTTTTTTGTTGTTTGTTTGTTTGTTTTGCGGTTAATCAGAGATGTGGAGGACAGCCAGGTTTCTGTGTGCAGTGGTTGTACGGATCGTTTTCTGCTGCTTGTGTCATGAATACAGTTAGCTGCTACCTCTCATGACACACAAGGGGGCTTTAGTCTCTCTTCCTGCAGCTTTGTGCTCTGTGTTGATCCCCATGTGTGATTGGCTGCCTGCAGCCTGTGATTCAGCACTTGAGCATTAATCAGTCCTGTCTTCAGTTGGGTAGCTGTCACCTCTCATTGATGCATGGGTTCAGGCCCGAGTAGAAGGCGGGTACCCTGCTGACCTCAGACCCACAGCATGTAGCTGGGCCAGTTTATTAAAATGGCTTAGGTGTATTGTTAGAATTCCATCAATATTATTTGTACAGATTGCTTAATATAATTATATTTATCCATATTGTCAATATATCTTATGGCTATAGAATTTGTGAAGATGTAATTCTCAAAGCTAAGCTCATCAGTGATGTTGTGGTCAGCTTTAATGCTAATCATGTAGGAGGATGTTTAGTAATCTGCCTGGGTACTCTGGGATGTGCTAATGTATTAGGGTTACATAATTGGATAGGTGCTGATGGAATTTGCTGCTTGCACGTTTGGAAAAGGCACCCGAGGCTGAAAGGTATGAAAGATATGCTCCCATCCAGATGATGGATGTCTTTTTCAGGTAGGGCCTTGTGTGTCAGCAGGACGCTGCTCGAGTGCACGCTTCATCTGTTACCACAGTATAGCTTCATGGTGCTGATCTGACGTACCTCAGGTTCAACCTTTCAAACACTTTGCTCTCTCAAAAGTCCAGCAAATGCTTTCCTCAGTTCCCAGTAACACCACAAGTGGTGCTAAAATAGAGGGGATACAGAATTGTAACAACGTCTCTTAAAGCGGTACATTTTCTCATTTTAAATATTAAATATTTTATTGACAACTGATCATAAAAACAACATAGTGGATCTGCACCTCAGTCATTGCATTATGTGCACAGTGTTTTTGGCACTGGGGTTGTATTAGCAGTGATGAGAAAAATTAAATTAGTGAGCTGCATGAGCTCAGCATCAGCCTCTCGAGGCAGCCGTACATAAACAGGAGTATTAGCTGCTCCAGTTTCTGCAGTTGCCATCCAGCTTCACGTAGATTTTGTACTCGGCAGCTGGTAGGTTAATGACTGGCCAATGCATACTCTGTGGTCCTGCAGGTGCTTATGGGGTTCTGTGTGCACAGTTCATGAAGAGAAACATATTTCCCTGTAGTCCTAGCTGCACATCCCTGAACGTGGATGACTTATAAATGGCCCTAGATCACACAGACATGCAGCTTTTCTGCAAAGTACAAAAGGCTGTTTGGTGCCTTTAAAAACAGTCGTTTCTTTGTGTTTTCATTCAAATATTGTCAACTCTTCCCACACATGGATATTTAACAGAAGTTAATGTTAACCTTAGAGTGTCAAAACCAACACAAGATATTTGTTGTTTTGGATCAGAGCCATGTCTCCCTGCTTGCTACGGGAGAATCTGCAGAGATCTGTGTGCAAAAGGAGAGTGGGTGTGGGGCTTTGCCGAGCGAACACTGTATGTAGTCCAATTTTAAGGTATCGACCTTACTAGATATAAACTATATAGCATCATCCTGCATTGCAACCAAAATCTAATGAAACATTTTAGCTGCTGATGTTGCTCAAAGATTCCTTGGCAGTCGGTTCTGCTCTTTAGGTGCAGATCCACCACTGAAATCAGTGCTAGGCATGAGAACTTTGGAGGCAGCTAAGTAGGGGTAGCTGTGTTCACTGGAGGAGCCAAGGTCACTGCCATTGGGTGGCATTGGGCGTATGCAGAATTGGCCTTCCCATGAGCCCTTTTCAGGATTTCTGTTTCAGGATCCCTTGATCCACAAGGTGATGTAATATTTGTGTGTGTGTGACTGCAGTGACATTTCTGAGCTCAAAGACGACATCAGATGTTGCAGCTTGTTTTAGTACATGTGGAAAAATGTTACATCGTTAACAGCAAGGTTTAAAGGAGTGGACAGCCGTTTGTCCTGCTTCTGCAGGATGAAAGAAAAAGGTCACCAGTGATCTACTGGTGCCTCAGTCTGGGTAAGATCACATGGATGTTAGGCATCGCCCCCCCCAGTGGGAAGTAAAATCACTGTTTTTGTCACTTTTTTCCACAAATCAATAGACTTTATCGACTGTTGCCACACAGGTGCGTACACACACACACGCGCGCGCACGCACACGCATGCACACACACACACGCACGCACGCACACACACACCTTCTATTAAGTTGATCTTTGGCTTCATACTTGAAGATGTGGTTTATCATTGTTGGCCTGTTGCAGATTTTAGTGATATAAAAGAAATGCAAACACTTGCACTACGAGGGAAATTCAATACAGCCGGGCTTTCTTTGCTTTAGCGGAGTTGAAAAAATCTAAAACCCCAGCTGGACATAACAGGTATCACAACGGTGGTTATCAGCTTCCTGTGTTAAGCTGAGCTTTCTGCTCTGGGTCCGATGCACATTCTCATCAAAGGGGCTTTTAATGTGTTGCCCGACTCTCCTTCAGCACAGAATAATCCCCACGAGCACAGCCGACTCCAGTGAGTGTTATCAAATGATTATATTGAAATGGTGATAAAATCTAACATTACATTGCAACACTGTTGCAAAGAAGACAGGAAATTAATGTTGCAGAAAATTGTTAATCCTGTGATTTAGCGCCCAGAGCGGTACGATGAGCATTTTAATCAGAGTTAATTGTTTTAAGTGTGGGTGTGCTCACGGTGCTGCTGTTCATTTTTAACATAACTGCCTCACATTAGCTCGGAAACTTTAAACTGGATACATTTAAACACTGAAACTTACTGACCCACCGGCTAATGAAGGAGATGTGGAAATCCTTTTAGTTTGCCTGCACACAAAGGGAAATTAACTTCATTGATCAAATAGCTATTCTTGGTTGTTGTTGTGTGTTCTAGTAGCTTCCAATTCAACAGTGTAAAGGAGACTTGGCAGCAAAGTAAAGCAAAAATGTATAGATTTCTGGCATCACCAAAAGAATAGACTGCACAAGCCACTAACAACAAGATGCACAGTTTGCACTGCTCTGACTTTGTAGCTTCATTTGCTGTTAGTAAGCTAAACAGCTTAACAACTGGCACATAGAGAATACAGAGAATTTACATTGCAGTTAAAATATGATGCAAATAAAAGAGTTTCTCTAAGGTTTTGTGCTCAGAAGAAGTTGCCATGGTGAGTTGGTCAGTTACAAAGAGGGCCACTTTGGTAACACCAAGAACTCTGACTTGAAGCTCGACGTAGCTCACTGACCCATTAATCTCGCTTTGCTTTGGCTCAGCATCAGAGCTTTTCTGCAAAATGGGGCGATCGTGGTTCAAGAGTTGGGAGTTCGCCTTGTAATCGGAAGGTTGCCGGTTCGAGCCCCGGCTTGGACAGTCTCGGTCGTTGTGTCCTTGGGCAAGACACTTCACCCGTTGCCTACTGGTGGTGGTCAGAGGGCCCGGTGGCGCCAGTGTCCGGCAGCCTCGCCTCTGTCAGTGCGCCCCAGGGTGGCTGTGGCTACAGTGTAGCTGCCATCACCAGTGTGTGAATGTGTGGATGACTGGATGTGTAAAGCGCTTTGGGGTCCTTAGGGACTAGAAAAGCGCTATACAAATACAGGCCAAAATGACCAAGATTTTAAAAAAGCAGCCCTCAGACGTCTAACTTTGGGATATCTTCATCTTTATACCAGCGATGACTTATTAAAGAAAGTGAAAGGCGTAGGGTTAGACGTGCACAGCTTCTTTGGATTCGCAACACGCAAGCTAAAATCCCCATGTAGTTTTCAGCCAGCAGAAGCAGCAGATACACGAGGCACCAGCGAAATAAATGTTCACAGTTCAGAGCTGTTGCACTCCGTCGGGTGGATGTCATTAAGCGCTGATGTTTGTTGGTGTCATTCCATGTTTCAGTGGCTCTCACCGCTGTGCACCAGGAAACCATTTCTGTGTTGTAATAGACTGCACGCAGGTGTCGTTACAGCAGCTGGAGTGATCTGTGAAAAGGACCGGAGGCCTTTTTTAATAGAATTCATCTCTCCCAAAACAAAACACACACGATTCCCATCCATTATCTCAGAACACGAGATCATGTATTATTTTCTAATGATAGTCTGTTTTTTACATTCCGTGCAGTTTCCACTCATATTTAGTATTACCACAACCTGCACACCAACGTGCAGGACTATGCAGGGAGCAGATAAACCCATGACTCTTTGGGACAGTGGCTTTCTTTAGTCTCGTTGTCTCTGCGAGGTTGTCAGTGACCTGTAAATACCTTCTGATCGTCAGCTTACCTTTCATAAAACCACATCTTGGCACTTTTTTGGCACTTGACACAGTTTTCATGTGTTGTGCCCAAAAACCAGGATAATTGAAAAGGTTCTTGTTCTGTGTTGTGCTTACAGCACACCTGTGCCCAGCAGACGTGTTGTTAGTTTTATACATTTATATAATGCTTTCCTAGTCTTGCTGACCACTTACTTACTTTGCATTTGTACAGCACTTTATTCTGTAGACTTAAACCACATCATTGCCAATTTAAAATCCACCCAGGAAACCCCGGCTGTGGTTTGGGTTCTTCATGCTGCGAGGAGACACCACCCTAACGATGTGCTCGTCCTCTCAGGCAGGAGAAAAGCCTCAGTAGCAGTGTGACCTTTAACATTTTTCAAACTCGCTGAGCCTGTATCTATAAATACATTTTTTAGGTTTTGTATGGTTCAGTGTTTCTGTTTTTGTGGAAATAAATGTGAAGAATGAAGGTGGAGTCACACCCTGCCCATCAGCTGATCTTACAACTCTTACTTAAATTACCTGAAGAGACACCAGCTCCCTCCTCATACCTGTTATGTCAGTTCGGTCAAACACCAGCACCCTGCTGTTACTGCTGAAAGGCATTTGCGGTAATTTATTTGCGTCACTTCATTAGCACAGCCCGTTAACACAAATTGTGCATTCTTAGTAAAGTTTGATCCAGCTGAGGCCGTTAGTTTAAGGCTTTGTCTGTGTGACAGTAGTCAGAGTGAAACTGCGTCTGTGGAGATGACAAAGGTTACTGGGCCAACCAAGGTATATGCATGGTGTGTGCGCCCGCACCGTCACTTCCTGTAAATGGGGTTTGAACTCTGTTTTGTTGTTAAACTGATTTTTACTTTTTTAAAATAAAGATTTATGTCCAGTTACTCTTGGTTACTTGCTAAAGAGAAGTCAGAGGTATGTGATTAGCTCAGTTTTACTGATTATCGGCCTGTCAGCAAGATTACAGTAAAAGTAACTGTCTGCATTTCAGTAAACTTAGTGGAGAGGTGGAGCATGGTCAGAAGAAGAACCTTTTGAATTTTAGTGTTGTTACTTTCTTTAGGGCATTGTCTCGGTGGAAGGCGTGCTCTCCGGGTCTCCTCGGATGTCGTTAGCCTGCGTGCACGGGCTCTGCTTTTTTGTTAAAGGCACAGTAGTCCACTGTTATTTGAATTAGCTGTTGCACCCTAACACCAACGTATCCAGGTAAAAGCGATTCTCTTTTAATGTCTCTCCTCTTAAACTTTTAGTTGGAAATAAAGTTTATTGCTCAAAATGAGTTTATGCCTGAATGTTGCCGGCTAACATCGCGGTGACAGTGTGTGTGCATGAGCGTTTGCACGTGTGTCTGGGTAGGCTTTAGGGTCAAACCTGAAACCCCATGAGCACTACTGCCCCTACTGGCTCTGTCGAAATAGGTGATATCAGAAACCCGAGTGTGGTTCAGAGACGCTTATAAAGAAAAGTTTCCATAAAGGCGGAATAACAGCTTTTAAGGGAGTTGTTGATGGAACTCGGCATGAGTAGTTTTCCGTAAGACGCAAACAAAAATGTCATATGTGCTTCTTGCTTTGACCTTGTGCTGTCGAAGGGTTAAATTAAACTGATTCAGCTGAAGCTGTGACAGAAAATATTACACGTGTATTAAAGAGCAGTTGTCGAAGTGGAGCTGATTAGACAGCATCAACAATGTGAGCGTTGACAGAGAGGCGTGGTAGTATTAATGTAATCATGTAACAGTGTGAAAGAAAGACTGGGATTGTTTTTACGTTTGCCTTAAGTGCACTAAAAAGTCGAATCATCACACGTTACAAAGGCTGTGCAGATATCACTGGCTTTAACGGATGTGCATGTTTGCATATCTATCACACATGGTTAGCTTTGACTTTGACCACATGAATCTGTTTTTAAGCTTTATTTTGGTCTCCACCATCTCCAGTGACGGTGTGTCTTTGTCATCATATAAACAACATCTTGCATTGTAAACATATTCTCCAATCAGACTTTAAAATACCTCGATGACGATGGAGATTCTAGTGCTCTCCATCCCGTCCTCATCAACATCTCATAAGCTTCTCTGGAAAATTTCTCAAGATTTGTTGCACACTTGGAATCAAGGATGAGCTAAAGTTTAGCTGATATGTCAATGAACATTTAAAGGTCAAGAATAGTCCAATAACTGTTATGGTAATTATGTCATAGTTAGCACAGTCCTGTCTGTCATAACTAGAGATGGACCGATCCGATATTAGGTATCAGTATCGGTCCGATACTGACGTAAATTACTGGATCGGATATCGGAGAGAAATAAAAAATGTAATCCGATCCATTAGATATCAAAAAAGCACCTCACAAAACTTGCGACACGGCGTAACTCAGCTCATAACCGTAGCACATCGGAGCAGTGTGGTCACGTGATAGAGCGGTCGTGTGTATTTGTAGCCTCGCTACCAAACCAGCATTTTATCTCCGAGGAAGTTATCCCCGAGAGAAGTAAAGCAAGCGTGTAAGTTCGTCTCTGAATGTTTGTAAAGCATTCCAGCGTTAAGCTTAACAACCTATGGAGCGACTGCCTCTCCTGCTGCTACTTCAATCATGAACCTGATCAATGATCAGCTGATCGGCTTTTCTGTCGCGAGTCCGTCTCTCTTGTTTGTTTTTGGCCCACTTTGCACCAGAAAGAGGAAACCAGCGGCTGAACAACAGCAGCACGTTTAAGCTTGATCAGCTGTTGTTAGAATTTATTTAATATTACTTTCTACTCCAGGATCTTTTTCTACGTAGCTGACGGCTGGTAACTGTGCAGGGGCGGATCTAGCAAAGTTTAGCCAGGGGGGCCGATAGGGCATTAACTGGGAAAAGGGGCACAAAGACATACTTTTCTTTCTTATTCTCATTTAAAATGTCGAGCTTTTAATAAATAATTATCTGACACCCAAAGTTTTAATTTGATGTAAAATGTATAGAAGTCCATTACTGTATATAGTGACTATTAAGTCTAATATATATATACCCTAGTAAGCTATACTACTTTTTCCTTTGGGAAGGTACCATCTGTGCAGTCTGCAGTTCTATTGAAGAAAGATGTTGAATCTATTTAATTATTCTTGAAAAATAATTGATTTCTGTGCATTTTTTTCCCACACTGCATCAAATTAAAGTTGATTACATCGATTAAGCATCATGAGGTGGAGGGTGGTTCCCTATTTTTTTGCTGGGAGTTTGCAACCCTATTAGTTAGGTTGCTTAATATTTCTGCTAAGTGCTCTTTAAAATACCAGAATAGGGAGGATGGAGCAGGTTTAAGTTTATTAGATTGATCAGTTTTGCTGAACTATGAAATATTTTGTGTGTAGTGTATTTTTTTTTAAATACAGGTATAACAGAATAGCTTCAGTGTTGTTGTTTATTTAAACTTGAGTATGAACTTATACAAAATGCAGCAATATATTAAAAACACACTATATCGGATTCATATCGGTATCGGCAGATATCCAAATTTATGGTATCGGACATAAAAAAAGTGGTATCGTGCCATCTCTAGTCATAACACTAACCTGCAACCTCTCTGATTGGTGGAGGCATATAAATACAAGTAGCCACAAGTGGTGTAATTGCAGCAATGGCTGTAATGGAAGCTGCATACTGTAGTGGTAAGACTACACACCTCTGGAGCGGGGGTTGCAAGTTTGATTTCCACCCGGTATCCAGTAAGGGTCCTGGCTATGACCCCCATGCTAGAAACAAGCCCTGGAGTGGCGTGGCTACGTCTGCAGCCTGTCCACAGTTCAGGACACAAGCATTTCACTGCATGTTCACTATATGTTGTACTGTGACCAGTGTTGGGAAGGTTACTTTTAAAATGTATTCCATTACAGAATACAGATTACATGCCCCAAAATGTATTCTGTAACGTATTCCGTTACGTTACTCAATGACAGTAACGTATTCTGAATACTTTGGATTACTTAATATATTATCATGCTTTTTACAACAACGTGAATGTACTATTGCTGTGTGATTTATTACTGTTACTGAAGGTCCGCGACTCCGAACTGTAGTAAAGGGACCTCTGACTAATACGGCGGGGTCCCTGTCGGCTCGTAGCCGAAAAATAGCTTTACTTTGTTGTCTGGGTCAACTTTGCTAGCAGAGACAGAGAGAGGCGTTGAAAGGCTGCTCCAACGGAACTTATTGTTTTCGGAGGAAAACACGAACACGGTGTACAGTCGAGTCTTAATAGCTTACTTACAACTGGGCTCGTCAGGCACTCTTCTTGGCTGCAGTGGTTATTATTATATTTACATGCTTCCAGCTCCCGTTTTTCCTCGATGATAACTCGTACCTTTCCACTCCCCTTTTCCTCCCTCCTCGCGCTCACAGACCCATAACGTGTATGGCAGTCCATTCTCCCTGCAACACGGACTACACTGCCCATGATGCTACATTCTTTAGAGCTATGCTTGTAGCATTCTGCCTGTTAGCTTAGCACAACAACAACAACGAAATGCGCTCTCTCACCCAGGAAACACACAGTCGCAGAGAGAGAGAGAGAGCGTCGCCCTGTAACCATGGCAACCGTAACGCTGCCGCCTGGAACAACAGAACGTAGCTGTCAAACAAAACCCAAACAGTCCTGACCCGCGACAACATGAAACAGGAAAGTACCGCAGTGTAATCCATTTATTTCAACAAAGTAACTGTATTCTGAATACCACCTTTTTAAACGGTAACTGTAACGGAATACAGTTACTCATATTTTGTATTTTAAATACGTAACGGCGGTACATGTATTCCGTTACTCCCCAACACTGACTGTGACAAACAACAGTTGTATATTTGCAATTACATAAGCAGTGTAGAAAATGAGCATACTGAAATGACTAAAGTTTCTTTCTTTAAAGCCACACTTTAATGCAGACAAGGTCAAATTTAAGGACGTCCGTTATTTGTAGTCTCTTAAGACTACAACAGGAAACACACTGTTTTAGTTTATCATTGATTCAGAAAACATCAAAGTTGCGCTTGGATCATTTGATAGGCTACCCTCTGACGAGCAACATCCAATCCTGAAGCAGGTGGACCAGTCATCCAATCTAATCAGACATTTGTCAAAACCAGTCGAGCAGTTCTGTCATGCTGCTGTGGCTCCAACCCCAGCACTACCAGCTTTTCATATGGAGTCTTTAAAGTGCCCTCAATTTCTAACTAATGTACCTACATTTGTATTTGCTAATTTACTGCAGCTTATCCCTGTTGAACTGTGATTGGCTGCTGAAAGCTGATAAGTCAACAGTTAATGATTCCGTTTTACTGCACGCTGACCCCTTGCCTATCAGATGAGCGGCACCTACTGGTATCTTGTTGATCATTTAGCTACAATGTGGTCATGGAAGCTGTAAACAGGATCCTTTTCAGCCGTTAGTCAGCAGTTTGCTGTCACCGCTGTGTATAGTCGGTGACATTGTTCGCTACAGCGCCACAGTTACTACTACATGTGTAAGCAGCTTTGTCATTTTTACCAACTGTTCCAGAGTTAATCTATGGATTAACGACATGACACCGTTAAACTTCTTTTTCAGGCGCTTCTGTTAGAAGATCATTTTAACCGTTGCATTAAAAGCGCTTCCTCTGTTTACTGTAATTGGATGGAAGTCATTCTTTCTGTGTTGCTGCCAACAGTTGTGCTGCAGTCCTAGTGAAGTGAAGGTGAAAGAAATCTGGCGTCTAGTCCTCAGAGCTTCAAACAATGACATTTAAAAACATTAAAGACGTATTTCAGGACCATCCAGACCTTGGTCCTAATACAGTTTTTAAACTGTTGTAGCCATTGCTTGTTTCTTTACTGTTTATCTTTCGTAGATTCTGTTTTTCTCTTGCAGACTTGTAGCATGACTTCGCAAACAACTGCAGATCAGCTCTCCGTCTCTGTTGATGTAATCCCATCTCTGTTTGTCTCTCTGTAGTCACTGATGTGGAACTGAAGCGGCTGAAAGATGCCTTCAAAAGAACCAGTGGCCTCTCCTATTACATGACCCAGCAGTGTTTCTACAGGGAAGTGCTGGGAGATGGAGTTCCCCCTAAAGTCGCAGAGGTAAGCCACAATGATGTCACACCACGTATTCTGAGTGGGTAACGGTGGCGGCAGTTTCCAGGAAGCCAACAAAATCAGTTCGGTTATGCCTTAGCAGTGTGACCAACGAGCTTTGTATGAAGGATTTTATTGTAAGTACAAGCTAGAGATTTTAGTTGTAGTGAGGGGCCATTTCACCTCACATTAGGCTCAGCCTTGCATTCCACTGAAAGACTTATTGATCCAATAAAAAGGTATCATTACCATTTTATAGCTCTGTGTTTCCTGTTGAAAAGCATCAGTCTGATGTTCGAGGCTAAAGAACAGCCAAAGTTCTGCAGGGGAATAAATATAGAATAGCAACGTTGTTTCCAGTTTATTTATAGCTGCTTAAAGGAGACTCTTCGTGCAGATACAGAGGAGAGTCTGTTTTTCTTTGAAGTAACTGAATCATTAAAGTAATCAACACAGACCTAGACTTGATATATACAGCTGGTGTATATGCAACAGTATGACGATATACGTATAATATAGTCTGACTACAGTTTCCCTCACACATCCCCATCTGACAGAGCTTCCTCCTGTCACTTTTTACGACTTGTCATTCTCATGTTACACATTTGAAACCTGCTCTTCTTCTTCTTCTTCTGGTGAAGTTGACAGATTTAAAAATACTCTGGAGGAATATAGACTGAAATGAAATGTAAAGACTCAAAGTGTAATAGTCATCGAAGAATGGGCAGTTTATCTTTCTCTCTATACATATAGATATAGAGAGGACAGAATCAGAATGCTTTATTAATCCCTGACTAAATTCTGTGGGTTACAGTTGACAGTAACCAACAAGACAGTAACAGACTAAACTGTTTAAATAATGCAACATGTCAGAGAGTTTACAAATGTAAGAAATAGCGCTAATATGTACAAACGGCTCAATTATACAGATGGATGGATATTTAATTATTTAATTCGGGTTTGGTTTGGTTTTTATTGGGCTACTGATCGCTTTGTGTTGACAGCAACCTGGTCTTGCTCTTGAAATGAGCTACTAATTCCTTTGTTCATTCCTTTTAATTATTTTGGTTTATGGGCTTTTTGTATGACAAAGTTTAAATTGGTAGATGTCAGGCTGTTCATTCAGAATAACCTGAATTATAAAACTGCTCCAGGGAAATGACAGGTAGAGGGCAGCCTGAATCATTTTAAATGTGTCTGTATTAAACAGAAATAATAGAATTTCCAGAGTTTAGTTTTATTTGGATTACTTGAAAGTTGAATGAAGATTTCTTTTTTGTATTTCTTTCTTTTACCAATGTTAGGTTTTGAATAGCGTGTGTGCAAATATGGCCCAAATTACAGATCCTGCTTCATTGTTTGGGGCATTTAAGGGAGTTAGAGTCCAGTCAGACACATGGGAGCATCCTAATGTTCTGACGACAGGGTTTCTTTAGTCTTGTCTGCTTTGCTCAAACACACCTACCCTCACCGCTCTGCACATGATTGTTTATGTAATGAAGAAAAAAAGAAAAACGAGGTTTTGATTGAAGTTTGTTGTCCTTGCTCTGTATGCATTTCGACTTTACGATGGAGTGACGATCCTACCATGAACTACTGATAAAGGTGCTCTGACATAATTCACACCTGCCTGTCACTTTTTCTTCTCCTGTGTTTTTTGTGCCGTGTCATGCACGTTGTGTGGGCACAACCATTTAAAGTTCACAATCGTTTAAAATCAGTTTGCTTGTGTAATAGGAATGCATTTTCCTCACATTATATCATAAATCATGCTGCTCTAACTGTTCAAGAGCACATGTCCCCTGCTGTCCTCTGCAGTCTTAGTTGCGAGGTGACAGCAAATGGTTATCTCAGTCCAAACGTGGGCTTTCCTCTGTCGTGTCCCACTGCTTTCTTCTGTAGCTTCAGTTGCTTCATAAAAATGTAACCACGTGTTGTGGCTGGATTGTGCATATCTGCTATGCATACGCTGTACATTTGTGGAAAACACTACAATGGCAAACAAAAACGTGTGTGATTCAGTTAAGGCTCGCTGCTCTGCCAGTTTCTTGAGCATACAATAACAACACCTACCTTGTCTCCTCAGTGCATTAGTAAGGCCAGTGTTAGTCATCGCGCACCCCCCACTCCATCTGCTGCTTATTAAACACACGGCTTGCATGTCTTCACTACAGCACGTGTCATCTCCCTCCTTCTTCTCCTTTGTCACCATGGCAGCAGTTACTGCGGTGACAGCAGTCCAGATGTAAGGTTGCTGCTGGTGTCTTCAAATATAGCCGTGGCTACTGCACAGTCTGGTAGTTCAAAGAAAGCCCGACCCAATCAGTCAGTCAAGGAACACGCACTGTTCAGTGCTCAGAGGTTTATCTGGTGTTTTATCATAAGTGTATAATGACTAGGGCTGAGTATCGTCACTGATTTCTAGAATCGATTCGATTCCGATTCACAAGATCCCGATTCGATTCGATTCAATTTGATTCGATTCAATTCGATTTAAATCTGGGAAATTTTGCCTCAGACAGTCAGAAATATTATAATTCTGATCAGTACATTTACATATTTTTGTATCTATAAAAAGGAAGCTGACACTTTCCAGACTTTATCAAAGGTGTGAGCATCACAGCAGAGGCCTTTGTGTCAAAGTCGCTGAAGATAAAACAGAAAAACATGAAGGTGATTTTCCTGTTCTGGGATTTTATAAAAATATTCTGCAGTAGATCAAAAATGAACGAAAATCATTAACCAGCATATGAACATCACCTCTGACGTTACAGCAGTTTGATTAGAGACACGGCGTTTTGTATTTTGTATACTTTTAAAAAGTTTCAATTTGTTCAGAAGCCTGTTGAACAGCAGAAATTAGGTTTTCTTTTCAGAAGTAAGTAAAAGGAAAAAAAAAAAAACATCGGCCGACAGCGCTGTAAACAACGGTAGACTTGTGCGTAACAAGCAAGTGAATAATGCAGAAAACAGATTTTTAGACGGGAAACTGTTGTTGAAGTACAGAGAGAGAGAGAGAGCTGTGCATCCTGGTGGAAGCAAAACAGTAAAAGTCAGAGAATCCATGATGATGTTTATGTGAAGCGTAGTTTGGATCTTCTTTTGCTGCTGGTTCAGTCAATATTGTTTGGAGAGACATCAAACTAACAGCTTCAGAATCAGCGCAAAAACGGCGTAAACACAAAGCGCGGACCCGCCGACACATCAGAGTCAGCGAGCTGTCGGCTTTCAGCCCTGATCGTGTCCGTGCTGTCGGTGAGAAAGTCACATCTCACTGATTCTGATCCGTCGGCGCTGTGTGTTTACGTCTTTGTGCAGAATCCGTGTTCCTGCTCTCATTTACTATTTAGCTGTTTGGCGGTTGTTGAAATTTTGTGAGGTTTCACCTGAGATTGTGGCGTTTCAGGCAAAATAAATTTATATTAAAAAATCGATTCAGGATTTTAATGAATCGATATCACGATTTTAATCGATAAATCGATAATCAAAACCCAGCCCTAATAATGACGGTGCTGACGATCATTCGTGGCCAAGTATCCAGAGATTTTATGTACTGGATAAATCGCATGTTGGCTTGATGTTTTGTTTTTTGTTTGTTTTCACTCAGTGTTATCTCAGTAGGATGAACAGTTATTAACTGGTATTTTGTTCCTCAGGCACACATATGCTGATAAATCCTGATAGTTAATGTATAAGTACAAGGAGTTATTGTTGCTCACAGTGTGCTGTAGCAAGAAGGTCTCATGGTGAACTACCAAATGCTTCAGGATGAACACAAATACCATTACACCTTCCACATGTAATATAACAACAAGGTTTGAGCCGATCACTGTTTGGGAGGTGGGAGTGGGAGTGGGAGGAGAGACAGACGAGTTAAGAAGCGTGCTTTAGTTGGCTGCGTCGAGGACTTCCCCACAGTCTCTGGGGACTCCACAGTCAGTTTCATGTATGAAACTATATGCGTGTAGTGATATTTAAAGAGTAACAGTAACAAAATATTTACAGCTTTAAAAAGAATAAAGAACTAATCTGCTCTTGTAGAGGTTTCCTCTGCAACCTGACGACTCAACTTGGCTCTGAGCTTCGTGGACACGAATTCTCCGTTTCATAGTTTGAGTTAAGCTCCAAAAACACTCCGACCTGTGTGTCTTCATCAGCTCTACTCTTTGTCCAACTTAAACACATTTTGTCCAGTTTGTCGTTGTTCGTGGACTCGTCACATCGTCAGAATTATGACTTGACCAATGTTCCTGAGAAACACTAAAGACACGCTGTCTCTCACAGGTGAAATGTGCTTTCTGTGACGGTTGACCTTTTGCATGTAGATCGGCGGACTTCCCCTTTAATTTTGTTTTCCCACAAATGTGCGTTTACTGAAATTGATCACGTTTCTCTTCATAAAGCCACTGAGATTTTTTTTTGTGCGTGTGTGTATTCAATAAATACTATTTGCAGGTTTTTGGCAGTCGGGATGGCAGTGAATACAAACCTGACTTACAGTTTATACATGGATCAGTGAATGCATCAGTATTTTTAGTTTCTGTCACTTTTTAATATAAATAAATAAATGCAGGTTTAAATGAAGAAGATGGTTAAGTGTTTAAGGTCTGTGCTAACTAAAAATAAAGACAAAAAGATAGTTTATTCAATTTTAATGAAATTTGCAGATTGTTTCGGTGAAGTTTAATAAACTCCTTGCTATCTAAGATATAACAGGACACCGGAGTATATTCTGGAGCATCTCACACTTCTGATAATCAGCTGTCTGCTTGACGTTTATTCAGCTGTGTAAAAACTATAACTTTAATCTCAGCCAAACCGATTTACTCAGGAACAAATAAAACACCAAAAAAAGCCAAACAACAACATTTTAAGTTATCTAAGTGACTCATATATCATGTTTAACCTGAGTAGCGAAAGACCGCGGTGGGTTTGAAAACGATTTGCCGGGAGTCCGGTGTTCTCACGGCTCTAGTGAGCCTCGCCCCCGGCTAACTATCGAGCTAGTGGGTAACAGACGTCTCCGAAAACGTCGGAGCGCTTTTGAAAATATGTGGTGTCCTGATAAACTGAGCAGATATTTGAGGTTTACACAGCTACATTCTCGCCTGAAAATATGTTAAACGTTTATTTTGTGACCCAGAAAGAATAATAAGAGTAAAGTTAAAACTAACTAGCTGCCGCCATTGTTGGAAACTGAGCTGGGCCGCGCTATGAATTCTGGGACACAGCTTCTTCTTCGTCGGGGTTTAACGGCAGCTGGCATCCTCGTACATGCAGTGCTGCCATCTTCTGTTTCAGTGCGTTATTACACTCTGAAATCCTGCTACTTATTCCTGCGTCTTTTGTGATCTTACAAAGCTTCAAACGACGCGTCGACTATTATCTGTGGGTTTCCCAGGTTTGCTGACCAGTGGTCTGATCAGTGGTCCAGTGGACCATTGATCAGTGGTCCATTGTGGTATCAATCAGACCACTGGTCTTTGATAATTATGATTGACATGGCAGCACTGAATGCACATGTGCTGTATCAAGCATGCACCGGGACGCAGGAAAGACGGGTGGACTTCCTGGTGGAGCTTGCAGGAGAGTTGGCTCACTCTCATGTAGCTGGGAAGAAGGCAAGAAAAGAACAGTTGCTTCGGACACAACCCTCCACACCTATCCCTGGAAAAAGAGCCATGTGTCAGGTCAAACACAAATGCAAGAACAATCATGCCACTGTGCGATGTGTTCACTGCTACAGATACACATGTGGTAAATGCAGAATACAGATACCATGGCAGTGCCAGGATTGTGAGTGATTGCTGAAAATGTTGAAGTGCACTCACTCACTTTTTATTATTATTTGTAAATATGTGTACAAATGGTTGGTTTTTTGTACTGTTTTTATCAATAAATCTCAGCAACAAAGGACATACACCCATGTGTGTTGATTTCTCCCTAAGATGGCAAACTGAAACACTCCAAGTTGGTGACTTTTGGAGATTTATTTTCCTGGATGATTGAGAATGCATCAAGATGAAACACAAAAGGAAGTTCACCGCTTTTAGCGGCCCCCCCCCCCCCCCCCCCCCCCCCCCCCCCGACAAACAAAGAGGCAGTTGGCAGTTAGAAATCAGCAATCATTCACACACCCCCACTGCCCTCCAGAATTCTCAGGTAACAACCTAATTTACATATGAATGACTAGCCAATGTAGCTTCCACTTGGCTGAAGCTAAAGCTTAGCTAAAAGCCTACCAGGTAGAAAGCCAAATGGCTGCTCTCTGGGACTCTAAGCAGCAGTGTGTGATGAAGGGGCGGCAGATGACGGTGAAAGTGTTGGATTTAGGAATTTGCATCGTATGACACAGTGTGACTTCCGTGTTTTTAAAAGCCACAAATAAAGCTTCTGTACTCTGTGTGACCTGCTGGCATGGACATGCTTCATCAGCTTCTGACTGCAGAGTCATGTTATGCAGGCCATCAGCGTGTCCTTTAGCTTAATGACAGCAGCGCCTCCGTAACACGAGCTGATATAGTTTTAAAGATGAGGAGCACATTTCTCTATTTTTGTTTTGGGTGATTTTCTCTCACAGTTCCACAGAAACTAGTCCAGGGCTGCTTCTGAGAAACTGAACTGAAAATGAATTGTAAGTCCAGCACAGGAAGTACTTTCCTCCTGTCAGCTTTCCTTTTACTGACATCGTACTGTAGGTCTTGCAGTATTCCAGAGTCACCAACATTACTGCATCCAAGCTGTTATGTTAAATGTTACATTTGTTATATTTTTGAACGACAAACTTCAAATGGTTTTGTTTTTTTTCTCAGTTGTCGGTGAAACCTGATGACGTTGGTCAAAACTCTTCTTTGCTCACACATTGGCAGCTTTTGTCACTGTGGTGTTTGGATGGGCTGACGTCTCGATCGTGTTACAGGCGGTGGAGCAGCTCGTGTTTAACGTTACGATTATGTGTGTGTTTTAGGTGATCTACACCTCGTTTGGAGGCTCTGCCAAAGGGCTGCACTTTAACAATCTGATCGTGGGTTTGGTGCTTCTGACCAGAGGACGTGATGAGGAGAAGGCAAAGTGTAAGTATCTGTTTAGGCCATGAGATGTTGATTTCATTTCCCTCTCTCTTGTCTCGCTTTAAAAAAAACAAAACAAAAAACAGAATAAAAGTAGTTTTAAAATTTGTTTTTTATGAGATATAATGTAAGCTTTAAGCTAATGCAGTTTAGTTATAGTCAAGGAGTGATCACGGGTTGCCATGGCTACTGCCACAGTTGGATAAACATACTTACTGTCATTAAAGTAATTTATTACATCATTACCTACTATGAAAAGTCATTTGTTAAAGTATTTCTAAATTGCTAAAACGAACCCCCTTTGCATGTAGACGGGGTGTCATGGTTAAACATCCGGAGGCTGTATTTCCTGTCATATATTTACCTTTAAGTGCTTTCACTCTACCTCTTTTCATAGCGAGTTGCACTCGGTAATATCTCCACCACCAAATAATCAGCATCAGGCTGGTTCGAGCTAGCTTTAGCTGAACTAAATGCTGTTTCTGAGGCTGAGCTCTGGCACAGGTATTAACAGGCCTCGTGTTTTGAAGGTACTGTTTAAAAATGTGAAGAACTAATTAGCAGCTGACCCTTGTGAACACTTCTCAGTATCTCAGCCGTGTAAAGGCCCGACAGACTCCTGGATTTGTTCCACGATTACTTGGTGAAATTTCCCTCTGGGCTTTGACTCGGACATTTATCCTAAGCCTCGTCCAGTGCTGTCTTGGATGTTTGCTTTCATACTGAAAGATGAACAATTATGTAGATTTCTGTTGAGGTCATCAAACTGTTCTTTGTTGTATTTTAGAAGCTAATAAAACAAATAATGAGACGACTCGTTCCACAGCTATTTTTTCCCCACTATCAATTTTATATCTGTAAACTTTAAGAAACTAGTCTCCTGGGTCAATAATTCTGCAATCACTCATTTTAACCTGCGGTTTAGTCCTTTATAATATCTGTCTCCATTCTTTGTTCCATGCTAAGTGTTACTTGGAACAAAATCCATCCCGGATACGGATGTTGGCATCCGTCGAGTTATGTATAGGCAACATATGTTGAACGTGACAAAACAAACGAATGATGAAATTAACATAAACGAAACAGATTTGGGGCTTTATAATAAAAGTTTTTCTTAAAAATCTTTTAAATGTTAATAGTTACTGTATGTGTGATGACATTCGTCGACGCACTCGTTAAGGAGGAGATGGGGTACATGCATATATACATACACTGTGATCAAAGAGAAAAGATGCAGTGTTCATAGTTGTCACATCACTACTGGGACACGTCCACCTGGAAGACAAAACAGTACTGCGGTCCTCCAGCTGTCCTCTAAACGTCTTCAGATTTAACTTGGCACAGCACCAGCTTCCAGAAGGGCGTGGCATATGGCACCAACCTGTGAACACACCTACACCTACCCCGCCTTACAGGCCAAATCATTCTCCACGGCAACCAGGCTGTCAGTGGCGGCTCAGTGAAACTGTAGGAATGGTTTAGCCGACACCGGACAAATACTCTGACACGTGACAAATGAATGAATTTACACGTGGTACTTGAAGCTAGCTGTAGCAGTTATCTTTGCTTTAACGGTGAAGTTTCTTGTTCTTCGCCTCCCACACGGTGGTGTTATTTACCCATCCAGCAGGTCACAAGTCCCCAAAAATCACGGTTTCTCTTCATATCTTTGTCTCCCCTCCATGAAGAGATGAACGTAGTCTTGGCTCGAGATAAAAACAAAACTTTAGTCTTGCAGTACTACTGACCGTCCACTGCTGACCGTCATGATGGAGCGATGTTTTGCCCGACAGGGTGGCGAGTCGCTCACGTGACTGAAAACTATGAAAAAGCGAGTCAGCGAAGTCGGAACTGCAGCGAAACACTTGAATTTAATCTGGGAACAAAACATTGAAATGTTGAACTTGTCAGTGGACTGATGACAGCTGGTGAGTGGTTCTGTTTTACTGCAAAACATCATTTTTAGAAGGTATTTCTACATATACAGCTTCAGAAAAGCTCGCTCACCTTAACTGTCCAAGCACACATGGGCCGGAAACTCTCAGAACTGTGTGAGACATCTGGTTGATTTTTTGTAGGATAGGCTACAAGCTGAAGGAGCGACTGTTTTGAGACCACAGTGATTGAAATGTTTCGTTTCTTTTTGTTTTTCATGCTTTTGGTTCGTCTCCTCTTCCTCAGGCTCATTCTGGTAGTCGTATCTCACATGTCGCAGGCATTCAAATCCATCAGGACATTATTGACATTGAGACTTTTATCAGCTCATTGCTGCTGTGTGCTGGACGCCTGCGTTCCTGTGATAAAGCTGAGCTTTCTTCTTCGTGTGTTTGTGTGCACAGACCTCTTCAGCCTGTTTGCCAGTGATCTGGGGGGATATGCTGCCAGGGAAGATATAGAAGCAGTTCTGCAGGTCCTGGATGGAGAAGTCCCGGCATCCCTGAAGGAGTCCTTCAGCGAGGTGAGCAAACGCTGCAAAAGACTGCACAGCATTAATCTGTTAACTCATGCACTCATGCAAGTGAGCTGCAGACTAATGACTCCTCAGCTTCTATCGCAGAGCGCTTGATCGTTGCAGAGGTTTCAGTCACATGCTTATAAAAGAGCCATTGTTACTAGGAGCGCACAGGGAGCCTCCTCGCTGTGATAATACAAAGTTTGGCTTATCAGCGAGTCATTGTGCTGGTTATTAAAATACCACCTGAAAGCATGCAAACCTCCCCACTCCCACCTCCTTTATAGCATGCAAACATCTCTAGAGACACAACACAATAAAGTCTAATACTCAGGTGTTGCATTTTCCCCTGATGATGTTTATGTCCATTATTATCCTTCTGCAATTACATGTTCACTTCTGAAATCACCACTAACCAAATCCATGTCCAAGACTGATTGTTTCATTTGTTTAGATGCTTATTTGTGGGTTAAACAGAGTCGGGATATTGTTTGTGTGCAGGAGAAACAAAAAAGTCGTTTGGTACTGGGCCACAAGAGTTGAGGCTCCGGGGGGGAATTCATGGTTTTCAGGGTTTTTATCGGCTTTCAGCGTTATTCTTTTATCGTTTTTATCATTAACTTGGTTTCCCTGCGTCTTTTCCTGTGTGTTATGAATAAATCTTCCTTTTTGTTTGGTGCCGGTGTCGTGCCAAACTTGGTACCCCCGACAGAATTTGTTTCCCCTGCGTCAGGAGCACAAGCTGGACTGTCCAAATCACGGACAAACGGTCTCCCACATTGCTGATTTTTAGTTCACAAACACTTCTTATTATGACGCATTACTCCTGAAACTTTGGAGGATTTAGCTCTTTATATAGTAAAGTTACAGGAGAATAAAAATAGTTATCAGCCAAAATGTTAATGGTTTGTTAAAATAATCCCATCTGAGCAATAAATATATAATTTTCTGTAGTAACCCTCAAACTGAATGGTAATGTAACGATACTAATTTTTCACTTTTTCACAAAATGAAAACATCAGTACTTCCTGCGTGCTCCCAGCACAGGGGAAACATTGTCGGGGATACCTCCTTTGGCACGACACCGGCACTGGTTTTATTTTGTTGTATTTATCCGCCACACCTTTAAGGCCGGTCCGTGAAAATATTGTTGGACATAAACCGGTCTGCGGCGACCGCTGCTGTAAAGAGTTTTAAAACATCAAAAGAAGGCAAACCTAAGGTTCAACTGAAAATAGTGCACGTGTATTTAAGAGCCTTCTTGGAGCACAATAAATATCACTCAATGATTTCACAATGAGTTTATTGGAGCTATCATTAGCAGTGCTAGCACCAGCATGTAGGCTAACGTCCACACACATGTACGTAATGTGGTTGCACAGTTTATGTGCAGCTGTTAACATTATTTATCGCTGAAGTATCAAAATAATTTAAGTCAAGTCCTTCTAGAGGGAGGTGTTGCAGCTCGGCTCGCTCTATTTTGACCAGCTTGTGTTTGTGGTGCCAATCATCTCGCTGACTGAAGCACACATACAGAGTTCAGGCCTTAGCAAAGCCATTGTGACATATAACATGTTTAAGTGTCACTTTGGTTTTAAAGGGGTGGCTGCATTACCTGCTGCCTCGGCCACTGGTAGTCCAGGTGTGCACGAGGCCGTTCCTACAGTAGCTCTAAGTTTGTGCACGAGGGAACATTTGCATTCATCGGGGATCGTTACGATTCATCAGGTTTCTTATATTAGAGCCTCGTCTGTCGTTCTCTGTTTGATGTTTGCAGCGTGAAACTGACATCTGTCAACTGAATAGAGCTTCCACCTTGATGTGAAGCAAAGTGCATTTCCCTTATCTATGTTTGCGCCCTCGTCCTTGGCTACTTTCTGCAGTCCTGCCCCGGCACTTGTCACTCATTTTGATGAGCTGACTTCTTTAAAATGTCAGTAAACTTCTGTTGGGGGAAAAAGACGTTCAAGAAGCAGAAGTCGGTGCTTCTCATCACGACCGAATGATTCGATTTGTCAGACTTTGTGTAATTTGTTAGTTTAAATTTAAAAGCCCTAAACCCCAAAACACTTTGACTGATGAATAACAATAGCTAATGAGTCCGTAGCGACGGGCCAAAGCCTTTCCTCATTAAATAGCCAAACGAGGATGGACTCGGCACACGGCTGGCGATCGGTGTTTTGGCGACAGCAGATTCATTTTGCCTTTCTGTTTGTGCAGGGAGACAAGGTCAACTACGATCGCTTCAGGAACTGGCTCCTGCAGGACAAGGAAGCCTTCACTTTGTCCAGATGGCTGCTGTCGGGAGGAGTGTGTGTCACGCTGACGGATGACAGCGACACGCCCACGTTCTACCAGACCCTAGCGGGCGTCACACACCGTAAGGCCACCCCTAAAACAGCGTCCTGCAGCAGTGCGCCTGAATGTTATGTGTTTACTTCACACTTGAGACGCTCAGGTGTTCATTTGATACCTGGTTTGTTTTAGATGGACTTTGGATTGGAATCAGTCTGGATAATTATTCAGCATTTTTAGTCACTACAAGAAATTCTGACCTGCCTGGCCAAACTCTGCAATGCACAAGGCCTTACTAACCAATGTTGCTCCACAGAGAATAACTTAGAAAGCTTTTAATGTGAAACTGCTCCAAGAAAATTGATGGCTTGTAGCTTGTTAAAGCGGAGGGGAGGATTAATAAATAAAACAATAAAAAAAAATAAAACTTCAGCAGGTTAGAGCTGGTTTGAAGAGTAGTGTTTGTAAGGGGAAAAGGAGAGCATCAGACTCTTCTGAGTGGTGGGAATGCAGTTTGTGCTGATGGTGTTCCTGATGCTACCAGGAACCACAAGTTGGTATAAAGTTTGCATTAATATGAGCAGCAGCTGCTGCCAAGATGTGGAGGTTTCTTGCTAGAAGGTGATGACATATACCAGCAGAGATGGGCAGT
Organism: Diplotaxodon limnothrissa; assembly: GCF_057381915.1. Classification (NCBI taxonomy): domain Eukaryota; kingdom Metazoa; phylum Chordata; class Actinopteri; order Cichliformes; family Cichlidae; genus Diplotaxodon; species Diplotaxodon limnothrissa. The sequence continues at coordinate 2,409,883 of NC_140609.1, read as the reverse complement.
AACGTGTTACAAGTAACGCGCTACTGTAATCTGATTACTTTTTTCAAGTAACGAGTAAAGTAAGGGATTACTATTGCAAAAACAGTAATTAGATTACCGTTACTTTCCCGTAGGAACGCTGCGTTACTGCATTACTAAAACCGTGATTTTTTTGCGAGAATGTCTCACGACAGTGACGTAAGCGAGTGCGACGTTCGTGACAACAGCTGTGTGCGGATCAACAGTGGATCATATATCGAGTGCAGAGAGAGTATGAGCGTGCAGCGTTTAAAGCGTGGAAGTACTGACCTTACTTTGAGTTTGATTCCATAAAAAGTGACAAAAACATTAGTGTCCGCTGTGCGTGGGAAGAAAACTTCTTTTTACAGCAAAAAAACCCCTAAACTTCCAAACAAGCACCGAGTAGCTACGACGTAATGGGAAACTCACAGAGAAACTCGCGGATTCTTCCACTGACCGCGGCACACCTGCACCAGGGTAAACCTCCGCCTACCCCACTCCTGCTTTACAGGTGAAAATAGAGCAACAGGACCGCTGAGTCTTTGACTTTATTTATTTTATTTATTTTCTGCTGTGTTTTACTTGCATCTATTTGAAAGACTGAGTGTAAACACAAAAATATTTTATTTTATGTTCTGGAATGTGCAGAAAATAGGTTTAAATGTTAAACTAATTTCTTCCAGTCAGAGAATGTTGCAGATAATTAAATTTTTGCTTGATGCATAAAGTTAAAAGATTAAAACTAATAAAACAAGTTTTAAAAAGAGACTTTTCCATTTGATTACATTTTGTATGATGGATTATGTAGAAAAAGTAGAATTGGGCTGAAAGATCTATTTATCACCTCTTCAGGTTGTAAATCGTGTTTTTAAAAAGTAACTAAGTAATTAATTACTTTTGAAAATAAGTAATCAGTAAAGTAACGGGATTACTTTTTTGGGGAAGTAATCAGTAATTAGTTACTGATTACTTTTTTCAAGTAACTTGACCAACACTGTATACCAGTAAACACAGGCTGCTGGGAGGAGCCTGTTGCATGTGAAGGTGCAGCCCCGTCTGATTGGTCGCGCAGAACGTTTGATTATTTGTAAATATTTGTTCCTGAATTCGAAGCAGCGAAACGTGCTGGTGGTTATTCTCTTCGTCTTGTTGCTTTCTGTTCTGTTTGCACGAACTGAACCCTCGGCTTGGACCGAGCTGCAGAACCACTGAAAAATTAAAACTCAGGATCCTTCCACACCTGTTTCAATGAGACTGATGTCATTTTAATTACATTTTGTTTGTGTGTGTTGTTGTTGTTGTTGCCTGTGTTTAATTGTGTAATATTTGTAACTGTGAGATACTTGCTGCTGCCTGTTTCGGCCAGGTCTCCCTTAAGAAAGAGGTTTTGAATCTCAGTGGGAGGTTAAATAAAAAAGCAGGGACTAAAAGTGAAATATTTCAGGGACGTGATAGATTCACTGTGTGATGTTCTGCCATATCGTAGTGAGTGAAACGGACATTTTCCCATTTCCATCTTCTTCTTCCTGCACCTCCGTCCTCGGTCTTGGAGAGCAAACGTCTCAGGAAACACCACAAACGTCTCCCGGCGTGCGTTCCAGCTCCGACAGCGTTACACTTAAAACGTGCTGTTTTTAAACCCACTGACCCCGATTCTTATTTCATGTCGTCTTCCAGCTTCGTGACTCCATCACTCCTTCATATGAATCGCGAGTTCTTGTCAAAGTGTGAACCAGAGAACATGAATGTTGATGCTGTCGAGTGTCTTCCCATGCTGACAGTCACCTCTGTCCCAGCCGGCTCTTATGTAACAAAAGTATTTGAATGGGTGGTTTTATTTCTGCCTGATGTTACTGATTGATTTGTGAAAGACTGTTCAGGGTCAGTAAGTGTAGTATAGTGCAGCGTGTGCAGTACAGGACGTTACACGAGTCCTTAAAGATATTGTCCTGATGAGAGAAACTTTGCTTTGCTTGTGTAAAATGAAGGAGCTGAAAAAGGCTTGATAATGAAACCTTTTCATACCCTACAGTTCACTTTAGAAACACGCTGTGGTTTGCAGATACAAAGCCTTATTACCAGCCCAGACGTTTGATCTACAGCACAGTGTGTCTAAAAACATGATTACGTCACTCAGAAACAGCAAGTTTTTACTCTACGACAAAGAGTTTAAGACAAAAAAGAAAAGAAAAAAATTGGTTACTGTTATTGTGTTGAGGACGTCCTCGCATACTAAGCTCGACATAAGCAGGTCATAGTGTGTCTATGCTTGCAAAAAGTCTTTTAAAAGAAGTAGTGTGTGATGTAGCAGTACACTTATTCTGTCTCCACAAAACTTTATTCTAAAACAATTTCTTAGCCAACTTCATGCCACATGATTCCCTGACCTCATTATACCTTAGATCCACATTGTTCCACAAACACAGAGAGATGCATGTGGGTGTGTCACATTGGTTTGTGGCTTTTAGCTCAGTTTTCCACATTTGCGTCTCACAGTTACAGTGAGAGTAACGATGGAGCGATCGTACGAACAGCAGTGATTGCTGGCACGTCAAACAAAAGCACGTTCTGTTGTTTGCTGTAGGTCAGTGTTTTCACAAGACCAAGAAGTAAATTTAGCCCGTTAAGTTCAGATGGCTGCAAAGAAGCTGTGTTGTCCAGAGAAGCTGAGGTTGTCTTTAATCTGGCTGCTACCAGCTTATCCTCTTACCTTTGCGTCTCTTGATCTGTATTTGTGAGTGTGAGATGAAGAGAGAGCATGACTGACACGGCCCTGGTTCATGACTCTTTCCAGAACGAGAACATAAAGCGTGACTCGCGGCGGAGCTTAGCACGGTGAATCTGCTGCTAACATGCTAGCTTGGATGCTATCTTGGAGTTATTTGAGTAGAAATCCTTGGAAATAACCTTCCAGGCAGCTGATGCGGGGAGTTTTGCTGTGCTACGTACTGGCGGTGGCAACACCTGTGTAAGGATGTTCCCTGGATAATGGTATGGTATCTCTGCTGCCACTCGGACAGAGTAGCACCTCTGGGTGGGTATCAGACCTGCAGGGCGCCATGACGTGTAACGGCCCGTCATCAGATCGGTTTTGTCATTCAAATGAAAAGTACCTGGATTTGTTTTTCGTTGGTAGATTTATGCGTACCAGCATCTGAGTAGCACATCTAGCATAGCAGCAGTGCAGGTCCTTGGGCTCTGTAGAAGTTAATGCACGTACTCAGAAGAGAAGACTGCTAAACTGAAGCTCATCATCATTATAAAGACGTTAAATCCAGCAAAGAATGGCTCTTGTGTGTCTTCGAGTCTACGCCAGTGTTTGTAGAAGTGAGCCTATGGTGGATGGGAGATGTGCAGGAGTGGATCCAAAGTGAGCCTCGTGAGTTTTATAGATTAGCAGTCAGACCGTCATTTGACTGAATCAGAGCCTTCAGTAATATTTCTGGCTTGTATCATTTCCTCCATGCAGTCTCCGTACAGTCCCTGGTGTAAATCATTCGTTTTGTATTCAGTGTTTCCTTTAACTTTAAATGTCTGAACCAGGAAGTGAGAAAGGTCGTCGAGCTGTATCGACGTCCGTGTCTTTACTACAGAGAGTTATAAAAACCTTCTCTGAGTCAGAGAGAAGTCTGGGCTTCAGCTTCACCTGCCTCCCATCACTGCAACCTGTTTGTTACCCGTAGCTGCTAAAAACAAGCTTTCAGCCCACCTGACCGAGAATCCACAGTCCAGTTTCTACCAGGAAGTGCCGGCCATTTGATTCATACGTCTGCGTTTGACAACTATTATCATTTTGGCTACCTGCCACAGGCTAGCTGACTAGCTGCTGAATCCAGTTAGCTTAAGCTGCAGATTAGAAAGTTAAAGGAGGAGGCTGGTTGTTACCCCGGGCGGAGCTTCATGTGCTATATCGGTCTGATCCGTATCACTTTGTGACAACCAGAGGCAAATTCTCCCATTGCTCATTGCATAACCCTACCCTGGGTTTACTGATGATGATTGTGTGTGTGTGTGTGTGTGTGTGTGTGTGTGTGTGGTCACCAAATGTAATTGCTTAATTAGCAATAATTAGTTTATATGATCCTAAATTTGTACTTGTGGACTTGTATTAAATTTCCGATGACACGTTTGAATAAATTTTTGTATTTCTTTCTTTCGGATGGTTAAACGTCACCTGGGCTACACCTGAAAGAACAACATCCTGACCTGTCTTTAAACATTAACAAAACGCTCTGTTATAATCAGTGAGAGTTGTGACACCACAAAGTCGTCGTTTTAGCCGGCTTTCATTGCTGACATGAAATAGGCTCAATATTATCAATTTATTGGTTCTTTCTCAGTCTCACTGAGCAACGTGCTTAAAGCCATAAACACACACAGCGCTTTAAATACTGAACTAGTGTTCAGCGTGTCTTCTCACACACTTTTTTGTCACTGTTTTGTTTGCAGCAGTTGCAATGCTTTCATTCTGTATTAGTTATTTAAACCGTTTAAAGAAATCAGAAAGGAAACAGAACGACCTTCATCCTTTTAGACTGTTCTCATGGAGAAGATGTGAACGTAGACGGGAACATAACCAAACGAGCTGCTAGGAGAAGCTGGCCGACTGTTTCTCAGTGGAGGATAATGACCGAGCTCTGCTGAGGCAGTGGAGACAGCCTGGTTCTCCCCAGGAGATCCTTTCTTCTGCTGATGTACGATAAAGTATCTGAGTGCGCTCGTGTCGTGTTGCTCCTCCATACTCCCACAGAAGTTCTTCCCTCACCTGTCAGCAGCATCACTTATGGATCGCATGCTCCCGTGTTTTCTTTCCTCTTTGCCCTCAAGCACCATATTTATGATTCAGTACACAGTGTTATTTTTCTCCGTTTGCATGGTTTGTACAGTAATAAAATTCAGTTAGAGCTGCATGACGTGAGAAAAATGTGCATCAGTAATGAAGATGCAAGAAGAAGGTTTGAAGTTTAGAAGTTTTAGCCGACACATCTTAAGTAAAAATATCCGATTAAGCTTAATAACCTGTAAAGAAAAAGATAACGATTAACGCAGATGCTTCATGTACGCTGGGCTGCATTAACAGCTGATCTGCCTGCATTAGACATGCTGATGCGCCTCACATGTAAAGAGACGTTCAGGTCTGCAGTGCATGTTTGCAAACGGCTTTCATCTGGACGATCTAAAATACAGTTTGCTTTTATCTTTCCATTCTCACATCAACGGTGCTGGATTGGTCATTTACAGAAATCAGGTCAAATTCAGATCTGCGGTGTTTCAACTGTTTCTTTGTTGTTCCATTTTAAATTACACATATTCGTTTTGGCTCTGTGGCTCAGTGCCGCAGACAGTAACCGTGTAGCCGCGTGGCAGCTGTTCCATAGTTTTGTTACTGTAACCAGGATAATATTGTTTGAAATAAAAACACAGACGGCTCCGTCAGCTTCCAACGTGACATTTTGAAGTGACCTTGAGCAAAAGGGGGTGGAGTGAAGTTATCAGCTGATACTAGCTAGCTTGTTTGGCATGCTGATTTAATCAACTGTGAGCAGCAGTGTACAGACTAACACACCTGTTTATGAGTTCCCAGCAACAGACTAACAGAACACGACGTTTGGCTCTCGTGTTCTTGGCTGTTCTGTACCACAGCACCTCATCTGTCCCGTGCTTCCATTTAGTGATGCAGAAACACCAACACCCCAGAAACGGTGGATGGAGCCCAGCCGGTTGTGTTAGCACACCGGACGTCCTGGAGCCAGTCTCAGGAAGAAATATAGTTTTTGTTTTTTGGTTTATTTTGTTCTTCTGCATTTGTCCCGTTTTCACTTTATGTATATGTTGGCAGTCTCTGGATGAATGCGTTGACTTTAGAAAGTCCAAACAGGCTTTAAACCTGTCTCATAAAAACTTTCTGATTTGCTGTTCCTAATTCTTGGAAAGTGTGGAGAAACTGCTCAATCAAATGTCACTGTGCAACATTCGCCTGCAGTACGATCCTTCAGTGACAAATATCTGACTGCCCGTCTCTGTGCGTCTCCTGCAGTGGAGGAGTCTGACATTATAGACTTGGAGAAGCGCTACTGGTTGCTGAAAGCTCAGTCCAGGACCGGCCGCTTTGACTTGGAAACCTTCGTTCCTCTCGTCTCTCCTCCTATTCATGCGTCACTGAGTGAAGGTAAGACGATACTTGCTCAGTTTCATATCTGCATAGCTTTGCAATAATGATGAAGAAACGAGACCAAAGTGGCGTTCTTGCTTTGAATACGCGACCTCAGCAGAGAACACGACCTGCTTTAAGCGTGCCTAATGTTATGTGTTGTTGATCTTGTTTTTTAGGCTTGTTTCACGCCTTCGATGAAAATCGGGACAATCACATCGACTTTAAAGAGATCTCTTGTGGGCTCTCCGCATGCTGCAGGGGGCCTGTTGCTGAGAGACAGAAATGTAAGGCTCACTGTGGATTCAGATCCACACAGACACCCCACACAAGTTCCACCGCTGCCCATAACAAGCCCGTTTCTCAGTTGAAGCTGATATCCAGGGTTTAAATGTCTTTTTTTTCCTTAAAGAAAGTCCCGATCGGTCGGTACAGTCATGGACCGCTCTCATCAGGACTTCCACTGGTGCTTGAAATTACATTTGCACTGGCAGCAGTGGCAGCGTGCTCGTACACTGAACGGCACGATGCATCGGCGTGGTGCTTCATCAACATCATAAACGTCTTTTTGGTCTCTTTCACTTCCAGTTTGCTTTAAAGTGTTTGATGTGGACCGTGATGGGGTTCTGTCTCGAGATGAGCTTCATGAAATGGTGGTGGCCTTGCTGGAGGTGTGGAAGGACAATCGGACAGACTTACTCCCTGTAAGTAAACTCACACTGTCACACACACGCACACAACCCTCCAGAGCGATCAAGGGTGAACTTTCATATTTATGCCTACTGGAACCTGACTCATGCACAGAACTGTGCTCTGTTCTTTTAACTGTGGAAGGTAATTATAGCAGTCAGGGTTTTGTGAGTGAGAGAGGTTTTTCTTTTTCTGATAACAAAATATTTTCTGATCTGTTTAAGAGACGTATGCAAATATGCACATTCAGCATAAATAGAATGTAAATCTGTAAATTTGTTCTCTTTGTGAACTTTTCCACTATCAGCATCGATATTTCTCCCTCCTCGTGTGTTTTTTTTCACTAGTTTTGCATTTGGCTAGGGGCGTTACTGGTAGCATTAGGCGATACCTGGACCCTGCAGAGGTTGCACAGGTAGTTCAACTCCTCCAGGATGGCACATCAATATTTTGCCATTGCCAGAAGGATTGCTGTTTGCTTCAGCACAGTCTGAAGAACATGAAGGAGATTCCAGGAGACCAACAGTTACTCTAGGAGAGCTGGACACGACTCCAGAAGGTCCTTAACCGTCAGCAGGACCGGTATCTGCTCCTTTGTGCACAGAGGAACAGGATAAGCACCGCCAGAGCTACAAAATGACCTCCAGCACTGGTGTGAATGTCTCTGACCAAACAACCAGACTTCATGACGGTGGCCTGAGAGCCCATCATCCTCCACTGGTCCACCACTGTCCATCACTGGCACCTTCTGTTTTTCACAGATGAGAGCAGGTTCACCCTGAGCACATGTGACAGATGTAAAAGGGTCTGAATGAGTCATGGGGAACATTGTTGCATGTAACCTTGTTCAGTAGGGGGGCATATCCACAGAGGGACATACAGACCTCTACAGGCTAGTTAACGGCACCCTGGCTGCCATCAGGTACCAGCATGAACTCCACTGACCCACTGTCAGACCCTGCTCTGGTGTAGTGGGTTCTTACTGGTGCACGACAATGCCCGGCCTCACGTGGTGCAAACGCGCAGTCAGGTACCAAAGGATGAACGAAGTGGTGCCGTCCACTGCTCCCATGCTCACCCAACCTAAATCCAAGTCTGAGACGACAGAGCATCGAGTGTCAGCAGGTTGCGCGTCAGACTGTCCGGGAGCTCAGTGATGGCCTGCTGCAGATCTGGAGGAGGTTAAGACGAGGCGCTTACTGTGTTTTGCTGCATGCTGATCTATTGTGTTGCTGTTGCAGGAGCTGCAGAGTAGTGTGTCAGACATAGTAGAAGACATCCTAAAGATGCACGACACAACTAAGGTAAGACAGCTCCATGTTATCGTCGTTGGAACACAGTCCTGTGCAAAACCTCTAAATACATAAATGCTCATTAGTATTCATGATTAATTTTTAAGGCTTTTAAAGCGTCTGCAGCTTTAAAGAAATCATTGCTCTCATTCAGAAAAAGCAAACACTTTTCACGCGGCCGTGTGAGTGTTGGCTGCTCACTGACAATAACCTCGCAGTCCTCAGCCACCTTATCTTACCCACAGCTATTCGAAGGTGTCACAGCAGTGTTTATTTTCAGAGTTGCGTGCCTGATTATGTTCGCCTTGGTTCTATTTCACTCTCCACCAGCTGGGTCACCTGACCCTCGAGGACTACCAGATCTGGAGTGTAAAGAGCGCTTTGGCCAACGAGTTCCTGAACCTGCTTTTTCAGGTCAGCACCCAGATGCTACAGTCTTAAAACTCACACAGTGTTCACATTGAAGTTGAGTATTTATTCGTTATCCTCGTGTATTTTCATCTTTATCTCGGTTCAGGTGTGCCACATAGTCCTGGGGCTCAGGCCTGCTACTCCAGAGGAGGAGGGGCAAATCATCAGGTACGTACCTGTCCTCGCCACCTGTCCAGTCATTGTTTGGTTGAAAGGTCCGATTTGTGATTTTCTCCTTTGTGTGTGTGTGTAGGGGTTGGTTAGAGAGGGAGAGCAGACATGGGCTGCAGCAAGGCCAGAACTGGTTCCTCATCTCGATGCTGTGGTGGCAGCAGTGGAAAGACTACGTTAAATATGTAAGTAGTGCATTAACAGGAGTTTTTATTGAGCTCTTTTCCCCTCAGACGTCTGTTTCTGTTTTCTGAGCTGAGCAGGTTTCTGGCGTCGGGAGCAAAATGATTGAGCGCGCGTTAGAAATGAGTCTGATCTCTGTCTAACACCTGGAACCTGTTCTGATGGTCGTCAAACCACCTCTGATATGTACCAAGATGTCACAACTTGTCATTAAGGGTACGGGGAGGTTGTCAAACATTGTCATTATGGGGAAAGCTTTAAATATAGCTGCTAATAGCTGACAGCACTGTGGTTAACATATGTTAGGCAGCGTCCCGTGATGCTGTGCGGTGAACGGCACAGGATCGAATATTCAGCGGACACTCTTTGAGTCGCCTTTTCTGCACCTAAACGGGAACTGGTCACAATCTCGTTACTCCATGCATTTGTTTATCCGGGGCCTTTTAAAGTCGAGTGCCCTGTTTTCACCTTCACCTCTCATTCACTTTCATACATCACTACAAAGCTTAGCTACAGGCCATTACATGCGTGACAGCTGTCCTGTTATTATTTATATATGTCTCGGGTGTGTGCGATTTAGCAGTGGTATATGTATTTATATTTTCCCCCACTTAAAAACATCTGCGACAGTTTCTGTTTCCATTCATGCACTTCCAGTCAGTGTGTCAGACTCATCGTTGCATCTTGTGCTGTAACTTCACTGGGACAGAAGCAGTGACCATCAGCCAGTAAGATAAAACGTGATAGCGGCTCTCACGGTAAACAATCTTGCCAATTGTGTCGTCTTCCCCTCAGGAGCATAAGGGCATCGTGGTGGAACAGCCGTCCATCCTGAGCTCACTCAGAACTCCAATGGCCACGGCCACCGTCGAGCCTGCCCTCCCTGAAAGCCTGGGAGGACCGGCCACGTCCGGCCACGTCAGCCCCACCGAGGAGAGGTCACCCGATGCCGTGTCCAGTGCCTCAGAGGCTACAGAAACTGGTCAGTCCGCACATCACGGATTGTAGATCAAAATGAAAATCGTGGGTGTTATTTTTGTACTATGTATTTGCTCTGCTCCCTCTCTGTCTCAGCAGCACTGAGCCCACAGGTAGCCTCAGCCACAGAGAGCTGTTTCGCACGTCAGCACAACGTCTCAGACAACAACAATCAGTGTTTTTCTGGAGCCAACGGCCACCTCCCCTCCCAGCTGGCAGCACAAAGACCTGGAGCCATCGACAACCAGCCTCTGGTCACCACTGACCCCATGAAGGCAAGGACTAACTCAGTATGGCTGTAATAAGGTCGCAGCTTTTCAGGCATAGCGCGCGTCCCGTATCACGTTCACAGCTCAGCTGGAGCGTATGTTTGACACACGAGCTCAGAGAAGCCGCTCATTCCAGCAGCGTTGCACTCCCTCCTGATTTGCATTCTGGGTGGTGCTCATGCATCATGTTTTACAAAGCTGTGCGTCTAACAGACAGATGTGGTCCTGGCTTTTGACAATGAGGGCGTCTGCAATCTTTAGCACGTGTAAACAAACCCAAACCGTATCCACCAGATTCTTTCTCGGTTTGTTTTGGAGTCGCTCCTCATCTGCTGGCAAAGGCTCCGCGGGGCCAGATGGCACCTCTCTTTCCTTTTGTCTTATCTTTCTGTAATCATCGCAGCATTTCTGCTCGTGTGTAGCATCAGGGTGCTGTCTCTTTTTATTATGCGTAATTCAGAGAGACAGACCAGCGTCTTTGTGCCCTTATTCAAATGCTGATGTGTGTCCCGTGTCCTGTGCAGGCGCCCACGTTAACTATGGAGGGCGGCAGGCTAAAACGCTCCCTGCAGCTGCTGCCTCGTAGAGACTTTGAGACGGTGCCAGAGCCTGTGTGGCGGGCGCTCTACCACTGGTACGGTGCCAACCTCAGCCTGCCGCGACCGGTGAGTGAACACAGCAAACCACTCACAAGCTAATGAACTTCACTTTCACTGTGATGCAGTACCTGGGAATAATCAGTCAGCTGCTGGGCTGGAGCAGGTCATCCATGAGCAAACAAATGAGTGTGTAGGCAAAACTGAAAAGTGCACTGGAAGTTCAAAAGTAGCTGCTTTCTACACAAATTCAATAAAAATAAATACAGCACATGTGTGTTTTTGTACTCCCTCGCTTTTATCCAAGCATGCACAGAGAACCATGACTGTGACAGTCATTAGCACTGGTGACGTTTCCACGGGTTACCACACTGCCGTCAAATTCAGCTTTATTTATAAAGCTCCAAATCACAACAACAGTTTCCTCAGGGGCTTTATATTGTACATAAGGTCATCTGTTGAACTTCAGCAACATGCAGATAGTAAGCACATGTTCTCTCAGTAAATATCCTACTTTACTAGTATTACGTGCATTTATTGTACTCCACTTTAGCTGCGTAGAAGTCACATGGTTTCAGATTTAAGTGCAGATTAAAGTTGAGAGTGCAGAAAAAAGGTTTATATTCAGATGTGCTGCATGTCTCTTGTGTTTTATGTTGATTATTAGTACAAGAATGTTTCATGGGCCTTTGAAATTCCTTCCCCTGCAGGTAATCTTGGAAAGTAAGACAGGCCAGCCGGAGCTGGAACGCTTCCCCCGCTACCTCCTCTTCCTTCGCCAGCAGCCGGCCACGCGCTCCCCCCAATCCAACATCTGGGTCAATATGGGTATGACCAGCCTGCGAATGTTCCCACCGAATTTACCCCCCACAAGAGGTAACGTAAGCCTGCAGCAAGACCAGAGCAAGCCGTCGAACAGTGCTTCATTCAGCAACCCCGCATCCCCCGCCTCCTCTCCGTTAATCTTCTTTAAGTTGACTGATCCAACCCAGGCGATTCTCTGGAGTGAACCCACGGCGCACAAAGGAGAAATGCTGATCAGTCTAACACTGGAATAATCAAACCATTTTATTTTCATCTACACAGCTCGTCGTAGTGTTATTTAGCAGGTGGAGCAGTGAGCGGCGTAATCACAGTCGCCTCGGTCTCCCTGCTTTTCAGAACAATTTCCAAAATCAGGAAACTTCAGGAAAACCCCAAACAGGGAGCAGCAGCTGTTTCTAAACGCTATCCATCACCACATAAAGAAATGTGCTTCCTGTCAGCAGAAAACCTGTTGCTATGGTTACGTCCCCAATTCTAAAAAACCCAATGAGTTTCTCACTGATCCGTGTTGTGGACAACGTCAGATGTTTAAACTAAGAAAACTATGAGCTCATTTTGAACACGTTTAAAACACGGAGACTGCAGCGAGTTCACAGCTACGCAGCTTCCTGTCTCAACAGCACCTGTAAACAGACCTGAGGACAGCAGTGATGCTTTCGTTCTTGTCCGAGACGACTCCGCCTGCTCCTGTGGGGTCTTCAGTGTTTTTAGTCGGTCAAAGGTCTGGACTGCCGTTTTAGGGCCCCGACTAGTATGAAGCCACGCTGTGGTAATACATGCAGTGTGCATTGTTCCAGTGCACTTGCAGGTTCTAACTTCACTGTAACTTTCTGCACTGATGGTGTCTTTCCAGATGTGAAACCTGTGCTGGAAGGGCTCTGATGCACCCTAGACCGTCAGTGGCCCCTCTCTTCATTGGTCCACAAAGCAGTTTCTGTGCCTCGGTCCATTTTAAAACCATAAGGCCAGCAGCCTTACTGGGCCTGGATGTTCATTTCCTGATTCTTCTTTGTTTGATGGAACTTCAACCTTCATTTCTAATTACTGGGTGACATGAACACATGGCAGTGGCAGCTTGCAGCCCAATATTGATTTTTAGCTTTGTCAGTAGTTTCTTTCTCCAGATTCTTGGAGTCTTTTCCAGCAGGTGTGAGTGAGCTGTAGGTAGATGGCTGCTCAGCCATATGAGGTAAAACGCTCCCAGTTGACTCTATTTATAGACCCACCCACTCACACAGTAAGCGATGCCTGATTTTCAGCTCAGCGGTTCATTCTCTCTTGCATAGTGTATAAACGGACACCTGTAAACAAAAGATGTCCCACTGCGGCGAGATGACGAGGCGAAATGCGTAGGCGTGCGTAGTCACTCGAGCTGTAATCAGATTGGAGATGCTCAGCGCTCACCCCGAGCTTGCCGGCACTAATCAAGTCAACAGATCGAGTTTCTGGTTACAGGTTTCACAGAGCCCGCTGAGTTTTAGCTTCCATCGTGACTCACGCTATCTGGGCAGCCGCTGTCATTGCTGGGCATTCAGACCTTTGTTAGGCATGGAGTCGAGTATCTGATATACTGTAGATCTAATTTATACCTCATATTCCACAGAATGTAATCCTGACAGCTGTAGGCGGCAGTGAAGCATCACACCAAGTTTATAGGATGCTTAATTACAAAGCTGTGCACATGAAAAACCCTCCAATCAATCTCGATTGTAACAGGACTAATGTTGCCTGGTTTGTGTTTGATTTAATCCACACACAGTCCTCTAAATTCACTAAGTTGATTGACCAATCAAACCTGCACTGATTGCCCTTTTCTTGCTGCTTTCTTACAACTAATCCTCAGTCAGCAACATGCTGCTGTTGGTACCGATCAGCTGTTTGGGTCTGCCAACCTGTGAACAGATGAACAGTGATTATGTGAGAGCCAATGGGAACAGACATTAGTGTGAATGAATAATTGCATCCGAGCGTGGCTGGGGTATGTCACTGTTGCTTTCTTCGAGCAGGTAACGTGCCATCCCCCAACGCTCCTCTGAAGAGGATGCTGGCCTACACGGGCTGCTTCAGCCGCATGGGCACCATTAAGGACATCCACCTGTACCTGTCGCAAAGGCTCCGCATCAAGGAGGAGGACATGAGGCTCTGGCTCTACAACAGTGAGGTGAGGATCAAATCTCTCACAGCGATCCCCGCTATTTAACCCTGGACTTTGAGACACACACACACTGTTGTTATATTTTTGGGCTCTGATGAGATATTAGATATATGTTAGCCAATGTCTGCTTTGGTTTCCAGAGAAAGTAGAGAACAACCAGAAACACAACAGGCCCAGATGTTTGCAGGAGCTTTACTGTCATGAAGCTGATGAGATGCTTAAAAGGAAAACAGAGAAGAAAGCGTTTCGTAGGACAGAGCTTCAGATGAGAGTGCTGGACAGACCTGGAGAGATTATTGTTTATGAAGGCCATACGAGCCTTTATTAGAGTTTACTGCAGCACACTGAATGCATTTTAAAGGAAAATGTATTCCCAGTGTCAGAACACTTTCAGAATCCCAAAGTGCACATCCAACTGCATGAAAGTATGTTTAACAGGGAGAAATCCACTGCTTTTAAAAGCCTTGTGTTGTTCCCTAAATCCCATTTCTATTGAAGAAAGCTTGAATCTCCTGCAGGAAGCACTGCTGCTACAAAGCAGAGTGCTAGATGCTTCCTGTAGACATTATTATGTAGCTGAAAGTTGGGGGTGGTGGTAAGTCTGAACTTATATGTGCATTCGTTCAGTGTGGAGCAGTCTGTGGCCCAGCAGATCGTTTTGCCCCCCAGGACCTTCTTGCAGATTAACCCGGCCCAGACTACAGCTGCTTTTAAAATAAGCTGACACAGAAGAAAGCTGAGCAGAGCTGTTAGCCCAGTGCTGAAAGAAGTCAAAAGTTATTAAACAGCCATATGAACTGCAACCAATCTTCTCCTGTTTCCTTTACCTGTTGTCCACTAGAACTACCTCACACTTCTGGATGATGAAGATCACACACTGGAAAGCCTGAAGATCCAGGATGAGCAGCAGCTGGTTATTGAAGGTGTTGTTTCTCCCCAGAGTTGCTGATCGTTCTGTATCACGGCACAGCAGAGTGGAACAAACATGTCTTTTGTTTCTCCACAGTCAGGAACAAAGACATGAGCTGGCCTGAGGAAATGTCTTTCATTGCCAACAGTAGTAAGATGGACAGACACAAAGGTAAGTTTAAAGAGCGCACTGTGCAACCGCTGACATGCTCTGATAGGATGCTGTAATGTTTCTTCTGCTTTTGCCTCTAAAGAAAAGGCTCTGGAGATCATTTTTTGGCCTTTGTACAGCTTTATTTGAAAGGGTAGAGTGACGAGAGAGCGGGGGGGAGACGTGCGGCAAACGGCCACGGGTCGGATTCGAACCCGGGCCGGCCGCTCTCAGCCACGCGGCCTCATATTGTGGTCGCAAATTTTGAAGCAACCCTGATAACCTTCTCCCACCAACGATGTGGGGATCCAACCTCTTTAGATCCAATTAAAATCAAGACACTCAAAAAGATGCTCTGGAAAAGAGTAGAATTCTTGGAACAGAGTTTAATACACTGAATCATATGAACAGCAGGAAAAATACATACAGACATTTAGCAAGAAAATTGCAAAGCAGAAAGCAAGCAAAGCAAAACCCCGGGGTGTACAGCCTTAAGCACAGACAGCAGAGCAACACCGAGACGGGCAGGAGGAAAAAGAGCTCTGGGGGTGTCCTCTGGTCCCCTAATACAGGGACCAGTATCCCCCTGCTGCTGGGTAACTTTCCCACCCATCCAAACACAGCTGCAGGGGTCAGGTAGCGGCCAAGGTCTTGGCCAAAGGCCAGTCAGGACTCCGGCTACCCCCTGCTCTGGCTTATCACAATAGGTCATGACACAGTCAAACATCACACATTAATCCTAATTATTAAATCGTATACAGCAAGTGGCACAATCGTATAACATACATGCTTTCTCATATATAAAAACACTTCTGTGTGTGTGTGTGTGTGTGTGTGTGTGTGTGTGTGTGTGTGTGTGTGTGTGTGTGATTATATCATAGGATATTTTATCGTGATGTGTTCAGGATCTCTGTTACAATGTTACTGTTTTGGTTGTGCTGCATGAAAGATGTTGAGTGTGTATTAGTGAAGGTCAGTTCCCGGAGCTGGAGAGTTATTCAGGCGAACTCTCAACAGCATCAACTGCCCTGTTACTGTAAAACCTTAATAACCTCGGTGAAGCAAAATGTCTTGTGCTTAACACTCTACATTAAAGTTAAAATATATATGTTCAGAACACATAGATATATAGTGTATATAGTTACATAGTTATACATATCACACAAAAATCCACCACAATATGGTTGCTTGGTCTAGTGAGCTAAAGCGGCGCCCGAGCTCTGGAAAATGTTGAACTCCAAAATCCAAGAAGTAACTATGACCAGTGCAGATTATATCACTAAATACATTTTAATAATAATAATAATAATAAGTATACAGAATTATGTCTAAAGAGGAAAAAAGGATATTTTTAACCCTTTGATCCATTTTTAAAATTTGTATAAAGTTTGTTTTGAAGTAAAGCAAAAGTGCTTGGAGTTCAAAGGTTTTTTGTTTCTTTGTTTAGGTGTTTGTTTTTTGAGGACTCCTGTCTAAGCGTTCAAAGACAGTTTGGCCTCATGTCCTTTATTCTCATATGTAAAAAACATATTGAAGTCATACGTGCTTGTATGTATGACTCTTTTTTTCTTCAGTTAAGCATTTTAGCATCTGAACAACACGTCTTTGTATCCCAACACAGTTCCCACAGAGAAAGGGGCGACTGGCCTCAGTAACCTTGGCAACACCTGCTTCATGAACTCGAGCATCCAGTGTGTGAGCAACACCAAGCCTCTCACAGACTACTTCCTCTCAGGGAGACACCTCTACGAGCTCAACAGGTGCCTTTTATTCAAAATATTTTATTGAGTATTTGTGGATATAGTTTAAAGAAAAACAGAAAACCAACTGTTCATAATGAATACAAAACAACAATGAGGGGAAAAACAAACATTTTCATTTTAACTAACTTTTGTTTTGGTGTATCAATAGAACCAATCCTATTGGGATGCGAGGTCACATGGCCAAGTGTTACGGCGACCTGGTGATGGAGCTGTGGAGTGGGACACAGAAGAATGTAGCTCCACTCAAACTCAGGGTGAGAAGTTGCAGCATTTCCCATATATTAGTCACAAAAAGAGTTTCATGTGCAGGCGGGTGCACATCCACAGGAGGCCACAGAATATTAAAGTGATAGTGTGGGACTGTCTTAGCTAGTATGATATTTTTGGCTCAGCTATGTTTTGTCGTGCTTATGTTCTAATCAGAGTTTATGATTCATTGCTTTAGTGGACGATAGCAAAGTACGCCCCCCGTTTCAATGGCTTCCAGCAGCAGGACTCTCAGGAGCTGCTGGCCTTCCTCCTGGACGGCCTCCACGAAGACCTGAACAGAGTCCACGAGAAGCCGTACGTGGAGCTGAAGGACAGCGATGGTCGGCCAGACTGGGAGGTGGCCTCTGAGGTCAGAGTTCACACTGCTGATTAATTGGAGCAAGAATAAGTTATTTTGGTTGATAAGATAATAAACATCTGGATTATCATTTTAAACATTTCAGGTAATTACACTGTAACGGGGGAGTCCCTGAGCTTTAATTCAAATGATAGATAATAAATATAAAAACAAGCAAAAGAGAGAGAACCTTTAATTAGACGTAGCAGCAAAGGTTGGTCGGTAATGATCTGGGCGGGATTTTAAGCCACACCTCTGCAGTAGCCTCACCTGCACAGCCAGGTGAGCTATAGCCTTCAACCGGGTAAATTGTGTTGAGACTTCCAGGATCTTTGCTCGAGCGACTGAGTTCAAACTCTAAAGATGAACAAACACTCCTGTCAGGGAAGCCGGCTGTGCTTAATTCACTGTACAAGTAAAAGCTGAGAGCTTCATACGAGTGAATGCAAAAGAGTGATCATGTTCATAAGAACGTTACAGCACTGAGTGAAATACTGAGTCCGTATGTGTCCCTGTGGCGTAATGTTGCAGGACAATCGGAGCCCCGCAGCCTCGCTGCAGGTGATCTTGGCTAACGTTTGGAAGTTGCCAAATATGGCGTCAGTGTTGTTTCGTAGCACCCTGAGATTTAAGGACAGGAGACGCGTTTTTTTTCCAGAAATTGCAAAAAAATGAGGGCGTTCTTGCAACCCACAGCTTACCTGGTATTCATCAGGCTTCATGTTTCCTTCAGTGGAAAAGGCTGATCACAGCTGTCCACTGGCCTCCGCTGCTCTCTCACGTGCATATTTAACAGGAAGCTTCTGCTCAGACACTGGTTACATTATTGTTGTATGTTAAGTTATTGTCAGGTTACTTTTCAAATGTATTGCACTACAGATTACAGATTACATGCCCCAAAATGTATTTTGTAACGTATTAAGAATACGTTACTCAGTGAGAGTAACGTATTCTTAATACTTTGGATTACTTAATATATTATCATGCTTTTTACAACTACATGAATGTCCTATTGCTGTGTGATTTATTACTATTACTGAAGGGTACTCTCCATACCAATAGCAACTAGATGTTTAAATCTTAATATAAATGAGTAACAGTAGGTGGACATTAGGTAAGGCTGCACTTTTTGCAGCGATCTCGTGTAGAAAACTATTCCGTGCGTATATAAAACAGGTCAGCGGCTCCGAACCGTAGTAAAGGGACCTCTGGCTGATACGTCAGGCTCGTAGCTGAAAACTAGCTTTACTTTGTTGTCTGGGTCGACTTTGCTAGCGAGAGACAGAGAGAGGCATTGAAAGGGAACTTATTGTTTGGGAGGAAAACACGAACACAGTCGAGTCTTAATAGCTTACTTACAGCTGGGCTGTAACACTCTGCCTGTTGCCTTCATATTAAATCATTTTTTGAACAATAATTAAAAAATATTCCTTCACGTCATTACGAGCCGTGAGATTGAGCCTCGCGTGTTTGGGTTTCCACCGGCGTGAAGAAATAGAGAGGGGACAGCCTAACGTATGAAACAGGAAAAGACGCCGAGTAATCCCTTTATTTCAACAAAGTAACTGTATTGTGAATACAGCCTTTTAAAACGGTAACTGTAACAGAATACAGTTACTCGTGTTTTGTATTTTGAATAACGCTGGTACATGTACTCCATTACTCCCCAACGCTGCTTATTGTTGGTTACATTTGCTGATTTCTGTTTTTGCATGTTTGCTGTTTTTAGATCACAAAATCATTTTTATTATTAGACAAAGAGAAGTGAAGCAAATACAAAATGCAGTTTTTAAATGTTGACTTCATCTGTTATCAAGGGAAAGCTGCCAATTGTTATATTTTTAATTAACTGGTTGCTATTAGAGATGGACCGATCCGATATTACGTATCGGTATCGGTCTGATACTGACCTAAATTACTGGATCGGATATCGGAGAAAAATAAAAAATGTAATCCGATCCATTAAATATCAGGAAAGCACCTCACAAAACTTGCAGCACGCCGTAACTCACCTCAGAACGTTAGCACGTCGGAGCAGTATGCATCACGTGATAGAGCGGCTGTGGCATGCGGGACCTGTCGGTGGTCTGGATAGCATTTGGAGCTTCGCTAGCAACCTGGCATTTCATCTCCGACAAAGTTATCCCCGAGAGAAGTAAAGCAAGTGTGTAAGTCCATCTCTGAATGTAAAGCATTCCTGCGTTAAGCTTAACAAGCGATATATGGAGCGACTGCCTCTTCCGCTGCTACTTCAATCATGAAACTGATCAATGATCAGCTGATCGGCTTTTCTGTCGCCAGTCGTGTCTCTAGTTTGCTTTTGGCCCACTTTGCACCAGAAAGAGGAAACCAGCGGCTGAACAACAGCAGCACGTTTAAGCTTGATCAGCTGTTGTTAGAATGTATTTAATATCACTTTCTACACCAGGATCTTTTTCTACGTAGCTGACGGCTGGTAACTGTGCAGGGGCGGATCTAGCAAAGTTTAGCCAGGGGGGCCGATAGGGCATTAACTGGGAAAAGGGGGCACAAAGACATACTTTTCTTTCTTATTCTCATTTAAAATGTCTAGCTTTTAATAAATAATTATCTGACACCCAAAGTTTTAATTTGATGTCAAATTAATAGAAGTCAATTACTGTATATAGTGACTATTAAGTCTAATATATATACCCTAGTAAGCTATAGTACTTTTTCCTTTGGGAAGGTACCATCTGTGCAGTCTGCAATTTTGTTGAAGAAAGATGTTGAATCTATTTAATATTTCTTGAAAAATAATTGATTTCTGTGCATTTTTTTTCACACTGCATCAAATTAAGGTTGATTACGTCGATTAAGCATCATGAGGTGGCGCGTGAGGGGTGGTTCCCTATTTTTTATTTATTTATTTTTGTTGTTGCTGGGAGTTGGAACCCTATTAGTTAGGTTGCTTAATATTTACGCTAAGTACTCTTTAAAATACCAGAATAGGGAGGATGGTGTAGGTTTAAGTTTATTAGATTGATCAGTATTGCTGAACTATGAAATATTTTTTTTTGCATACAGGTATAACAGAATAGCTTTAGTGTAGTTGTTGTTTTAAACTTGAGTATGAACTTATACAAAATGCAGCAAGATATTTAAAAAACAGTTTTGTTGATTAAAAAACACTATATCGGATTCATATCGGTATCGGCAGATATCCAAATTTATGATATCGGTATCGGACATAAAAAAGTGGTATCGTGCCATCTCTAGTTGCTATAAGTCCTGTTGTCACCTTAATAGAACCTCTGGAAAATCTTCCAGCCTAAAAAGCAACAATCTAAAGAAACTGATGAGAAACAAGGTCACTGACACCTTTCATTGGATGACAAAGTAAGTTGTAAGGCTTTGGGACTCCAGTGACAGTAATTATCCACAAATGGGAAAACTTGGAACAGCGGTGAACCTTCCAGGATCAGCCAGGCTGAGACTCATCCAGAAGGTCACCAACACACCAGAACAACAAAGAACTGCAGTTCAGAGTTCACGATTCAACAATGAGGAAGAGATTGAGGAAAAATGGCATCTGTGTTTAAAGAAATCCCTTCTGGCATTTTAGTTTTTAATGAGATGACACAAACCAAAGAGAGCACAAAGGCTCGTCTCACATTTAGCCAAAAACATACTGATGATGGCTTCTGGGAAAATGGACTGACGAGACAAAAGTTGAACTTTCTGGAAGGTTTGTATGGGCTCAAAATGTGGTCATAAATATTTTGTACTTGTAAAAAAGATTTGTGTGTGGACTTAGCCCAAAAAAACCCTGCAAGTTACAAGTACGAATTTTGACCCTATTTTTCTTCCTTTAAGCTGATTGGTCAATGTCATGTCAATCACAAATTAAACAATCCAATCAGAGAACAGATGGGTTTGGCTGTCGGAGGGGCGCTTTTTTGAACTGCAGGTCCTTGAAGGGTAATCTCTATATAAATATCCGATAGCAGCTAGGTCCCCTAACTTTCAGCAGCTGTTGAAAGGATAAAGTTGTGCTATATCAGTGGTTAGAAATAACATTATTACTTTAGGATTAGTCTAACACAAAGTCAGGGCTGACCCAGGACCATTGCTGTGAGTCACAGTGCGCAGCATAAAAGTCCTTTCACATCGGACGCAGGATGTGCTGCTAATGCTAACTGCTAACTAAAAGCAAAGGATCCAGAATTTGTTGCTGGCTGCTGGGCTCTGTGGGTTTTTGCAGCAGCTCTACCTGCACTAGATGCACCTGCTCCTTGTCTTTTCTATCTCTGACTTTATGTGAACTACAAGAGTTTGTGGGGTTTTTTTGCTAGTTCTTCAAATGTTCAATAAAAACATGTATGCTAATTCATAACGAAGAAAGCTTTGTAATGAAGACTGTCATTTCCAAAACACTGCCCCCCCCCCCCGCAGCGCTGTTGAAAAGGCTGTGGAAGTCCCTGTATACACGTAGACCTGTGACATAAAAATCACCAAACTCGGACGACCACAGACTGTTTTCCTTCGTGGTGATGAAGGAAAACGCTGGGTTGGCATGTAAAAGGGCATTTATTCCCTTCAAAGACCTGCAGTTCAAAAAAAAGCGACCCTCCGACAGCCAAACCCATCTGTTCTCTGATTGGATTGTTACATTTGTGATTGACATGACATTGACCAATCAGCTTAAAGGAAGAAAAATAGGGTCAAAATTCGTACTTGTAACTTGCAGGGTTTTTTTGGCTAAGTCCACACACAAATCTTTTTTGCAAGTACAAAATATTTGTGACCACATTTTGAGCCCATAGGTTTGGGTTGCGTTACATGTGGTGTATAACAGACACAGCATTTTCTAATAAAGAACATGACAGCAACAGTCAGACAGGGTGGTGGGAGTGTGATGGGCAGGGGCTGCTTTTCAAAAACAATAAGAAAGGTATGAAAACAATCCCTTTATGCTAAAACACTCATTGTCCTCACTTCTACTCACTTCAAATCATATTTACTGTCTTTTTTTATACTATTTATTAATTTTTCTGAAACTGTAGGTGTCTGCAGTGGCACAAATCACATTTTATCTGTTGCTGTTTAGTTATTTGTTACCACAACCAAGAAAAAGAAAGAAAGGATGTCTTCAGAGGGAAGGACTTCCCCGTGTTGTTAAAGTGGCATTAACTAGTAATGTTCTTATAACGGTACAATAACTGTAGCTGAACTATTTCAGCTAACTCTGTTGGGAGATAGATGATAAAATTGGGTAAAACCTGAGAAATGGGGATAGGCCGGCTCTGACTTCTATCCTCAGGCTTTGTGGTCTCAGCTGAAAAGCGAGCCCTCCCCTCTTCAGAGGGATGTCGATGTTCATTCACAGCCTTTGCGATCTCTTTGTCTGAATCGGAGGATAAGGCACCGTATTGATGTTGGGATTTACAGAATTAACAGCGTATGATCTGGTGACGGTCTGCTATGCTTTCTCCACTCTCAGGCGTGGGAGAATCACCTGCGTAGGAACCGCTCCATCGTGGTCGACCTGTTCCACGGACAGCTCAAGTCTCAGGTGAAGTGTAAGACCTGCGGCCACATCAGCGCTCGCTTTGATCCCTTCAACTTCCTGTCTCTGCCTCTGCCCATGGACAGCTCCATGCATCTGGAGATCACCGGTGAGCAGGCCGATGAACAGAAATCAACTGTGCTTAGAGTTAATGCTGCAGAACTGATCAGTGTTAGTGGTTAAAGCTGGAGGCAGACAGGCTAGCACTGGGCTGGACTCCCTTTTTGCTTCAGAATAAAATTCTTAGCGTCTCAGATTTTGGTCCTTGTTGACATGATGGAATAACACCGTTGCTGCAGATTTGTTCTCCCACCACATCCACAAAGCTGCTCCACGAAACTGACATTAGGTCGTTCTGTAGGTCATTTTAGTGCATTGAACTCAATGACAGGTTTGAGAAACCAGTTTGCGATGATTTAAGCTTGTATCCTGCTGGAAATGGCTAGTTCGTCTTGTAATCGGAAGGTTGCCAGTTCGAGCCCCGGCTCCGACAGTCTCGGTCGTTGTGTCCTTGGGCAAGACACTTCACCCGTTGCCTACTGGTGGTGGTCAGAGGGCCCGGTGGCGCCAGTGTCCGGCAGCCTTGCCGGAAGTGTGACTGTACACAAATGTTTCCAGCCTGGACGTAAGACCTGACCATGTTTCCCTCGTTCTGTCAGCAGCCTGTTTGAAGCCCTGCAGCAGTAATGTGTCCTTCTTATAGGAGGTCCACCTTTCGCTGTTTCATTCTCTCACACTCTGCTGGATTTGTATTTTTTTTTTTTAAGTGAATCTATAAAAATGTGCTGTGTGGTCATTAAAACCTATTTCTTTGTTAAAGAACAAATTCTGAACGGTGCTATGCTGCGATGTGTCTGTAGTTATCAAGCTGGACGGCTCCACGCCCGTGCGCTACGGCCTGAGGTTGAATATGGACGAGAAGTACACCGGGCTGAAGAAACAGCTGAGTGAACTGTGCAGCCTGAAGCCCGAGCAGATCCTCCTGGCTGAGGTCCATTCTTCTAATATCAAGGTATTCGCACCACGCTGACGCTAAACGCCTCCTCTCTCATCTGTGCGCCATGCAGCAGAAGACGGCATTAAAATGAAGGATTCGTTGAATCGTTTTGTCTCGAACCTTTGCAGTCACTGCTTGTTTGTCTTCGCTCATCTAGGTTACGATTTATACTTAAAAACTACAAATGTGTGTGAGTGATGCTCGTATCTCGTAACACTGCTGGCCTCATCCTCTCCTCAGTGAGACATGATCACGTTATGTTAATGTTCCTCACAGTTTGGTTCAGACGTGCTGACAGCAGCGATCAGGAAAGCCACGGTACGTGCATAATCGAAGCGTGTGGGTCGGAGCCACATTTTGGCCGCGTTGTCTCATTGGTGTGTGGAAATGTTGCTGTGGTGGTGGAGGTGGTGGTCGCTCTCCTGGACGACATAAAGGGCCCGTCTGTGGCAGGCGGTGTGGTTGGTTCTTGGTGGGGGCGTAATGCTGTGTTCAATCCATGACCGTACACACTCACACTTAGACCCTGGTGAAAGTCATACGTTACTAACTCTAACCTTGTAGTGTTTTTAACACGAGACTCTTTGTGTTAAAAACACTCATTTGTCTGTCAGTCCACATGGTTACGTTTCCTCTGTGAGGTGTATTTTGTGTCCATAATAAGAATCTTGATATTTTAGGCGATCATATGCGGCGCAGTGAGAGCGCTCCAGAATTAACGGCTGAAACGTCGAACACGATCAAAGATAAAAAGTGCCAGAGGATGTGAGTGCTGCTGCAGCACGTCTTCCAGTTGTTATACGGCTGCATGGAAACACGCAGCTGCTGCTGCAGATAGTGGTGCCACGGATCACGGTTGATCCGAAATCCGAACCGATCCCACTCCACGGTTCGGTACGCACGTGATCCGAAGACTCGGGGGGGAAAAAAAAGTATGTGTATGGTGCGCGTGGTCAGTCTGTCAAGCGATAGTTATGGTCAGCGCCAGCGGTCCAAGTAGCGGAGCAGAGGAGTTTGCGGCATTTAAGCAGCCCTTTGCTGCCCAGAGTGGTAGATACAAAGCCCTGCACTGCCCTATGGATTACATTAGATTAGATGAAACCTTATTTATCCCTCGGGTGGGTTCCTCCGGGACATTCAGTTTCCAGTAGCACAGCACCCACAGAAGTTGCAGAATGTGAGCAGAAATATACCAAATATACACATTTATAAATACAGAGAATACAAAAGGGATAAATAGAATAAATAGGAATAAGAATACAAGGGAACGGCACATTTTAAGTATTGTGAGTCTGTTACACCGTTGGATATTAACAACAACTATTGCACAGTGAAAAGGCACTACAGCTACTTGTTCCCCCCTCCTCTGTCCCCGTTTCCCCTCCAGCGAGGAGTTAAACAGTTTGTTGGCGTGTGGGACTTTTTAAGTCTGCTGGTCCTTGACGTTGGGAGAAGCAACCTGTCACTGAACAGACTCCTCTGGTTGTTTATGGCCGTGTGCAGAGGCTGCCCAGCATGGTCCATAATGTCCATATTGCACCTTAATTTGTTTTTATATAAGTGCCTGGAATGAGTCTTCAGTTGAATGATTTTTAATAGGCAAAAAATACTTGAATAAGTAAACGGCGAGTCGAATTTTTGTCTTTTTTTTCTATTTTTGCTGATCCGAAAATTGATCCGATCCGTGACTTTAAAACCGTGAGAGTTTTGATCCGTTGCACCACTAGCTGCAGACGCCATTTAGCACCATCTACGTGAACGAGAGTTAAAGTCCTACCAAGGTTTTAGATGTGTGGCACAAACCGGCGTGTAATGAACTCGTAGTTCTGCTGAAATGTTTGCATGTAGGCGTCTTTATTGCTGCAGTCTTATGTGCTGACCTTTGGTTTTCAGAACTTCCCTCAGGATAACCAGAAGGTCCGTCTGTCTGTCAACGGCTTCTTGTGTGCGTTCGAGGTCCCGGTGCCGGGTTCACCAACATCACTGAGCTCGCCCACGCTGACAGGTGTGTCATCTTACACATGTCTGCGCACTCACCAGAGAGCTACCTGCGAGTTTCTCATTTTCTCCCCTCCTCCATCAGATATCACACCTATAGCCAACAATACAGCTGCCAATGGGCACGTGGGCAGTAAGCTAGACCTCATCCCTAACGGTGGGCCCTGCAGCCCTGAGACGCCTCTGACCAACGGGGTCGCCAATGGACACATCACACCGGTGCACGAGAGCCCCTTCATTGGATACATCATCGCTATGCACAGGAAGATGGTGAGAACTCGTAGAAAAAACTAATGCAGTGTCATTTTTATGGTTGTTGTAGACGTAACACGTAAATGTTTGTGCCCCCCGCTTTAGATGCGCACAGAGTTGTACTTCCTGTCGTCTCAGAAGAACCGACCCAGTCTGTTCGGCATGCCGCTCATTGTTCCCTGCACTGTGCACACCAGTAAGAAGGACCTGTACGACGCAGTCTGGATCCAGGTGTCCAGACTGGCCAGTCCCCTGCCCCCACAGGAGGCCAGCAACCATGCCCAGGACTGGTAATTTCCTCCTACGAATCTCTTTATTAGAGAAACACTCGTGTGATTCTGTTGAGTAACATTCATCTGAAGAAGCATTTACCCTCTCGAGTGTGAACCTGAGCGAACTTCCAGACTCTCCTCTGTTAAACTGAGGCAGCAGGTCTGTCCGGACGAAGTCTCTTACACAATCAGGATCAGGTCGGATCAGCATCAGCTGTCTAAAGCTTGATCCGTGCCACTTCCCTTGTTTAGTGTAATTTAATTTTGGAAGGAAAAAATAACTTTGCTGACAAGTTTGTTGACATTTTTGTCTTCCTTTAACTTGCAGTGATGACAGCATGGGCTATCAGTACCCCTTTACTCTGAGGGTCGTGGGCAAGGATGGAAACTCGTGTGCCTGGTGTCCGTGGTACAGGTAAGAGCGTTTCGGATACAGACACTCGCGACTAAAGCCGTTTTCACACACGCTCTGCAGCTCTGAGGTGCACGCAAAAGCTCAGCTGTGTGACGCAGCCGAACTCTCTAATCCTCCAGCCCCCAGCGTGCAAATGCTGCAGCTAATATCTACGATAGACGCCATGCACGCCGTCTCCTGCTGAATTACAATACTGGAAATACAGAGTTTTGTTGTTTTTGTGTGCTTAAAGTGAGAGTGCAGCTGTGGCAAAATAAACCGAACCTCATTGTCCTGAAGTTCTGTGAAATTCAGGCTTACATACAGCTTAAAGTGGGAGTAGCACATTTTGATGCAAGATTATGACATTTGATTTGTTGTAACCGTGTTCTGTAAGCAAAACTCCCACATCTGTACTGCACATCTGTGTGTTTGCAGGTTCTGCAGAGGCTGTACGATAGAGTGCACAGAAGACCGAGCTTCTGTAGGAAATGCTTACATAGCTGTAGACTGGGATCCAACTGCCCTGCACCTCCGCTACCAGACCTCCCAGGAGAGGGTAAAGGATACATGCACGCACGCACGCACGCACACACACACACACACACACACAGCACCAATTCAGGCAGAGAAAAAGTCACTTCGAGTTAGAGCAGTAATGGAATTTCTGTGAAAATGGTGCTCGCTGTCATTAACGTCATCATTTGTAAACACCAGCTTTCCTCGGGGCAGGAGGAGTGATGAGCAGCAACACTGCTTTCATATTTCACACCGTCATATTAGCAATTCTACATCAGGGTCCAGTTGTCCTCATGTAATGATCGCTGTGCAAACCAGAATATGGTGTGATTCAGAGTATGGCCACACGGAGGCGTCAGTGAGTCAGTAAATGTCAGATTAAAGTGTCCAGACTCCTTCGAGGTGTGTTGGTAAGTGCTGTGGTTTATGTGAATTCTAGGAAAAATGAGTTTCTGAGCAGTAAAACTTGTTAGATGCATTAAAGTTGCACTTTGCTTGGCTCTAAAACGACACCTGGTAGCTGTTTCCCCGAGTGTCTGCTCTCGTGGTCCATTATCCTCCGTCATGCATCGCGCTCCTCTCCCTGCAGATTGTGGAGGAGCACTGCAGTGTGGAGCAGTCTCGGCGAGCTCAGGCTGAGCCCATCAGCTTGGACAGCTGTCTGAAGGCTTTCACCAGCGAGGAGGAGCTGGGAGAGGACGAACTCTACTACTGCTCCAAGTGCAAGACCCACCGACTGGCCACCAAGAAGCTGGACCTCTGGAGGCTGCCACCCATACTGGTCAGGAGCAGACTCGTGCATCTGAGTGTTTTATGTGAAACGATGCGTGGGTGTTGGTAGCATTTAACGTTCTCACGTGAAATAAATTTAGAGACGGCGTCTGACACGTGTTCACTTGTGTAGATTGTCCACTTGAAGCGCTTCCAGTTCGTGAATGGTCGCTGGATCAAGTCCCAAAAGATCGTCAAGTTTCCACGGGAGAATTTTGACCCCAGCGCCTTCCTGGCTCCCAGGGACCTCGAGCATCGCTGCCTCCACTCCCGCAGTGAGAGCGAGGATCTGCTGAGGGTCGGAGAAGACAATCTGTCCTCCATCTCTGCACCCGCTGGCTTTGGCAACCTCCCCAAAGGTACGGCATGTCCAGTAAAGACTTTCATCACTGTTTGTGTTTTTTAAAGAATGTGAAAATTGAAGTGCTAATGCTTTAACACTGCTGCTTCCCCAACAGCTTCCCCAGCTTCAAGCAGGAAGTCTGCTCCCTCTCTCAGCCGGAACAGTAGCCCGTCTGGCAGCCCGAAGGCCGGGAGCGGAGGCCGCAGACCAGGTCGGTTGCGCCTTCCCCAGTTGGGCAGCAGACATCGCCTCTCCAACAGCAAGGAGAACCTGGACGGAGCAGCTAATTCTGAGGCTGAATTGAGAGACGATGCACCGCAGGCGGACCCAGAGGGTTCAGCAGCAGGAGGAGCGTCAGGGCTTCAGGGGTCAGGAGAGGGCGTTGCATCAGAATCGTCCTCCGGTAGTGAAGCATCCAGCAGCCACTGTGACGTGGTCCTTGTGAACGGAGACAGCAACGGGCTGTGCTCCGACTGCAGCACAGAGAGCAGCACGGAGCCGGACGGCTCTCTGCTGCAGCACAGAGACAACATGTGTCTGGATGCCATATACAACCTCTATGCAATATCAGTAAGTCAGGCGCTTTGTGCACGCTGGCATACGGGCGGGGAGAACAGTCAGACAAGTCCTGAATGTTGTTCTGCTTCATCTCTCCAGTGCCATTCAGGAATATTGGGAGGAGGCCACTATGTGACATATGCCAAAAACCCCAATGGGAAATGGTACTGTTACAATGACAGCAGCTGCAAGGTAAGGCACCAGCACACCTCCACTACTGTCTGCAGGTACTAGGTAACTAGTTACAGCCTCCTACACATCCAGTACGACCTCCACAGACTCAGCTTAGAGGAGCACTGTGCAGGGAAACAGATGGTCCTCTTAAAGCTGTGCTGGTTTATGTGGGTTGTTTTTATTGGTTAAAGTGTCTCACACACACACACACACACCTTTACCAAACTTGTGATTGCTTTATCATGACTTTAACACATGCTGCTCTGCACACGCTGGGCACTCTTGTGTGATGTAAGGAAAAGTTTGGCTCTGTCGACACCCCAAATGCGACCACGCTGTAACAACACTCCGCTTTATTTGTTTTTTCATTTACAGGAAGTGCACTCTGAGGAGATCGACACCGACTCGGCCTACATTCTCTTCTACGAGCAGCAGGGAGTCAACTACTCCCAGTTCCTGCCAAAGATCGATGGCAAGAAGATGGCCGACACCAGTAGCATGGACGAAGACTTTGAGTCAGACTACAAGAAATACTGCGTCCTCCAGTGACCGCAGCTCGTCTTCCATCAGCCAGCACTACGCCCGCTCGCCTCTTTCAGCCTGCTGCTCTGAACAGGAAGCGCCAGAAGATCTCACGAACGGCTGACAGTTGAACCGCGCGCCGTCTTTATGGCTGCTTCGCAGCACTTTCTAAACTCGACTGCAAACACGGATCGGTGAAAAGGTTTGCTAAGACAACAGCGAAGCCCCTCCCTGTGAAAGCACCCGACCGGTGCACTTTGCTGAGCCCGACGAACTCCCATCAGCTCCCACCCCGTGATCCTCGCCATGACATAGATGTAAAATATACTTGCACACTAACGCATCTCTGAATGTATGGCAGTACGGCCGAGTCATGCAGCGATGTTGCTTTCTTATCGTGCACTTATCACTTGTGATGTCAGGATTCAAAACAAAAGACGGCTTTTTCTACCCAGAGTCACGATTTGACCTGAGCAGGGAAAAACCGATGTGCTCCAGGCGTGAGTCCCTGCAGGCCTACGGATGCCAACTGTACACGGGGCCCAGCGTTCACTGTGTGCTGGAGTCACGTTTGGTGCCACGGGAGACGACGGATGCCCGGGCAAGCTTTCAAACCAATGGTTCTGCTGAGGTTTTATTAGCGATAGTGTGAGCAGGAAAACACGCGTCATACGCTACCTCATCGCTTCCTGCATTCTTTCAGCCAACTGGACCCCAAAAGTCTGTGACAGTATTAATATCATGAAATGCTTCCTTTTAGTGTAGGAGACTCGGTACATGCATTCAGGAACACCCCCACAAAGACCCCCCTCGGGTCCTGATGTTCACATCAAATTCGGCACGTTTGCCAAAAGCTGTGTTTGGTCCTGCAGCTGCCAAATATCCACGGTGATTTGTGCAATGTTGACCAGTATGTAGCCACGACGACTGAGAACCTGGGTTTGTTGGGGACAGGTGCCATGATTTAAAAAGTTGTACGGTATATGTTTAAACGCTTTTTTTTGATTGTGTAAATGTGTCATTTTAGAGGATCTGCTTTATTTTTTTAGTTTTTCTTAGAGTTGCTTCAGGCTACCTAAAGGCCCCGCCTGTAGACACCAGGCACATCTCCACGGGGCTGATGCAAACCTCTGCAGTTCTCTGCTGTCCACCCAAACCTGGACTTCCTGCGTCCATCACAGCCAATTATTTTACTGTTTGTTATTTTAAAAGTGTCAAAACGGAAGAAGCAGAGATTTTTTTATTTGCTCAAAGCCTGTAAACCACATTACCCATAATGCTATTCAGAATCCAACTTTAGCCTTTATTACTGTGTCTCATGTGGCTTCTGTGCTTACACTTCACTTTGCTCACATTCGAACGAGTCCCACAGATCGCTGTGAGTGTTTCTCACCTTCACCGGGTGTCACCTTGGCTACTTCGCACAGAGGCAGGGAAGCCTTTGTTAACCATGAGTGTTTCATGTGTTGCACTGTTGGGTTTTTTGTTTTTCACGCAACTAGAGCAGCTTTGCATGATTCACAGTTCAGGTACTTTTGGTTGCACCGTGCAAACGTGGAGTTGGAAAAGCACCTGGGTTCTAACTTCTGTCCCTGAAGCGATCATAGTTCATATATCTACTCTCAGTGAATTCATACAGACCTGATAAACCTTCCTGGACTGTGAGGTCAGAAGTCATGCTGTTTAATATGAGCAGTGACTTTTGCACCAGTGTGTGCACGATAGGAAATAAGGAAGAGCTCCTTCAGTGTCGAGTGCGGACGTGCACTCATAGATCGGACGGATATCTAACAAATATCTCCGATAAATTCCCACTCGTGTGATTTCTCTCCCCTGTCAGAGTTCACACACTGTGTCAGACAGTTTGTAGTGTACTGACACGAGTATTTCATTTGAGTGAGAGGCGAATGCAATGACCAATGGAGCGGCTGCAGAGGGTTGGTCAGTCGCTTCTCTCCGACTCCACATCATTACATTTTTAAAGCTTCCATCTTGTATTTTTGAGTTGTTTTAATGTGTAATAGGAACAGAGCTCCCTTTTAACAGCAGGCTCAGCCTCGGGTTCAATGCCGCTTAGCACACCTAAAACCTGAAGCATGAGTGTATAAAGATGCAGTGAAGTATCGCTGCAGTGGTCCCACCTCCTGCTGCTTAGGGGATCATAGATGCTCCTGGAACACTTTTTAGTTTTAGGGGGAAAAAATGAATCTATGGATAACCACTTGTTGGCTAGCTCACTGGCTACAGCCTCCATAGGCTGGTATATTAGTCACTTGTGCACTTGGCCACATCTGCCCTGCCGTGTATGAGCAGCCTGCTTGTGAATGACACCACCAATGCAAGCATTCACCTTTCTGAGCTTTGTGGGTATCGAGCCTGGAGAGCCGTGTGAGGTGCCCCGTCCTGTGCAGTCTGATCGCTGCAGCAGGGGTGCTGAAACCACATATTTGTGAATGGGTACCATCAAAGCACAACACAAACTGTAAGGTCTTACTCCAGCTTCTGTATTTCTAGCAGATCTTAATGCCCAGTCTCAATAGACGGACTTTCACAATCTCATTTTAATAGCTTAGTGTTTCATATCTTAAACCAGTTTCCCCCTTTTCCTCAGCTGAGCCATCCAGTGGGCCAGCCACACCCTGATGGGTGTCCAACAAAAGCGAGTGACAGGTCAGTGTAGACGGAGCAGTGTCCATTTTTAATGATTTCATTTCTTAGCTGCTGGCATAACGTTTGATGACTGGGATGATGGTTTCTGGTGGAAATGAATAAATATTTAAACTTTTTCAGGAAGTTCTATGAAAGTTTTAAGAAAAATCAAATAAGTGTCTTAGAACGTTTTCACCTTTTGCCGGGATGTTTTCAGGGAAATGATTTGGAAACAACCATCCCCCCGTAGACAGATGTGCTCACGTGTGGAAAGTAACCAAAGTCTGTTTGTGTGAGGAGCGTAAATGCATCGCTACACGACTGGAGCCAACGTTCGAGCAAATGATTTGTTTCTGTGGGTCAGAGTGCTGCCGTTCCTCCTTTCCTCTGAAGGTTTGGCTGCTTCGACGTGGCTGCTGAGGTCTCTTTGAGATGGACGAGCCCATGTTTTCACCGCGTGGTTCCAGCTGCAGAGTTCTGTGTGTCTGCTTTGTAGCAGCAATGGCGGAGCTCCTGTCACGTCAGGGGGCTCCGTCTAATCACTGTGAACAGACGGCAGACTGTCGATGGCGCCCGGCTTCGTCTTCTGGAGCGCAGAGTCTCGTCTCTGCGTTCGTCCCCTTTTTTAGCTGCTGTATTTGTGATGAGACAACTTTGTTATGGATGTACTTGGAGATAAATCTGTCACTGAATGAAACTTTATTTCCTTCTGCAAAGATCACATTTGTTGAACAAATGGAAATGTACATAAGAGTGTTATTTATGTTTGCTTGGCCAGCTCTTTTTCTTTTCCCCTCCACCCTCCTGCCGTCGCACTGAGCTGTAGACAGTGTCCAGTTTGTGTCTGTGGTTGAAGGTTATCACAGGACTCGAAGGAAAAATTGTCCCTTGAGAGCTCAGTTTGCAATGTTTGCTCTACTTAAAGGTGCAATAGATGTCAACTTCTTTCTTTTTCTCTTTGTTTCTTGGGCTGTGAATGTGCCCTCAAACGGCCGGTAGCGTAATCTCTTAGCAGAAATGTTTCATGTCGGGGTTACTTTCAGCACAATTTTTCTAATCCAGGAACGAGGATTTGACGCCCAGGGAAACTGGACTATCTCTGAAACTGGACTAGCACGGATTCTGTAGAACATCGGGCTAGCACCTGAAGCCCCGCCCCCCAGGAAGATTAGTTCACGGTGTCAGGCAGTGCGATCGACTACTGAGCTGTCTTTCAGTGTGTGTAGCTTCTTTTTTTATTTAAGTTCATATCTGTCTGATGTGAACCAGATGTGTTAATTTAATAAACTTTTTTGTAAGGTGTTCGTTGGAAGAAAGTCACATTGCACTGACATGAAAACGTGTACATAAACAAAACGTGTTTTGTAAATAAGCCAATGAAAACTATGTATTTGAATATGAACTGTACAAAATACTGTACCTGTAGTTGTGTATATGGAGTGATCCTGTTGATCTGTAACGAAATACCCAAGCAACAAATTAAATTCAGCAAAGGAAATGACATCAGAGTCGTTTTGTTGTGGTCACAACCCTGATCTGACACTTCAGGCAATTTGCGTAGACTTGTGAAGTAGAACAGCCTCGTTGATCATCTCAATTTAATGCCACAAGCAGGAGCAAAGCATCACACAGACAGAAACGATCCAACTCGATGGTGTCTCATTATGTTTGGCCATAAGTTGACTGAACTCCAACATATTTTTAAGCTCCTTTGTGTCAGGCTGTGTGCGGCAGGCAGGAATGGACCCGAAGCGCCGACTGCAGGAGGTCAAACTTAGAAACTTAGATTTATTAGAAAAACAGGAAACTAACTTAACCTCCTAAGACCCGAACTCTTTCACAGCATGCATTTTTAATTTCTCTTTCCTATTTAGGCTGACTGGGATCTGATGAATGTAAAAACTAAGAATTACCAGGTTTTTGTTTGTTTTTGTTTTTTACCTGATGTTTGTTGCTGAGAAAAATGAGATCCACACATGAGGACATTCGTTTTAAATTTCGATAGAACAGTGGCAGGATAACGTCCTCATAAGTGGATATCAGGCCCTTGTAGAGCAAAACTTAGTATTTTGGTCTAAACAACCCAAAATGTGACGTCCACGTGTGGATGCCAGGTCCTCGGAGGTTCAACTGGAAAAATGAACAAGGATTAAACGGGTAGAACACACAGCATGAGAGGCATCGTGAAACAGACCAAGGAAAACACAGGGCTTAAATACAGAGAAGGATGACGAGGGAATGAGACACAGGATGAGAGCACAGCTGGAAACATTAACAGACGCAGACTGTCAGTAAAACAGGAAACAACACAGCAGTGTGAACCTGACATGAAAAGGCATATAAACAAAACCTAAGACTGGAAATCAGGAGATACTAACTAAAAAAGAGAAACACTAAGTCACAGAATATAGACAAACAAAATCAAAACCACTGACCACCAGACCCAGGTACCCCAACACTTTCAGCTATTCCTTGATCCCCAATTGATTAAAGCAGCCAACGGCCTAAAAGTTCCACATTTACCTCACAAGTTTCGAGTTAACATAATCAGACTGTAGTAATAAACTAACTTGGCTCCTTCATATTGCCTTCCCAACCCAGCAGAGTGACTTTTGTCAAGGTTGAGCTACTTTATTTTATCCATATTTGGAATAGAGATGGCACGATACCACTTTTTTATGTCCGATACCGATATCATAAATTTGGATATCTGCCGATACCGATATGAATCCGATATAGTGTTTTTTAATCAACAAAACTGTTTTTTAAATATCTTGCTGCATTTTGTATAAGTTCATACTCAAGTTTAAAACAACAACTACACTAAAGCTATTCTGTTATACCTGTATGCAAAAAAAAATATTTCATAGTTCAGCAATACTGATCAATCTAATAAACTTAAACCTACACCATCCTCCCTATTCTGGTATTTTAAAGAGTACTTAGCATAAATATTAAGCAACCTAACTAATAGGGTTCCAACTCCCAGCAACAACAAAAATAAATAAATAAAAAATAGGGAACCACCCCTCACGCTCCACCTCATGATGCTTAATCGACGTAATCAACCTTAATTTGATGCAGTGTGAAAAAAAATGCACAGAAATCAATTATTTTTCAAGAAATATTAAATAGATTCAACATCTTTCTTCAACAAAATTGCAGACTGCACAGATGGTACCTTCCCAAAGGAAAAAGTACTATAGCTTACAAGGGTATATTAGACTTAATAGTTACTATATACAGTAATTGACTTCTACTCATTTTACATCAAATTAAAACTTTGGGTGTCAGATAATTATTTATTAAAAGCTCGACATTTTAAATGAGAATAAGAAAGAAAAGTATGTCTTTGTGCCCCCTTTTCCCTGTTAATGCCCTATCGGCCCCCCTGGCTAAACTTTGCTAGATCCGCCCCTGCACAGTTACCAGCGTCAGCTACGTAGAAAAAGATCCTCGAGTAGAAAGTAATATTAAATAAATTCTAACAACAGCTGATCAAGCTTAAACGTGCTGCTGTTGTTCAGCCGCTGGTTTCCTCTTTCTGGTGCAAAGTGGGCCAAAAGCAAACTAGAGAGACGGACTCGCAACAGAAAAGCCGATCAGCTGATCATTAGCAGTTTCATGATTGAAGTAGCAGCCGGAGAGGCAGTCGCTCCATATATCGCTTGTTAAGCTTAACGCAGGAATGCTTTACAAACATTCAGAGATGGACTTACACACTTGCTTTACTTCTCTCGGGATAACTTTGTCGGAGATGAAATGCCGGGTTGCTAGCGAAACTCCAAATGCTATCCAGACCACCGACAGGTCCCGCATGCCACAGCCGCTCTATCACGTGATGCATACTGCTCCGACGTGCTAACGTTCTGAGGTGAGTTACGGCGTGTTGCAAGTTTTGTGAGGTGCTTTCGTGATATTTAATGGATCGGATTACATTTTTTATTTTTCTCCGATATCCGATCCAGTAATTTAGGTCAGTATCGGACCGATACCGATACGTAATATCGGATCGGTCCATCTCTAATTTGGAATACAGTCAATGTCTTCGCTGTAGGGGAAGTAAGGCTGCAACCACAGCTTCATGGGCTCTGCCACAGAGCTTCCTCCTGGTTAGACGTGCCTGAAACACACTTGCGTATAAGTCATCCAGTAGGTTGAGGTGGTCTGCATATCTGACTAGATTCAACCTTCTGATGTAGACCAGATTCTTCTGGGCTCATTTATACCACTTGTTCCTCTGGACCCTTCTCATACCGCACTGCTGCAGGAGAGCGAGG
The DNA here is from genome assembly GCF_057381915.1 of Diplotaxodon limnothrissa. Lineage (NCBI taxonomy): Eukaryota > Metazoa > Chordata > Actinopteri > Cichliformes > Cichlidae > Diplotaxodon > Diplotaxodon limnothrissa. The sequence goes on along the minus strand of NC_140609.1, from coordinate 2,373,476 downwards.
TCCTTCCTTGGAGGGTGCTGGACTCCATGCATGGTAAGGAGCTTCCTTGTTTCAATGTCAGTGGCTTTTATCTCTTATTTTGTTGGTTGCAACTTTCCTGGTGGCCTCTTCATGGTTCCAAATTGCCTCTGTGTCCCCCCAAAGGTACTTGTAGGTGTCTGCAATGTTGCCCTGTCTTTGTTACCATGTGACCACACTTGTCCAGTCCAATGGCATTCCCATGTTGTTGTTGTGGATCAGTGAGTTGGTGTCTTGTTCACTCCTGGCATAAGGCTTGATGTCGTCCATCTAGAGGTGGTTAACGACTGCTCCATCCATGGGGTTCAGGTCTATGCAGAACAGCTTTTGGGACGGAGCATGTGTTAGATCCTAGACTTGATGGCAACTTGTGGTATTGACTTTTAGTTGGCCTCTGTTGGTCTCTGTTCCCCCATGGGATTCCTGAAGAAGGTTCTCAGCATCACACTGATCTTGTACAGTTCTAGGCAGTCTAGAGAGTCTAGAAGTCTAGAAGTCTAGCGAGACTGCTCGAACACTGGTTGGTATTTTGCCCCTCTGGTGTTTCTGCCAATTCCTTGGTTATGTATTGAGCCATACACCTATCCATCTTGCTGCTATAATGCCTAAAAGGGGCTTCCATGTAGTGCTGAGACAGGCTATTGGCCGGTAGTTGGACATGACTGATGTCCTCTGGGGATCTTTGGGGATCAGGACTATCCAGCCTTCAGTTAGCCATTCTGGGTGTATCTCATACATAAGCAGCTCGTTAATTTGTGCTGATGGAGTGTAGTTAGCTTCTGTAGCTTTAGCTTCTGTGAGTCATTCTACCACTGTGATGGTTGCTGTGGTGTGCTCTTAGATCCTAGCCACTGAGCATTGTTGTTATGTGTTGCGTGCTTCACCGGTCCTCTCTTTCAGTGTTGCTCCATCTCCAGCCTTGGTGGTGCTGTTCTCATATTGTTTATCTCCCAGAGGTTCTATTGGACGTGGGTCCAGCAAGCATGGAGACCAGGCAGTGGTATCCTCCAGGAACTGCCTGCATAATCTGGTCACATGAGTCCGGGCACTGTCGTGCACCAGGTGGAAAGCAGGACCCACTGCACCAGTACAGGGTCTCACAAGGATTTCATCCTGATCTCTAATAGCAGCAAACTGAGTAACGGCCCCTCCTGCTCTTTAAAGCAACCGACTCTGGTTGTGAAACGATCCTCACAATAACTGATGATTTAATTTAGTTTTTACCCGAAAACAAAGAAAAAATTCATTTTTATGAGGTTTTTATCAGACTTAAATTCAAAATGGAATAAAAAAAATTGTGTCAAAATGTTTGAATTAAGTTTTAATTAAAAGTGGGGAAAAATCCACTTCATATTAATTAAGTATCAATCAAACCAGATGGGGACATTTTTGACCCCTGAGGACCACAGCTGTGAGTATGTGCTGCCATTTAAAATTTATAAATGCTTCAAAAGAACTTTCTCACTACAGTTCAACATACAGCACTCTGTAGTTAGACAAACAGTCAAAACAATCTTTTATTGTCTCGTTTTATTTTCGCTCAAAAACAAAGTGTACTTTATGTAAACAAGGTCTGGTGGCCCTAAAATGTTGGGTAAATTTTGTGTTAATGTGTTGGTCTTAAGTAAAACTAAGGTGTAACACTGAATTGATTGACAATTTATACTTTAAAAAACACTCAAATGAAGTGGGGACATTTCTGACCCCTGAGGACCACAGCTGTGTGGAAATCGGGAGGACATTATGAGGGTTAATTGAGCAGAGCAACATCCCACAAGTTTAACTGATTATTAAAAAGTTTTCCTTTAATTGTATTTTTTGGAGATGTCTATACGTGCTCACCCCAGTTTACCACTTTTTACTGCAGAGGAGCTCTCTACAGCGCGTGCTGTGCGTATCTCTCAGCCTCCCACACATGCCCGGGCTCCACAGATGTCACACTACATGCACCTACAGCGAGTTTTGGCAGACAGAGGTTAGACCACAAAGCCCTGGACCTTCATTTCTTTGCATGGAAGTCTTTTAAACTTGACTTATTATTTGGTTCAAATGAGCAAATGTAAGCATGCTAACATGTTAGAAACAGCAGTGGTTTTACATGATTGTGCTCGTCATAACGAAGAAGTGCAGCAAATTTAAAACGGTTGTTGACCTTTCTTGTCCTTCCTCGGTGTTTTGCAGTCAGCTAACAGACGAGAGAGGAAACCACACACAGGGGCTTTGCAGCAGCTTCTCCGAATTAAACAGCGCTACTCTTTCTGCCCTGCGCACCAGTCAGGGGCTTTTCCGCCTCTCGCCTAATCCTGACTGACATTTTTAGTTTTTAGTGTCAGAGCAGAGAGACTGTGACTGGTCACACGTTGGACGTGGAAAATGACTGCGTCAGTGTGTTTAAGTCGGTAACTTAACACTAGATTAACTTTTGGGTGTGATTAAATTTAAAATGTTTGTACTTTAGATGACCTGTTGATCTGGTTCTCTTTCTGTTGGCAGCCCCAACAAGCTTATGAAAGCTGTCCTTAAACATTAAAGTGAGGTCATTTTTCAGAACAATAAACTACCCGACAGTAAATAATGTGCTTAAAACGAGCTCCATCAAATAATCACTGTAACATTGTTACATTGATTTGAGCCCCTCTACATGACATTGTTACTGTAAGTTGCACAGATAACGTCTTCGAGTCTAACTTGAGATTATGTCGTTAGTACTGTGGTATTTCTATTTTTGCTGCATTAAATAATATTCCACTGTGGTTAATGAGAGGGTGCGGGGGTAAACCAAAGAGTTAAAAGAAAAAAACAGTTTGCATGATTAAAGTTTTTTGACGAACTTTCATACTTCTACAAACTGACCGAGCATCTGCAGCGTTACTGCGTGAGCTGGGAGAGCTGACATGAAGACAGTTTAGTGTGAAGTGGACTCACACTCATTCTAGAAATCAGCGTGAGGTGAAACAGCGCATCTCAAACCACTTGCTGCTTCACTTCATTTCCTCTGATTGTCTTGTGGTTGATGTACTGTGAGAGCTCCTGCTGAACACAACACGGGTCGGACATTTTATCCAGCACAAGGCGGATTTTTGAATTTTTAAGTGGGACCGAGCAGAATAAATACTGTCTGGTGTCTGACTGGCAGGCTTAGGCGAGAAGAATGGACTTGATCAAAGTTGTCACAGAGCACAGGTAGGGCTTTTTCATTTAGTTACTCTCTTCCTGTGCTTTCTTTGTATTTTGGGCTTCAGTGAATCAGCTCTATAAAAAGAAACGTTCTAAACGTTCTTCCTATCGCTGTTCCAGACCAGCCTGATGTTCTTTTACCAGTTTGTGCCAGAAAACAAACACTGAGCAGAGGACATGGCGAACTGTTCAGGTGAGCTTTGAGGCTTTGACGCTTTGTAAGAGCTCGTGAATCTTAGACTTACTTATTTGTGGCCTTTCAGATGTCTACTCCGTTGTATACACCCTCAGCGGTCTTCTCTCCTTCACCATCGTGGTGTTCACAGTGCTGGGAGCCGTGTGCATCAGAAAGTAAGTCCATTTTAAGTTCTTTAAAAAGGCTTTTATTAACGACGTGACCTCAGTCTCACTTGGTCTGTTTGCTACATTTTATGTTCAAATTAAGCTGACTGTCCTCACCAAAGCTGCAACAGTAACAGCAGCATTATTAAATAAAACATAACAATTTCCCTTCACGTACTTTAGCGTGAATATATTATAAGATCAGACGTTAATAAAAGCCCATTTTTGGCCACACTGGCTTCACGGAGGGAATGAGCCGCTCAGATGCTAACCGCTATAACGGTTTCCTTAAAGTTTGTCTTTGCTTGTTTGTGAAATGTACCTCTCACCTGCTGTGTGAAGTTTGGTGTAGATGTTTATTTCCCTTTTTACAAAAGTGAGATGTTCTTCTTTGATCGTCTCATTTCCTGAGATCTGCAGTCTTCAGATTTCAGTGTTTATGTACTTTTAAAGTAGAACGTGAAAACACCGAAGATGAATTTAGTTTTTTTGCTCAGCCTTTGTATTATTATTATTATTATTATTATTATTATAATAAATGCATAGCGCCATAGGTCCAAAAACAGATGTTATCCACTGTAAGAGATCGTGTTAACATAGACTCATAATACAGATGTCTACGGACCTACTTTATACAGCACCTTGTTAGATGTTTCTAATATTTTGGCGTCATATGTTATCTTTCAGTATTAGCATACAATCCCATTCAAATGTGTCGCTGTTTTGAAATGAGCCAAAAAGAACACATGGCCAGCTGTTCTCAGCTGTTCCTCGTTCTTTTATTCTGAAAACATTTCTATTTGTGCAGCATGTTACCAACTAAAATGATGGTGCATTACAAAAAGTGGAAAAGTGAAAAATAATAGCAAAAGACTGACTTATTCAAAACGAATGTTGAGTCAGGGTCAGCTCTGCAGCCTCCATCTGAATTCATGTCTGTGTTATCCAACCACCAGTTTTAGCTCGTTTTTTTAGAATAAAGCTCCCAAGACTCGGTGATCTGTTTATAGATAATGTATTTCTAGATAAATGTGATTTGTTTTCATTAAGGTTAGGAATATTATCACTGTTGCCTCCTGGGTCTGAATGCGCTGTCTGGCTGGGAGTGTGTGGAGTCTGGGTGTTCTCCCCGTGTCTGAGTGGGTTCTCTTGGCTCCTCCCACAGCACAAAGACATGCAGTTAGTGGGTTCAGGTTAACTGGTGAGTCTAAATCACCCATAGGTGTGAATATGAGCAGTTGTCTATCTCTCTGTGTTAGCCCTGCGACAGACTGGCGACCTGTCCCAGGCGTGACCTTCCTCTCACCCTGTGGTAGCTGGGATAGGCTCCACCCCCAATGACACTGACAAGGACACGTGGAAGAGACTGGATGTCTGGATCTTTGGTTTATGTGCAGTGTCACTTACAGTTACACAGTTTAGCTCCGAGTCCCAAACTGTGTGTCGTCAGACTTGCTGCTCCTGGTTTAGTAGGGCAGCCGAGTGTTTCGCCTCCGTACCTGGGTCGGTGTTACCTGTTCTACTGTCTACGTTATTTTGCAGATACCGATCCGCTCTCAAGACAATCAGATTGCTCCGGCAGAACAAGATGCTGATGAGTGCTGTGCCTCGGGTAGAGCCTCCCCTCTTACCTGCGAGGCCGATCCCAGTTGTGGTGGAGGAGGAGGAGGAGGAGGAGGAACTTCCTCCCAAATCTCCACTCCGACCCAGCACTTCAGCCAGGTCTCCGTCCAAGAAGCTGTGGAAAGGTCTGCAGCAACTGCAGCAGGTAGCGCTGATTCACAGATATCTTTGTGTTCCTGCTGTAGACACAGAAGATGAGCCTTCAGATGATGATAGATTTAGATTTCACATGTTCTGTTTGGTGCGGTTCTACCTTGATGATGTACGAACGGGTCTATTTCAAATTCAAGGATCCTCCTTTCACCAAGTCAGACCTGAACCTTCTGCAGCTGATCAAAGCAGGAAAGGAGGGCGTCTTCTACCAGGCCAGGATGACCAGAGGGACGTGTAAAGGCCACAGCATGTTCACCTGTAAGATCAGCAAGGAAGGTAAGGACATGGCTGGAGGTTTGCCTGCAGGCGGAGCATCCCTGAAAGCAGTAATTAAGTACTTGACATGATAAGCAGAAGGAAACTGTCATCCAAGTAAATGATTGTAAGCTGTCCTATAATGATGTTCAAATATTCTGTTTTTAAGTAGAATTAGTGGGAATCTTTAAGCTCACGTTTGTTTACATTTTTCATGCAGTTTTTGCAACACGTCATCGCTCTGGTTGATCAAATATTCCTGAAAAACAAATTGGTCTGAGCCATTTCATACATTTTTGACGTTGCGCTCGGTGTTAATATTACAGCCCCGACCATAACTTACTGTTAGCACTGAAAAAAACGAAGCGAGTGTAGTGTAAAAGCACTGACACGTAACCCTGTGGGATTCCAGACTTCATGAAATTGCTAAAATGCTGTGACCAGTGACGTCAAACGCAGCTCTGAGACGAGCTAGGAGAACTTTGATGGCACCAAATTCATCTTGTACAATATAAGTTTTGCCGTATAACAACAATGCATTCAATACTGTAAAAGGAAGTGGGAGGAGCTGCCCACAGAGACAAGCTCACAGAGGCTAACCACCTGAATCTGCAACTCCTCTCAGCTGTAGCTACAGTTTTAGCATCCATCGACTATTCTTTGTTGTCTTTTTCGTTTACCACTTCAGCTCAGGTGCTGAACTAAGAGTCAGGACAAGAATAATAATGAGGATTATTTTTAACATGAATCATGCTGAGCTTTAGTACAAAACTGAATACGTTCCTTTTGATTTAGCCAGTTACATCTGGGCTTTGGTTTGACCTTTGTGTCTTCCTCTACCTCAGGCGTCCGCCTCAAACACGTGGACATGGAGGTTTCCATCATGAGAAAACTGATGCACCACAAGAACATCCTCCAGTTACTGGACTGGAACACCACTGCAGGTGATGAACATGTGCATACAGACTGCTGTTTCTCTGCTCAGGTAGAGCGGCTTGGAACCTTCTTAATCAGAAGGTTGTTGGTTTGAGCCCTGGCTGCTCCAGTCTGCATGCCAAAAAGCACGTAACCATGAAAAAGTGCTTGTATGAACGGGTAAATGTTTTATAGAGTGCTCAGGTAGAGTAGAAAGAACCAGTTTGTTTGTCATCTTCCTCCACACCGACAGATATGCTTAGTTTCCCCCCTTTCCTAACCTGTAACTACGAACTAACCTGTAACTACGAACTAACCTGTAACTATGAACTAACCTGTAACTACGAACTAACCTGTAACTACGAACTAACCTGTAACGTCTGTTGCATTCTTCTTGGAGGCGTGTCCCTCTGTAAGGCCCTACGTCTCTGTCTCTGACTGGGATGTTCTCTGTGCAGAGCCCTACATTCTGATCATGGAGTATGTGAGCTACGGCACTCTGAGGACCTTCCTGCAGACCAACAGAGCCCACCTGAGTACTGACCCTGAGCTGCAGAGCCTCCTCACCATTGCCTCGTACCACGTTGCTCTAGCCATGCAGCACCTGCGCTCCAAAATGGTAAGAGCATAGCAGACTGATAGGAAATATACTGGTCCCACTTTGTCCCAGTGTGACTTTTGTTTTTGACAGTTTGAACACACTTTTTATCGTTGTGTTTACATTTTGCATTAATGTTGTTGGTTCTCTGTGCAGATTATTCACTGTGACTTGGCTCTGAGGAATGTCATGGTCAACAAGTTTCCCTGGGAGGTGAAAGTGGCCGAGTTTGGTCTCGCCCGAGACTTGACGCGAATGGCGAGCCGTCGCAGCAGTCGCTGGAGAAACCCACGTGTAAGATCGCAGTACGCACACACAGCATCCTTTTCTCACAGTCCTCGGACTGCCGAACAGCTTTGCAGCACATTTTCAAATTCATTGATCTTATTTGTGGATGATCACGTCCTCCGTTCGTGTTTGATTCCCAGTGAGAATCCAAAGTGACCCAAACGTTTCCAGCTTTGCTCCCGCGCTGTAGTTTCACTCTCACTGTAACATCAATGCATGTTTGAGGTTTGAGCAGAGTTTGAACAAAGTCAGCCACCGTCACATCAGCTGATCTCAGCACCAGCCTCAATGAGCTCTGCTCCATTCATACGAGCTTCTACAGAAGTGCTTTCTGTCCAACGTGTGCACACATCTGTACTCAGGAGAGAATCTTTGAGTCAGATGTTGCCTGAGGATATTTGGTGTTTATATTTAGCAGATGACCTGCTCCACATCCTGAGTTACAGCCAGTCATGCCTTTGTACAAGCTATTGGAGCCGTCCACAGTTACTGCGCGTCTTTAGGCCGCTTCGCACCCCCTTCCTCCGCCATTGTTTCTCCTTTTATGTAATTTCTGACTTAATCACTGTCTGTAGTTGCTGGTGCCTTGCTTTGTTGCTGCTGTTCCTCTCCCCACCTCCAGCTTTCGATGTGTGCACATGGAAGAGCGGGGATGTCCCAGAGATGAGCCACACCAGCAAATCTAAATGACCGCGGATCTCTCGTTAGCTAAAGTGGTCCTGACTGAAAGTGCTTCAGGACAACACTTTCAAATGTAACCTGGATATTACAAAAACAAAAAGTGTAACTGCATCTCACGTTTGGTCCGACCTGATGTGATAGGATGACCTTTGTTACTGGTTGAGCTACAAATGTAGTGAACTCTTTTTGAGCCCAGTTTGAAACAGACTTTGCTTCTGTGTTACTGCACGTGTGCAGGAGATTTAGCAACATCCTTTTCAACAGGAAACTGTGGTGCAGAAAAAGACCAGCAGTAATGGTGTCGTGCATTTCCTCCACGATCTTTTTAGATGTCTAAAATTGTCCCACTGACATAGTTGAAAATATCACCTTCAAGTTTTGGTGAAATCACTTTTTCCATCATGTGTAAATTGTGCAGCAACGTGTACCCCTGCGCTGGTACCCCCCAGAGTACTTCAAGAACAACTACTACAGCTACAAGGGAGACGTGTGGGCGTTTGGCATCGTGCTGTGGGAGATGCAGACATTTGGTGAGTGGGAGGTTTGGGCTGCTCTCTGACCACTGGAAATCATGACTTCTCCTCTACTTGTTCAGTAATATGTTCCAAACGTGCTCTTTGTTGAAGAGCGGCCTTGTGTTGTGGTGGCTCCGTGTTTTGGTTGAAAGTCATTACAACGGGCCGCTGTTCACTCCGGCCAGAATAAAATGGAGAAATTAAAAGCTTGTTTCCTCTACCGTGATACAGCCACAGTGTATTAGCAGTGCTGAAATGAAATAACACAACATTAATGTAAGCACAAATATAAACATAAATTGACTCTGGAAAGTTGTGTCATTGGTTACGAGTACATCTCTGAACAGAGGTGGAAACCTGGCGCCTTGTCACCAGCATCCAAACACATGAAGAAGCTGACTGAAGCATCCTGTCGTCCTACTTTTGTCTGACTTCGCTCTCCAGTTCAGTCGTATGACATTTAAAACGTTAGCTGTCCTGTAAGTCTACAGTGCAACTGCAATAGCTGCACCTCGAGGCAACTGTTGTGGTGATTTGACTCAATATAAATACAGCTGAATTGAATTACAGTGTATTAATAACTCGTGGACCCTGCAGTGTTTGTACGGTTCTTTGTAGAGATTATGAGTTGGATACTTTTATCTGTCTTACTGTAAATTACTAAAAGTCTGCAGTCCACACCCACACAGGGATTTCTATTACACAGTGATATTTGCTGCTCTGGGCACATATTCAGTGACAGAATCCACTTTAAGAGAAATTGTGATATGAATACATTTTCAGGTACGCTGCCGTATCCAAACCTGGAGACATCAGAGCAAGTGGTGTACCACATCTGTATGGGTCACAAAAACACAAACCCGGAAGGCTGCAGACCAGAGATGTAAGTGAAAACTGCCTTTAGGTATATTAGTTATTGATATATGTCAGTTAAGTTAGATTTATTTCTTCATTTTGAAAACAGCTCCCCCCTGTCACAGTGGGTCCCTCAGCAGGCCGTGCCACGTTTCATGTTTCGTGATGCAACCGCACATGTGTACTCTGCTGCAGTAAAGAGTAATACTGCTGTTCTCAACAGAAGAATCATCCTCGTAATGAAATCAGCTGTTACTCAGAGTCAGGTTTCATTGAGCTTTGTTGAAACACAAACATCAGCTTTCAGGTTTCTAGCAGAGTAATGCTCACGTGTCACTGTGAGAGACTTCAGAGCAAATCTGAAGCTGCTGCTTTAAAGAACACAACATGCCATCATAGCATCAATATTCAACACATAAACTGTTGCTGAAAATCAGAAAAAATCCAACTTTATTTCTACTTTAAAAACAACATGGCTGACCAAAGTACTTTCCAGTAAAAACAGAGATAAAAGTTAAGAAATCAAACATTAATCAGACAAAGAAAATTAAATAATAATAAAATAATTAAATAAAAGATACACTTGAATTAATAATTAGATAATAAATACAATTAAAGAAATAACAAAGATTAAAAGTGACCAAAAAACTGACTAAATCTGTCCAGAAGCTGGTTTTTCCTAAAATGCCTCAGAGAACATGTGTGTTTTTAAAAGAGATGTAAATATGTCTAATACAGAGGGCCAACGTATCCCATAATCTGGGGGCCACGACAGCAAACGCTCAGAGGTACGTAGGAGCCAGGAGAACAACAAACTTTTAAAGTCAATTCTAAGACGGACGGGCAGCCAGCGTGTCCCTGTCAGCAGGCGAGCAGCAACATCAACATCCAAAATTTAAGAACAATTGTTGTCAAATCAAAGATATCTGGTAGAACTCAGAGGAGGACACACGAGGCACAGTCGGCCAGTTATGACACGCAGTCAGCAAATGACAAAGTGTCATACGCAAAGAAACAGCTGGAAAACAAGCTGCAGAAGGAACAAGATCGCTCGTGCAAACCAGAGGTTACGAACAGCAGGTGCACGTACACCGGGGAGGCTGATTGGCTAATTGTAACGGCCAAATAAGCAGAGAGAGTTCTAACAAAGGGGGGAGTCAGCCTCACCCAAGGAAGGTAGGAATACACCTCGATCCCGTTAGCTTGGCAGAAATCTAAAAGACCCATCAACATCTGTGTAAAACCGCTAAAAAGCTGCTGCGTTTACTAAAGAGGCTCGCTGTCAGGAGCATTTTGTCGAGCCTCATGGCTCATACAGAGTTTTGTTTTCAGGAGAATATTTAATGAAGTTATGCTCAGAAAAACAAAATCATGTCTTTTGTGTGTTGTGCTTGTGATGGGAGTGTGTGTTTAGGAGGGGGAGGTGTCATCAGAACACGTGTGTAGATGACTCACAAAGTAAAACTGAAAGCGACTGTGTTCTGCTGGACGTAGCTTTCCGACCTTTTTCCTCCTTTAGCTTAATTTCGGTTCAACTCGTCCCCCCATCAATATCTAAACTGGATGAGTCGCATTCATGTGCCAGTCCCGCACCATTCCTTATGTACCATCCTCTTATACCTCAGGATGATAGTAACTATGATAGAGAATCATGGACTGTGTATCACTGAGTGGCCTCTGACCTCACAGACTTCACATCATGCGAGACTGCTGGCAGGAGCCGTACACCCTGAGGCCCTCGTTCACAGACATCGTCTGCATGCTGGAGAGCATCATGGAAAACGATGCGGTAAGCAGCAGCATGTTTTAAGCTCTTCTCTCTTTGTTATGATCTGTAAACATCACAGCATAGCCTTTGTGGTGCTGAGATATTCATCACACAGCATTAAAATCCTGACAAAAACGCGACTATATTAAGTGTTTCCACAGTATTGTCAGAGTAAACTCCTCAGTCTCTCTGTCTTAAATACTCACTGACGCGATAATTCTGTTGAAATGAATTCAATCAAACAGAAAGGTAACGTTTGAGTTTCACTCAGCTTTTGCTTCATCGTGTTTTGGTTATTAAATGCACCCACATGTAGTTGAATTGTGTTTATAGAGATTATTTTCTGAACTTTCTCCCAGTTTGAACCTGCAGATAGACAAACATGTGTGAGATAAACTGTGTTCTTCTTTGCAGGACTACGTGGATGTGGAGAGTCCAGAGCAGGTGGTGACAGATGAGGCCGAAATTCAGGAAAACAATCGTTTACGAGCAGCGAGTGTCAGTTTGGACACTAATTTCTAAACGGGTACTTTAAATCATGCGTGCAGATTTCAGGTGGGCTTTTAATTCCTGCTGAATAAATGAAAGGAGCAGAAAACTTATCACAACAGTCATAATGTGCATGTTTGTTCAAAAAGGATTCTTTTAAATATATACCTGTGGTTTTCATTTTCTGTATTTTTATATTCTTATATTATTTTTCATATATAAAATATTAGTTTATATATAAAACCAATTTTTGTGGTAAACAGAATCAAACTGTGTGATCACAGTCTGCCGACTGTACGCTGATGACTGTCACATTTCAGGACTTTGTTTTTGTGAATGTATCCTAACAGGCGCACACTTCAACTTCCTCTGACAACAGACACAAATACTGACACATTACCAGCTACACACGGGACCACTGAAGGCTGAATCATGCCAGTGTGTGCAGCGACGCAGCCTGAGTAATACTAAATGAGAAAAGTTGAGAATAATTATTTGAAAGCAATACAGAGCCTCACTTCATAATCATTCAGTGTGCACTGATTTGTTACCTGGAGTCTAATTGTTGTGTTTTCTTTACAAGGATGTTTCATAAACTGTTTGCAGAAAATGTGCAAAATTCAACATACATACGTTTTTAGATCACATTTATGTTCTCGGCTCAACGTTTGAAGAACCTCTATGAAACAAGATGATCACACGTAAAGTCCAACAGGAGGAGCTGTTCAGCATTCAGCAGTCTGACATGTCTGATGTACGTTATTTAATATGTCTGTATTTTAATAGCATTTCTTTATTAATTTATTCAAAGCTTTCTCAGTGTTTGCGTTCATTTGTATATTTTAGCTTTTCTGTTTTGCTGTTTTGTAAACCAATATAAAAAAATCCAGTTTTAATGTATTTCTATAGCAGGGGTCACTTAACATTGCTACATCTGAATAAACTGCAACAGCTGAATTGCAGACCTTGTCCCTGGTTTTGCTTTTAAGACTCAAACATAAAGATAAATGACAGAACAGAATTGTATTAATGGAAACGTTTGAGACTAACACAAGCAGACAAAGATTTGTAGGAAGACTTACCTGTGAAGGGGGACGGACCAAATGCTGTTCTACGTTTAACTCATCGGCTTGTTTTTGTTTTTGTTTTGTTTTTTCTTTTTTTTTTGCCTGTCCCGTTTGGCTCTTTTGCATCAGAATTGTTGTCTAAAGGCAAACAAAGATGCCCAACGGATTTACTTTACCAAATTGACCATCCCAGCCTTGCCGTAATGGTCCATTTGATTCACCTTTTATTGTTTATTTTATTTTCACTTACTGAATACGGGACAGACTTGACTGGGGGAAAGAAGGGGAGAAAGAAAGAGGGAAAGAGAAACAGCTGAGAAGAGGGACGGGGGAGAAGGGCAAAAAACAAAAACCAACAGAACGGGCAGAGAAAAAAAATGCATATATCAATCACCTGGATCACCTGCTGAGAAAGAAAAAAGAAAACAAGCAGAAGAGAACAAGAGTAATAGAATAAACAACATCACAATGATATATGGGAATATGACAGTAAATACTAAATATTAAACATTATTGTGCAGCACATAAGATCAACAGAACACAGTGTGCTTTGAGGTAGGAGCCAAAAAGGGTGTAGTTTGTGGGTGTGATCACCCGTGTGTACACCTGTGAGCATGGACGCGCTTGTTTTTTGTTTTTTTAAAAGGTTCCTTCATGTAATGATCTGCTAGAGGGTGTGGGGGGGCCACAGCCCCGTCCTCCAGGGCATGAAGCAGGTATGGAGGAGATCAAAACTCCAGACATCCAGAGGCCCCCAGAACACAAGAGACCAAGGAAGACCAACAGAGGGGCAGCCGCACCACTGTCCCAGAAAGAGCTGAGGAGAGTCCCAGATGAGGGCTCACTCAGCAGCCGCGGAGCAGAAGCCAGGGGGGGTTGCAGTGACGCGCCCGTGAGCTCCGCCGGCAGCCAGCCGCGCCTGAGTGACCGAGCCCCAGGCCGAGAGGCCGGGGGCACCCCACCTCCGAAGGGGCCCGAGCGAGCCCCAGGCTCCAGGCCCCGATAAGTGGCTTGTTTTTGTTGATATGCAAATAAAATAAATATGATTTTTTTCCTATTACTTGAAAGGTGTAACAACAAGAGGAGCCGTTACTGGGTAGACTACCAATAGCATGTTTTCATAAGAGATTACTCACCTCTGTCTTTGTGGCAGAGGTGCAGAATCGGTCTGAAGGTGCTTCACTACCTGCTCACTAACTGGTGCAGAGGCTCAGGATTACCCAGCAGGGTAACAGTTTAGTAAGTGACCAGTTTGCAGTCAGTTTATCCAAACTCTGATGCTACTCCCCCCAGACGACCATAACAATGCACACTTGCTGCACATATTGAAGGATCTCTGGTTCTTTAGGAAACACAGCTTTCTCTTATACAGCCTGTGTGTTGGTCAACTTGTTGTCAGTGTGGACGACAAATACTTGCACATCATCATCTTGTCCCAGGATGAAAATGGGTTGTGCAGCTGTTCTCTTCCTCCTGAGGTTGGCCACCTTCACACTGAAAGGCAGATGACTTCTCCTGAACCAAATTATCCACCAGTGTTCTGCACTTCTCCTCCTGCCCATCACTAACACATCCAACCCCTGCAGGTGGTGTCATGAACACATTGGTACGATTTCTGTGGAAATCATAAAATGGAAATTATTTTGAAATCACTGTGAGGCATAATTATTTACCTTTTCATTAACTCTTCTCCCTCTCGTGGATGTAGCTGATTTACACACTACACTGCCAAAAGTACTGACACATCCAAATTGTTGAATTCAGGCGTTCCAGTCACTCCCAGGAGCTCAGTGAATTCCAGTGATAGGGTTAGGGTGCAACAAATCCAGTCATGAAATTCCCAATATATTAAATATTCCACAGTCAGCTGTTAGTGGTATTATAACAAAGTGGAAGCGATTTGGAACCATAGCCACGAGTCAAACATTTCAAACACTTGACACTCAGCCATTTTAAAGCTGTCTGGTAACTCAAAGTCCGAGCACACTTAAAATCCTGTCTCCCCCCCCACCCTGGACCCCCACCAATTCGCATACCGTCAGAACAGGAGCACAGAGGATGCAGTCTCCATCGCACTGCACTCTGTCCTCTCACACCTGGACAACAACAACACCTACGCCAGAATGCTGTTTATAGACTTCAGTTCAGCATTCAATACAACCCACCCCTCACAACTCATCAGGACACTGACAGACCTGGGCATCAGTTCCCTCATCTGCAAATGGTTACTGGACTTCCTGACCAACCGCCCCCAACATGTCCGGCTGGATAACCGCTGCTCATCTACCATCACAATGAACACCGGTGTACCACAAGGCTGTGTGATGAGCCCTTTCCTCTACTCCCTCTTCACCCACGACTGCAGACCTGCTGATGGTTCCAACACCATCATTAAGTTTGCAGATGACACCACGGTGATTGGCCTCATCAGTGACAACGATGAGGCCGCCTACAGGGAGGAGGTGGATCGTCTGGCTGAGTGGTGCGACACAAACAACCTGCTGCTTAACACCGAGAAGACCAAGGAGCTCATCGTGGACTACAGGAGGAATGCTGACCCACATCCACCCATCCACATTAAGGGGACGGCTGTGGAGCGTGTGAGCAGCTTCAAGTTCCTGGGAGTCCACATCTCCGAGGATCTCACCTGGACGACCAACTGCTCCAAGCTGGTCAAGAAGGCTCACCAGCGCCTCTTCTTCTTGAGGACTCTGAGGAAGAACCACCTGTCCTCAGACATCCTGGTGAACTTCTATCGTTGCACCATCGAGAGCATCCTGACCAACTGTATAACAGTCTGGTACGGGAACTGCTCTGCCTCGGACCGGAAGGCGTTGCAGAGGGTCGTGAAAACTGCCCAGCGCATCGCCGGAGCACCACTTCCTGCCATAAAAGACAGCTACAGGAAGCAGTGTCTGAAAAGGGCTGGGAAAATCATCAAAGACCCCAGTCACCCATCACATGGACTCTTCACCCTCCTGCCCTCTGGGAGGCGCTACAGGAGCCTCCGGACTAAGACCACCAGGTACCGGAACAGCTTCTTCCCCACAGCTGTCAGACTCCTGAACTCTGCCTCCTGACATCTGACCCACGTTAACACATGGACTGAACATACACACACCCACAATGGACAACTGTACCCTCAAACACACAATAATAACATGGACTGAACCACCACTCACAACCACCAGCACTTTATATAGCCTCTGTAGGAATTATATCTCACTTATCATAACTGCACTACTGTATAGCTCTGTGTAAATAATCATTCTGTACATTCGATAATCTTTAATCCTACAACTGTTTACAACTTGCATAGTTCCCATTTCTGTATAGCTGTATATCCCAGATTCTGTAAAGTTATTTATTTCATATTCTGTATAGTTTTTCATATTTATATCCTGTACATATCCTGTACATAGCTTGTACTCACTACAGCCTGTACATACTTATAGTTATAGAATATTCACAACATACTTCATACCGTGTACATTATAACATACCATAATAGACCCATTTCTGTAATATACTCACATATCTATATTATTGCTAATATATATTGTAATATATCTATATCACTAAAGCACTTCTGGATGGATGCAAACTGAATTTCGTTGCCCTGTACCTGTGCATGTGCAATGACAATAAAGTTGAATTCTATTCTAATTCTATTCTATTCAAATGTACAGATAAGAGTAGTGGTCCCAAAACTGAACATTAGGGATTTTAGAAAGATGATCAGGCCATTCATTTTATGCATTGTTCTTGAGATTTCATTTATGATCCCTCCTGTTATGTTGCAGGTCAGATCGACCCAGAACAGAAGAGATGTGAGAAAGTTGGCTTTCAACGTTTATGTAGCAACAGCTCATGTTTCACAGTATAAAATGGTTTTCTTCGGTACTGCTCCTTTGACTTTACCACTATCTAGAGATCACTTCATAATTTTTCTAAGATAGCTGCAAGATACTTGTAACAAAACAAATTTCTTTCAAGAAAAACTGTTAATTCTGTAACTGGCTCCCAATAACATGATAGGTCTTCAATAAATTGCAAGAATAATTAAAATTGATGAATCGATCAATCCATCATCCAGTTATCCTTGTCAGGGTCTCAGGGGAAGCTGGAGCCTATCCCAGCTGTCTTAGGACGAGAGGTACTTCCTGGACAGGTCGCCAGTCTGTCGCAGGGCTAACACATAGACACAGACGACCATTCAGTCTCACCTACGGGCAATTTAGAGTTAATAATTAACCTAACCCCACTACCTGCATGTCTTTGGACTATATGGAACTGTAAGGGAGGAAGCCGGAGTAAACCTGAAGAATATCCACGCAAACACGGGGAGAACATGCAAACTCCACCCAGAAAGACCCCGACCTGATGGTGGAACTGAACTCAGGACCTTCTTGCTGTGCGGCAACAGTGCTAACCACCGTGGATAGATGGGTGGGTGGCATTTGATGCAGATGTAAATCTGGAATATTGTCCAGATTAAAAAAAAAAGTGTGTTACAATACATTGTTTTAACAAAAGAAGCAATATTAACAGACAGATTTGTCACATGTGCATCCTGATCTTTCACATGGTCTGTCTGGCTGTTTTAGTCCTTGGAAGACAGAAGAAGTAGTGATGAGTCTGGAAACACTTTCTCACTCAGAACAATGTGAAAGTCATGCCATTAGGAGAGCTGGTTCTGGCCCTTCAGCTGAAACCTCTTCAGAAATGGTCTCACCTGAAGGGAAGCCATTCTTAAAGAAGGAAGGGGGACAAAAAGGTGGAGAAGTTACACAAGACGTGGACAGAAAACAGTTGGAACGGCTCATATGGTGTTTAATCAAATTAGAAATATGGTAAATGGTAAATGGCCTGTATTTATATAGCGCTTTACTAGTCCCTAAGGACCCCAAAGCACTTTACATATCCAGTCATCCACCCATTCACACACTGGTGATGGCAAGCTACATTGTAGCCACAGCCACCCTGGGGCGCACTGACAGAGGCGAGGCTGCCGGACACTGGCGCCACCGGGCCCTCTGACCACCACCAGTAGGCAACGGGTGAAGTGTCTTGCCCAAGGACACAACGACCAAGACTGTCCAAGCCGGGGCTCGAACCGGCAACCTTCCGATTACAAGGCGAACGCCCAACTCTTGAGCCACGATCGCCCGAAATATGCACAGAGCAGGTGAGGAGAGGGGTACGACAGTGAGTGTCTACAGCCGTGCGTAAAACATAGTGAAGGGTCTGTCATGGGTTAGCGGTTAGCTTTGACTTTGATAATTGTAGTATTGTGGGATCATCTTGACAGAAAATGAAACAAAAGACATCCAACATCCAAAGAAGAGCATCAGAATGTCCCTCAAGAACCTGGAGAGCCTTTACAAAAAACTTAGCCTAAGAGAGCTCATACTGTGAAATATAAATGCTGACAAACTCTGTGTTTACCTGTGTATTTGCACTTGTTTCAATATATCATTGCATAGTATGTACAGTGTAATGTAGATGAAGGTGTTTATTATTAAGGGGGAAAAATCCTAAATGCCCCCTCCCCCTCCTGTGGTGGTGGTAGTGTGATGGTTGGAGTTGTTTTGCTACCTCAGGACCTGGAAGACTTCCTGTGGTAAATGGAACCATGAATTCTGCCGTCTACCAAAACATCCTGAAGGAGAGTGTCAGCCATCTGTTCAGGACCTCAAGCTGACCTCAATGATCCAAATATACCAGCAAGTCCACCTCTGAATGGCTTAAAAAAACAAAACAAAATTAAGACTTTGGAGTGGCCTCCCCAGTCCTGACCTGAAATCGATTGAGATGCTGTGGCATGACCTTCAAAAGGTGGTTCATGCCTAAAAAGCCTTCAAAATGGCCGAATTACAAAAATTCTGCAAAATGAGGGTTAAAATTCCTCCACAGCGCTGTTGTCATTGACTCATTGTCAATTATTGCAAACGCTTGATTGCAGTTGTTGCTGCTGAGGGTGACCCAACCAGGTAATGAAGCTTATGAAGCAGTAAGTACGCATGCGCCATCCAGCGTGCAGCCTGTTACAGTCGCTCCTGCTTTTTCTCTTAGTTTAGCTCTTTTTTCTTACGTATTCTTTTTTGTTCTGACTTGTATTTTCATCCGTTTATTTTCTTTTACTCAATCATGTGGATTGAGAGAGTTTTTGTTCTTCTGGTGGCCGTGGAACTGTTACTTTTATCAAGGAACGGGACCGCGGCACATCTCCTACACGCACGGACTGTTTACTCCAGAGATCAGCTGATCGCCCTGATGCCGGCCGGCTCGCTGGCCAGGCCCGCAGAAGTACCAGCTGAAATTTGGAGGAAAACACTTCGGGGATGCAGAGGTCAAGGACAGAAGAGAAGAAAAAAGGAGACGGTGAGACAGCGGAGGCTCGAAGCGAGGAGGAGGTTTAAACCGTGTCTGCCGTCTATCGTGATGGGAAATGTGCGATCGTTAGCGAATAAAATCGACGAGCTCTCAGCACTGGTACGGAGTCAGAGGGAATACCGAGAGTGTAGCCTGATGTGTTTCACCGAATCATGGCTGCACCAGGACATTCCCGATGAGAATGCTTCCGTGGAAGGCTTCCACACTGTTCGGGCGGACACGGACAGCATCGCTAGCGGTAAGCGGAAAGGAGGTGGGCTTGCTGTTTTAGTTAACAACCGGTGGTGTAACCCTGCCAACATAACAATCAAAGAAAGGATTTGTTGCCCGGACACTGAACTGTGTGCTGTTGGACTCAGGCCATATTATTTACCCAGGGAATTCTCTCACGTCATCTTGGTGGCTGTTTATGTTCCTCCCTCTGCTAACCCCACAGCTGCATGTGACACTATCCACTCTGCCATAGCTCGGCTACAGACTCAGCACCCGAGTGCCTTTATTGTGATCTCGGGTCACTTCAACCATGTATCACTGGACAATACACCAACATTCAAACAATATGTGGACTGTCCCACCAGGGGAGAGAAAATTTTAGACTTACTGTATGCTAACGTCAAGGATGCATACAGCTCCTCCTCCCTCCCCCCACTTGGTAGGTCAGATCATAACCTGATTCACCTCACCCCCCGCTATGTGCCCATTGTGAGGAGGGAACCTGTGACCACCAGGACTGTCAGGAGGTGGTCAGAGGAGGCCTTAGCAGAACTACAGGGCTGTTTCGAGGTGACCGACTGGGAAACACTCTGTGAGCCTCACGCCGAGGACATCAGTGGGCTTACTGAGTGTATCACAGACTACATAACTTTCTGCACCGACTCCATTGTTCCAGCTCAGACTGTTCATTGTTACCCAAATAACAAGCCGTGGGTGACTAAGGACATCAAAGCCCTCCTCAACAACAAGAAGAGGGCTTTCAGAGGGGGCAACAAAGAGGAGGTGAGGAAGATCCAGGTGTTACTAAAGGACAAGATCAGAGAGGCTAAGGACAATTACAGGAGGAAGCTGGAGTGGAAACTCCAGCAGAACAGCATGAGAGAGGTGTGGAGGGGCATGAAGACCATCACTGGATTCAGGCCAACCAACAGCAGGGGAGCTGAGGGAGGTGAGAATAGAGCCGACGAGTTGAATCTGTTTTTCAATAGATTCGACACCACAGTGTCTGCTCCCACCCCCACAACCTCACCTGCAGTCAGCCTGGAATCCAGAGCCACACCACTGTGCCAGCCTCTCTCTTCACATGGCGCTGTTGCCTCCTGTGAGATTCCTGACACCCCTCCCCCACCCATCACCTTCACTCAATACCAGGTTGAGATGCAAATGAGGAGACTTCACTCAGGCAAGTCTGCTGGACCAGACGGAGTGAGTCCCCTTGTCCTCAAGACCTGTGCCCCCCAGCTGTGTGGAGTCTTTCATAAACTGTTTATGCTGAGTCTGAGTCTGCAGAGGGTCCCGGTGATGTGGAAGACATCATGCCTCGTCCCTGTACCAAAGACGCCACGTCCCAGTGGCCCCCAGGATTACAGGCCCGTGGCATTGACCTCCCACATCATGAAGACCCTGGAAAGGCTCATCCTGGACCAGCTGCGACCCATAGTAAGACCACATCTGGATCCCCTTCAGTTCGCTTATCAGTCTCGTCTCGGAACAGAGGACGCCATCATCTACCTGCTCAATCGTGTCTACACCCATCTGGACCAGCCGGCGAGCACTGTGAGGGTCATGTTTTTTGACTTTTCTAGTGCTTTCAACACCATCAGGCCGACCCTCCTGGGTGATAAGTTAGCAGCGATGCAGGTGGATGCTTCTCTGGTGTCCTGGATTGTTGATTACCTGACAGGAAGGGATGATCTGATATCCTCGTGTTGGTGTGGTTCCCAGACCATCATGAAAATTTTGTTCCAGGTTCAACATTGCAAGTGACCAATCACATTGTTGTGACGTTATTCTTTTGCGCGCCAAGCCATTCGTGCATTTATGAAATTCCAATGTTGCAAGGACAATATCAATTCTGCTTGCTGTTTATTAAAGGGTTACGGTTAGGGTCAGGGTCCGTTGATCGGTGGACAGAGGCGGTTTCACGCAGCTTTAGTACAGTTTTTTGTTTTACACCGTTTTTTCCCGAAGTCGCAAAAGTGTGACGTCACAACATTCTGATTGGTCACTTGCAATGTTGATCCTGGAACAACATTTAGTATGATGATCTGGGAACAACACCAACACGAGGATATCAGATCAACCGACAGGAAGACCACAATATGTACGTCTCCCACAGTGTGTGTCTGACAAGGTGATCAGCAACACAGGGGCACCACAGGGGACTGTCCTCTCCCCCTTCCTCTTCACCCTCTACACCACAGACTTCAGCCACTGCACAGAGACCTGCCATCTTCAGAAGTTTTCTGATGACTCTGCGGTGGTTGGATGCATCAACAGGGATGATGAGACAGAGTACCGGGCTGTGGTCGACTCCTTTATCACGTGGTGTGAGCAGAATCATCTGCAGCTCAACGTGGCAAAGACCAAGGAACTGATCGTGGACTTCAGGAAGACCAGGAAACACTTGACCCCTGTTTCAATCCAGGGGGTCAGTGTTGACATTGTGGAGGACTATAAATACCTTGGAGTACACATTGACAATAAACTGGACTGGGCTAAAAACACCACAGCACTTTACAGGAAGGGCCAGAGTCGTCTCTATTTTTTGAGGCGACTGAGGTCCTTCAGCATCTGCCAGAAAATGCTGAGGATTTTCTATGAGTCTGTTGTGGCCAGTGCGATCCTCTATGCTGTTGCATGCTGGGGGAGCAGGCTGAGGGTCGCAGATGCCAACAGACTTAATAAACTAATCCGTAAGGCCAGCAATGTTGTGGGGATGGAGCTGAACTCCCTCAAGGTGGTGTCGGAGAGGCGGATGCTGTCCAAGATAAAGACAATGTTGGATAACACCTCCCACCCACTCCATGACATGTTGGTCAGTCACAGGAGCTCGTTCAGTGAGAGACTGAGATTACCGAAAAGCACCACTGAACGACACAGGAAATCATTCCTGCCTGTGGCCATCTCCCTGTACAACGCATCCACTTAACACACTGTTTGCTGCTACAACTACACATGTTTCTTTTCCAACTATTTATTTATGAGTGACTTATGTATGTATGTATGTATATATATGTATATATTGTACTATTCATAGTTAGTGTATTGTCTGTCTTGTCTTAATGTTGGTTTATGTTGGTTTATAATGGAGCACTGTAATAATTTCCCCCAGGGATCAATAAAGTATTCTGATTCTGATTATCTGTCATCACACATCTGCTTCCCAGCTGTTGCAGCTAATCTAAGCATTAAATCACTTCCACTTTCCCACACTGTCAAGCTGATTGTGACATCACTGGTCAGCCTTCATTCCCTGCACTTCAAAGCTCACTGCGCATCTGTCATTCTCCCCATCACCAGCTCTCACATGTCACTCAGGCTCCATTCAAGCCTCCATCTTCATCTCCACCACCAGCCTCTAGACTCCGGGGTGTCCTGCCCTGGTCCTAATTCGCATGGCCACTGGGATTCTGTTCTGCTGTGATGGGCTATCGGAGATTAACCACCAAATACCACAAACACACAGTTTTCATTCTAAGATGAGCTTTACCGCCAAGTATTGTCATATAGGAAAGGGGTTTTCTTCTGCACGTGGAAACTGGACGATTTGTCTCCAGATGTTTTTCACAGGAGGTTTTAGCTGGAAAACGGATCAAGAAAGCAGGATTACTAACAAGGTATAGGTAAGGCAGATAGAGAGGTTTAAATGGTTAATTATTCATCTGATTTCACATTGATCCGTGTGTTTGATTTAAGTGGACTCAGTTACTGAATTTTCTGACAGCTCTTCTGGCAGTTCTTCCACTGACTGAATAAAGTAGGTCTTAAGTATATTTGCAGTCATAAGTCAGAGACTGCACTCCGTTTATATTTAAATTTTTGTCTCATCTTTCCTTTGCTCGGATTCTGCTTTCTGAGTCTAAAATCTCTCCAAATAACAGAGCTATTACCACCAGCACAAAATTATCCTACATACTGGATCTTTTCTTAATGCTGTAATGAAAACTGTAAAATACTACTACTACTACTAATAATAATAATAATAATTCCTACATTCACGAGGAGCTCGTAAAGCGGCATGCGCATTCTCCACTGTGGGACGAATGGTGCGTTCAGGAACGCCCTCATGTCATTCTCGCTAGCCAATGGGATCCAGCCTGGGAACAGGCGTTTCAACGTTGCACTGCTTCCACAGCGGACTTGGACCCCGTTTCTGCCGTTATGTGCACTGAGTAAGTCAGAGATCATGTCTCTCCGTGTGTTAGAACTAATCTTCTTCTTCTACTTCGCCACTCATATTCCGATCACATTATTTATTGACTTACAAGCTCTGCTGCCTGAACACGTGTACCCCCAACCGGTGAGTTACTTTAAATAAACACACACACGCACGCACATTTCCAGCTACAACTTAATGCACACTTTTCCCCTCCAGCTGAAGGACCTTCTGAAATGGTACGCAGCCGACTTCAAAGACCCCATGGTGCTGGACCCCCCGGAGTGGTTCAAGTCCTTTGTTTTCTGCGAGGCTTTGCTTCAAACACCGTTTTTCCCCATTGCAGCGTACGCTTTTCTGAAAGGTCAGTTAACACGAAAAGTGGCTGGTTGAGCCAAACTTTACTAAAATCATCATAATAAATCAAAGCTACTCACCCACCCAGCCAACCGCGCACTTTCTCAGGTCAGCTGCTCTCCTAGTAGTGATGGGTCGTTCGCGAACGAAATGGCTCTTAGAGCCGACTCCTTGAAGTGAACGACGGGAGGTTTTTTTTTCTTTCTTTCTCTCACCCTCTCTCTCGCACTTTTTTTTCTGCTTCACTCCACAGCGAGCCTTGTGCTTTACGCTGAGCAGAGGGGGGAGGGGCGGTAGTTACTCAGTAGCACAGGAACAGAGCGGGAGGGAGAGAGAGAGAGAGCAGGGACAACAACGTCACATTAGAAAGGTATAGTAATCATCTACAACTATTTTCAGTTGCAGATGATAAAGGATTCAGAAAGTTTATTCATGCAGGTCCATATGACAGAGAATATGCATCTTCTTTTTGTTTTCATATTTTAATTTATATTTAATTGTGTTGTGGTTTGCAGTGTTTTGTGTTGTTTCATTTTAAATTTGTTTAAAAAGAAAAAGCTGAACATTTAAATAGTTAAAAGTTGAAATGTGAATAGTTGATTTTTGTATTATATGATTTATTTATTACATTTTATGTGGAGTGAATAAATAAAAGTATATTTACAGTGGCCCCTACAGACAAAGCACGTACAAACTCCAAAACACGTAAAAACACGTACAAACTCCAAAACACGAAAAAATTCCAAAACACGTAAAAACTCAGAAGCACATAAAAACTCAAAACACGTACAAAAGACAACAGAAGTGCTCCAGGATGCTGGGCGCAGTGTTGAGCTTTTGTTACCTACTGGCTACACAAGCCAGCAAGTACCAACGACCGGATTTGGTGTGTGGTAGTAACAGGTAAATGAACTTTTTTTTTAATTATTTGAATATATATACGAGTGCCTGTGTATAAATACACAAACAATACACACATGCTTTCAGTTGTGTAATTTAAGTGATCTAGTAGCTCTGCTTTGGAAGTTCAGTTCATGCTAGAAATGTGTTTTGGAGTTTGTACGTGGTTTGTCTCTAGGGGCCACCGCATATATTTATATATAAACATATAAATAAAACCACTTTTTTTTACGTTAGTAATTCCTTTTGTGCATAATTTTATATTATTGTTAATAATAAATTAATTAAAGCAACAAAACAACCCGAAGATCCGGCCGGAGCCGAAAGAGCCGGCTCTTTTTAGTGAGCCGAACCGAAAGAGCCGGATCTCTAAAAAGAGCCGGAAATCCCATCACTATCTCCTAGTAGGACAGAGACGCTGGTCAAAGGCGACCTCTGTCGGCCTTTATGTTGCCTTACCATCAGACATCTACTGCCTCAAGTGTTTGTAACCAAACTGCAGCTCAGCCAGGGGCGTTTCCAGGAAATGACCAAGAACCAGTGAGGGTGGAGAAAATGTCACCCGGGCCACCACCACACTGTATTATACACACAAATAATAAAGATGAAGGGAATTGAATTTTCTGTGCTTGTTGGAAACAAACAAAACGTCTGCATTGCCTTGGATGATTCACAGACTTGGCGTCACAGGTTTTCTGTGTCTTACGTCCTTTCTCCCAATCGCTCAAACAGGTGGTTGTAAGTGGATCCGGATTCCTGCCATTGTGTATTCCACACACGTGGCCACCACATTGATCCCAATCCTCGCCCACATCCTCTTCTATCAGTTCCCTCTGAAACCCAATCCTGGTCCTCAGACTGTCCAGGAGCGCTGGTTGCTAGTCTCCATATATGCACCATACCTGTTGGTGCCTGTGCTGCTCCTCCTCACCATGCTGATGTCCTCGACATACAACGCCTCCTCTAAGCCTGGGAACGTGTCAGCTAAGGCCAAGAAGAAGAACTGAAGTGCCACAAGACAATATTATCTAATTTACTGTGATTTTAAGAGATCTTTTTCTACATTTGTGAATGTATGAACATGTATGTGTAAGTCTGTGTGAGTCACACCGTTTATCAGGAAGAAGCTGCCGTCGTGAACCATCCAGAACTGTCACTTTTAATGTTGACCTTTCAATAAAATCCATATTATTGTGATTTTTGTTCTGATGTTTCTCTTTGGGTTTAGACATACCCCTATCTAAATGATCTAGCTTCTCTGTTTCAGGAGGCTTAAGCCCATCCTTTGTACTATATCTCTGCCTTATACAGGAACATAAACCATTTTGGGGTTTTTTTGTTTTGTTTTTTTGGTGGGGGTGGGGTGAGGGGTGCTTATTAAACCTCATCTTCTTATTGGTGCTGTCAGAGAGGCTAGTGTAAGATACAGGTACATGTGAAACTTCCAGTCAGGATGTTTGTTTTTGAACACTTAATAATTAGACAACAGATCATCTTCACTGGGAGTCTAATTGACATTTCTCATTTTAAAGGACTCAAAGTAGAAGATGAGCCTGCAGTAATACTGCAGTAATGATATTATATACAGATATAATGATGTAGAAATTAAATAGAAAGGCAGACTTTGTTTACTGTTGTGACTTTTAGCTATTTAAACATCCTTAATGAGAAATCTATACATGTCACCTTTCTTC
Organism: Diplotaxodon limnothrissa; assembly: GCF_057381915.1. NCBI lineage: Eukaryota > Metazoa > Chordata > Actinopteri > Cichliformes > Cichlidae > Diplotaxodon > Diplotaxodon limnothrissa. The sequence continues at coordinate 2,347,013 of NC_140609.1, read as the reverse complement.
AAGCCAAACACTCAGGAGTGGTGCGTCACATGTAGATAAAGGGATAAGCTGTATTTGTTCGTGGAAATGCTTTGTCATGAAAGAGTTTAAACAAACTCTTGTTTTATCTCTTATATTGATTTTCTTACAGTTGTTTTAAGTCGATTAAAAATGTGCTCTTTTGCCCACTGACCCTGCACATACATTTGAACATCTCCCGTATCACACTGTTCGGATACAGTCAGCTAGATAAAAGGCTCCACTAAGTGAACGTTTCTTTCAGTAATTCAAGTTGTTCTTATTATTAATCTTTTATGGCGTCTGTTTGGCTGTGTTTTTACAGCGCACCTCCACGTCTCCAGGCTCTCTTCCTGGAAGGGTGGAGGCTCGCCTTCACCTCCTTCACAGAAGGGATTCTGGGTGTGTGTGCCAGTCCTTAGTTACAAAAGACATTTTTTTTAAGTTGTTGCACAAGTTAAAATGTCCACTCAGCTTTGTCCTTTTACTGCTATTTTTCCCAGCCCCAGAGGGTGTAGACTTTAAACACTAAGCAAGACAAGATGTGTCGTTAATAACAGTGTATGTATTATTTTGCTGACAAACGGTGGTTTTTCCCCTCTTTTAAATATATTTGCTGTCATATTGTATAGTTACATATAGTTAGATGTTTAATTAACCCCCTTCTCACACAACTTTTGTTGTTTAACCATTGTTAAAATATCCATTGTTTCACGTTTAAATAGGATATATGTCAAAAAACACTAATAAAATATATGAGCTACATGTGTTAAAGGCAACATCCTCCTCCTTCACCCCTAATTTCCCAGAATTCATTGTGATCATTTTTTAAAAATAAGAATATCAACTAGAGTTAATCTAAACAGCCATCAAACATCGTTGATAAAATGTATCGTTTTATCGCTGTGAGTCTTATTTGTACGAACAGTCCTAGACTGCCGGGACTAACCTTTGCAGCGGAAGGAAGGGTCTATGTTGGCCTTCGCGGACGGAGAGACTATAAAAGGAAATATGGCACTAAGTTTCTGTATTGTTTAAGTCAACGGCAGAGTAGGCGGCTCTGCTGTATTTTGAGAAGTGACAGCACTGTACGGGGATTTAAATACTGCACAGTATATGTACAGGCAGACTTACAGTCGTTGCGTTTGGAAGCAGATTTAATCGAAGGTGACAGTTACTTCCAGAGGCAGCGTTAGCTGTCCTGCCAGACTCGACGACGAAGGAAACAACGAAGTGTTTTTGTTATTTACACGGATGAAATTTATACTAACCGGGGAGACGTCTGTGTTTTTCCAACAGCTCTTATGGACCTGGGCTTGCTGTCGAAGAAGACAGATAATAGGGACTAACAGTCCTGTGTTGATGTTTTACGCTAACATGGTCTGTGTATTAGCTCCCTGATGCTGGCTAGCTTCATAGGTTGCTACAGCTTGTATGTTTTAGCTTGAGTCTGGATTTATTGTCAAGTATCGGGACAGGTATCCTTACGTTCTTATACTTCTTAGTATGTTCCTAGGCGCTGTTTACATGACGCTTGGTATAGCCAAAGGGCTATATCACTGTCAGGCTAACAGATAGCTCACTGTCTGCATCTGCAAGATTGGCATCATGTAGACTGTCCCTCTGAACGGGTTAGGTGACCAGGACACGCAATGTGCTAGTGAGCGTCCTTAGAGTGCTTTGCAAAGCTGGATTGAAGCTACTGAACTAGGTGAACGAGTGACAGCTGGCACGGATATAGTTTAGCTCAGACTGAGTTAGCCATGCTTAAACTCGTCCGTTGTGTGTGATATTGCAAACATCCCAGCCTGCTTGGAGGGCATGTGAATGCATCATGTCCTGGCTGCATCTCTTATTTATGCAATAACGCACACCAGAGCAGCCTGTCATGAAATAATTCCGCAGTGCAAGAAGCAGCAGCATCATCAGGACTCAGTCGATAGCTTGCCCTGGGATTTTTTTTCCTCTAAAGAGGACAGCGTCATCCAAGGATAACCAACTGTGCCCAGCTGGACCATCGGTCATTCACAATGGAAACTGTGGGAGATTTTGAGTACAGCAGAAAAGATCTGGTTGGACATGGAGCCTTTGCTGTGGTGTTCAAAGGAAGACACAGGAAGGTAAATAAATCAGTTGCACATTTGCATCCCCTCCTTTACTTCATCTTGCAGGGAAAGGGAGAGCGAGCAGACAACTCGTTTGGAAATCTGGGTCAGTCAGTAGAACTGGGGACTGCTGCTCTGCAGCACTATATCACCCTTTTTTGTGGGGAAAGATAATATTTTCAAGCACTTTCATAACTAAACCCCTGCATCCTGGCTGATGTAATGTGGAGTCATGCTGTGACAGGTGATTATGGTGCCATTTCACCAGCCTGATGGGAGGTGCATGAGTGCATTTATGCTATTTCGTTCATTCATGATCGAGATGAGTCAGGCAGCTGTGAATGACTTGCTGACGTACTAAGGCAGGAGGGAGCATGGGGGGTGCAGTGTTTTTCCTTTTGCCTTTTTAAGCAGAAGAGCTTTACTTATGTAAGAGCTGCACAACATTCATTCACACTGAACCACAGAGAGATCATTAAGCTCAGAAAGTGGATTAAATTGCTAACATTTCCCGGAGTGGGGCTTTCCGTGACAGAAGAAGCTTAGGATGGGGTGGGTTTATATATGTGTGACAGAGATGCAGGCCATGACATCACGGTGGCCCAGTGCTACTGGTGTGAAACAGATGGTCCTGAATTCCTGAACTGAAGCTGCATCAGAGCATCCCCGGAGCCAAGCTTCTATCTCACTGTGACAATCGATTACCAGCTCAGAGCCTGGAAACTCTGAAACATATGTGTCTGTGTAAACAATCCCTGTGTGTGGTCACATGCTTCCATGTCAGGTTAAAACAGACCTGGCATGTGATCAGTGTGTTTACTAATTTAGTCCCATCATCTGCACTCTGTTTAGCCTATTTATAGGATTGTGTGGGCTCACAGGCGCAGGACAGTTGGAGGCACCTGGATGCATCAGACCTAATGGATTGATTCATTCCTCGGGCGGTGTTGGATGTTGCATATGGTCTCATGTTGCACTGAAATATCAATTTATTATGCAGAGTCTGTTCACAGATAAGATAGACCGGGGGCTAGTTTGAGAAATGTCTTTTGGCTTCTGTGGGTAATTCCCCCTCGAACTTTGAAACAACAAATGTCGGAAAAGAAATAAATGTATTTGGTGTGAATATCACACTTTTTCACTTTGTGTTTTATTCCTAGACTTTATATAAATGATGTAACAACTGTGACATCGCCCACTGGTTTTGGACTGCATTTAAGACCCTCAACATTGTCTCTGCTGCCCTGTTGTTGTTGTGTTTTTTTTTTTTCAGATAGAAATGACCATATTTGGACTGTTGGGTGGAGAGCTATGTTATCAGCTATTGCTAGCAAGTCAATAGGAACAGTTCAGCCAGCCCAGTTAGTGGCAATGAGGTGACAGATATATGACTGCTGTATTTTTTGAGGCGAATGAATATAATATACATTACACCAAATATGTTATCACCTTAGAAACTACCAAAATCAAATTCTTTCTGGTATTTAATGCAAAACAAGCACCCCCTCCTTTCAAAAATAAAGGGGTAATTTTCCTCACCCAAAGTGGGTCTGTAGGGGAGGACTGTGCAAGTCAGCGCTACCAGTCTGTATAGATAAGACAGTGAGTTGTTTACCTGATTTTTCTGGCCAAATGATAAACAAAGGTTCATTTTATTTTATGTGAAATACGACTTAAATGTATAAAAAATAAAATTAAGATTAAATTCTGTAAATCTGTAATTGCAGTTTTCCTTTGGGGCCATGCTGTGGGTGTGATTTTGTTTAACTCATGTTAGAATGATGCAGAATTGTTACATTTTAAAAATGCTTTCTTAACTTTTCATAATAATATAACAAATTATAATATTTTCTCAATGCAAGTTTTATTCTTTGAAACATGAATCGTAGAGATGTATTCATAACCACTGGTTTTAATTGACTGGATGTTGATCTACCCAATGTTTTCAGGACAAGGACATTTCAAATTCAAATTCTGTTTGTCACGTACACAGTCATACACAGTACGATATGCAGTGAAATGCTTAGACAACTGCTCGTGACCTAAAGAAAAAAAGGAAAAGGCTATGAATAAGATAGGAAATAAATATGAAAAATTAAAAAGGGTAAATTTAACTAGGAAGGAATAAAATATAAAAAATTAAGGTTAGAAATGAAATAACTGTACAACACAAATTAGAATGAAGGGTAAATTTAACTGGGAAAGAATAAGATAAAATATATAAATTAAAGTTGAAAATAAAATAACTGTACAACAAAATACACAATACACAATATAGAAATATATAAGAATGTATGAAGGTGTATATATATATATATTTTTTTATATTATACGCGCGCACACACACACACAATAACAGCAGCTGTACAAGTATTAACTGGAAATGAAGAATATAGTGACCAGTGTTGTGCGATCCACATCATGTCTTGTGCAGTGCAAATATGCTTAAAGTGATTTTAAACTTTGTGTACAATGAGTGGCTCGCATAAGCTATGAAGAGCGCTGCTCACAGTGCTCTGGTCCTACTTTCAGCTGTCCAGTCTCACCTTCAGCTATATCTGGTTGCAGTGTTATTGACTATAATCTCTTTGATGCTCACAGGTCTGTAATCAGCTGTGATTCATAAATGAGATAATGCTTTATCCTGGAAAATGAACACGTGCTTCTGTCGCGCTCAACAGGGCAAATCTGGTGACTCCACCTTTTCATAACTCTTATGTGGCAATTAGCTAGGTTTGAGCAAATACATTTCCTTTATATTGTACAATAAAGGCATCCTGATCCAAGAGCTCATCTGGAAACAAGATATTGCTCTAACAGTCATCTGAGCGCCTTGTCACTGAGTGCAGAACCTTGCTGTCAGAAAGCCAGTTGACCCGGTGTCACTGGGACAGCTAAAATTTCCTTCGTCCTTCACGAGAACTTGTCCACTGCAGTGCCAACAGCATTTTGCATGTGCTAGAAAAATCAAAGCCATATCAGTTTAATTTTGAAGTGTAAATTCACATCAATGATAAGATGTAACCTTAGATTTTGGAGAAAAATAAAATCTAGAGTTTTTGATGTGTGGCAGAATGTTTAGCCAGATAGCCACAGGGGTTAGGGTTGCCATCATTGATGAGGACCTGGAAATCAGGGGGATAAATTTGGCTGCTCTTGCCTTTAAAGTTAATGGACTGATTAGATTGCTGTCTGTAAGTCTCATGCCTTCTTTGTGGTTCATGCTGACTCATCGGCACGGTGTAGGGTATAGAAAATACACTTGTATGAGTGTTTGTGACAGGGTGAATGAGGCTTGTATTAAACAGTGCTCAGTGTAGAACACCATGCAAACATTCGGTCAGTTAGACAGAAGTTGATGTTAAAGATTCCCAGTGTGGTTCGAAGACTTCTAGGGCATCCTGTAAACACAGATTGATTGGGCTGAGCTTATGACCTCACGTACATATTGCTATTGTGCTCACACTGTCCGTTATCTCTCTTTCACCTCCACCTCCAGTCTTGATCTTACATGATAAAGTCTGTTACCTTAGCGTGCCTCGTCTAAAACCGAGGCAGTGTTTGCTAAGACTGAATAATAAAACACTCTGGTAGAGCTTTATCACACACTAAATCCCACATGTGTGTTTCTGTTGGGCTGTCTCCGAGGTATATTGATCACAATACGAGTTGGCCAGGATGTTACGGGTTTCAGGTCAACAAAAATATTTCCTGAGTGAAAGGATGGTTGCCTCTAGCCACAACTAACTCATGCACTTTCTCTATTGGTTTTAAGTGGTCAGCCTGCAGCGTCAAGGAACTCAAAACCTCAAGAGGAAACGTATGAGTGGCAGCATTAAAAATTCAATCTGAACTGTTGTGCAGGAACATCCTTGTTAACTTCTCACGTGATCTGTTTCCTCTTGTTTTGTGTTGTGTAGAAGACTGATTGGGAGGTGGCCATCAAAAGCATTAACAAGAAGAACCTGTCCAAGTCCCAGATCCTTCTTGGGAAGGAAATCAAAATCTTGAAGGTGAGCATGACCCTGAATTTAATTCCCTCCTTTTTTCCTCTTTACTGGAGTCGACTCGACTTGAGCGTGCACCTTATAAAATCCGGCCCAGATAGAAACATGAATGAAAGTGACCCGATTAACTTCCGTAGGCTAGTTGATGCTCCTGCTAATGCTTTTCACTTTTCTGCTCTTTTTGCTCAGGAGCTGCAGCATGAAAACATTGTGGCACTTTATGATGTCCAGGTAAGTTTGGGAATCTTTTAAAGTAATGTACGTCTTTAGTGTTTGATTTAATTTTAGTATGCAGCTTCTTTAACTACTGTTTCATCGTTTGTTTGTGTCTGAGAGGATGAGCTTCTAAAGTCCGTGGTAGAAAAACAGAAATTTTCAAAATGAACCTTCATCCAAAAAGATCACCAAGCGTAAGAATATGTTCAGCTAGCCTAACCTGGGATTGGCTATGGTTCAATGCACAGGCAGTACGTGAAAGCTGGATGAAGCCATATTAAAGTTACACATTGGTTTACTGTTATTTCAAGCTGCCAGCATTTTGGCCATACGTTTAAACGGATGTGATTGAATGATATTGTAGAGGTGCGGATTATCAGGCTGCGCTGGCAGTATACTTATCCGTTGGTAAGTTAGAAATGAACATTTGTTAGCATGTTATGGACATAATTCAAATGTATGTTGCTAAATAATGTGAAAGTAAAATGTAAATATATCCTCAAACATGAGTCACATCTGCAGCTGTTGTGATTGTGAGATCAGCAGCAACTGTCTCTGATAGCTATGATAACATGTTATATGAATTTCAAAAAAGAAATGATAATGTTGTTGTTCAGTGCCACATATAGCATAAGTCATGGACGCTTAGGATGATGAACGGGTGACACTAAACTGTGATGATGCCGTAGATCTTTTGTGCCAACGAGATCACGCACGCTGTCCTGGTTATCACACCGCTATCTTAATCACTTTATTTGGGATCTCTGAGTATTAAGAGCTGAGCAGCAGCTTGTCTTCTTAATCTGATAACTTTGGCACAACTAGTCAGAATTTATCTTAGTGAAGGGATCATTAAGGAATGTTTAAATAAATAAAAATACTTTGGTTAAAAAATTATTTTATTGCATTAGTCACTTGGTCTTGTTGTTTTGCCGTACATAGGCTTTCCTAGATGGGAATATTGATGACAAACTTAGAGGCAGCTGAATATTGTTACAAAGTGTATGTGGTTTTTGTCCATCCACAAACATGTTTGCGGGCGTTCATGCGCCGGCATACGCCCTCGGCCTCGCTACTGCCACAGATGCAGTTTCTGCTGGAAACGCTAAGTCTGTGGGTAAACTTGTCTGTGTTTCTAGACATGAGTGAACTCAAGCAAAACTCCTAGTGAGGGTAAAAAATCTGATTCTGAACTCGCCTGCTTTACTCTGATCTCAGCTGTTGGCATTAACAAAGCAGCTCAAGTTCACAAACTAAGCCTGTTAACCTCCTTAAATGTGTCAAAGTGCATTAGTGTTATATGATGGTGTTAAAACCGTTAACTCTGACAAACACAATAAAAGCTTCCAGAATTCCTGAATACAATCTGGCGGCCATGTGACTAATTACCCAGAGTGCTTTGCAGTTACAGTTAAGTAAGTCTATCATTTTGGCCTTTTCTATGGCTCACATGCACATCGAGCTTGATGTGAAAATGCTGTTATATGCATTTCTAAGAGTAGATCACAGCACCACAAGAAAATAGTCGTAATATGTTGCAGTCAAATTAGTAGAAAAGTGTTTTAATCTGAAAGGCCAACCTGTCAGTGCAGTCAGTCTGCTGCTGAGCTGCCCATGTTCACGTTAGGAGGAAAACAAAAACTTTAGCTTACTTGTGTAACCCCGGTTCTCAGAGTAGCATGACTGCAATGTCTCACTATTGGATGCGCCTCCCTGCGTATTCCTCAAAAGCATTTATCTCATTCCGCCAATCCTGATTGGCTGGTGAAGGCGACGGCCATGTCGGGCAGAGCCATCCACCCTTAACTAGCTTGCGCTATTACACGGTGGTTATTCAAAAACCTCTTCTCGCTTCGCAGCAAATCTTAAACTTAGCTAGCTAGCTTAACTGTCCACAGACAGGAGTGTTAGCTGTTTCCCGTCGCCAGGCGCTTGCTACCTTTGCTCATCTCTCCTGAACCCGGATCTTCACCACAGATCGGGCATCATACCATTTACCTCCGGTTAGATCCCCTTTAGACCTAACAATTATACATTCATTGTTAGTTAGTGGTGCTGGTTTCAGTCATTAAGGAAATGTACTGTTTATATGATTGGGGAAACCTGCTGTCAGCTGAGGCTGAAGAAGAAGTCACTTAGAAAACACTACGTCCAGAAGGACGGGGTCAGCGTTTGTGGATTTCTTTACCTGGACGAGCGTGCGTCGAGACTGGAGTCAGGAGAGCCTTTGATTGTATTTTTCAAAGCTGTCTGTCTGTAGTGTTTAGCAGTGGTTGAGCCGTAGATAATGTTGTGATGCATTAATGATGGAGTTAGTTTCCTACACAGACTGTTGTTCACTGATGGTGGGTGTGAGAGAGGCTGTTCTGCATTTACTCCACACATGTTAAACAAATGTTTGATTTTGAATTTTTTAAAGGCAGAAAACTTGCAGTCACGAATAAATGACGTGATTTACTCCACTTTGCTGATGTCTGTCACAAGGCGAGCGCACAGTAGGATGGTTCTGACAAGAATGCTGAAAAACCCGTTCTTCAAACTGCTATGTTGTTTATATCCTCTGTTATATTGGTTCATATCAGCAAGCAGTAAAAAGGTTCTGTTTAGATGTCCAGAATTGGCTGTAATACCATAACTACTAATTTACCACTTCAAATGTGATGGTGAAGCACATCCCACATAGCAATGGTACTTCCTGTGTTTGCGTAAGCCTCCCTCTGGGATCCTGCTGGTCAGCCTTTCCACCGGTCCACTCCTCCCACCATGTCCTCATCCCTTCATCACCCATCCACTCTCCTGCTGATGTAATAGATCTCTTCCACAAGCAAGTGGCTGAGGAACCCATTAGTCAGGGTGCGTTTCCAGCAGGGATGAGATGCTCAAGTTTCTGAGTTTCATATTTAATCAGGTGTTTGGGGGGAGAAATGGTTACATCATGAGAAAATAAGAGACTCACATAAAAGAGAAGGCACACAAAAAGTCGTGGTTGGTAGAGGTCAGTGAAATTATGAGATCATCCCACTGATACTTGACTTTAGTGTGCAAATCTGTTTATCATACTGACAGAATTGGGGTTTAAAGAACCCAAACCCAACATGATGTTTGTGGCATGAGATGAGATACTGCTGCTGTTTTTGGCTTAAAAGCATTTTAGTCACTCCCAGCACTCTTTCAGTTGTGTGGTTGCAGTTCCTTCGTACTCGTACACTTTGGGTCGTGATTTTGTTTACCTGAGCTCTGTCACCTCTTGCTTGCATGTCTGAGACGGTCACCAAGCTTTGCCTGTCACCGCTTCAGGCACAGTGTCTCCGTGTCTTTTCTTAGCAGCTGCATCTTTTTTTACTGTCCCTTTAGTGTTCCCTGTGCTAGCAGAACAATGCTGCGTGGCAGGCTGGGCTCCCTTGGCGGTTATCTGTACTGTCTGGTGTATTACAAGCCTGGCAGCTGTCACTTCCCATTATTTATACGTGATATATATTTCACTTAACCCCCCAGCTCCCCCACTTGACCTGTTCCCAGCTCTATTAGCTGTTGTTTGAAGCATGTGTTGTATGTATGGGCTTACCAGACACAACAGGAAATGTGACCCAAACCAACTTGTGCAACCGTCCTAGCCGCTGTATTAGGAGCATGGAGCAGAGATTTTCTGCTTCTTATGGTTCCACTACCTTAATATTTCATCCCAAGCCCACAAAGCAAACTGGCAACAAAGCTGGTTTTACATTACTGTGGCAATCCTGTATGAGCTGGAACTGCAGAACATTGTGAGTGATAACAGTACACACAGTGACCTACTGCTTTTTTCAGTAGGGTCATTTGGAAAATGCTAGCTCGATGGTCAGTGAAAATTTAGATGTGGAGATCAAGCGATTCTAGCTCACAGTGCTGTTTGTGTTCACACTGCTTTGGATCTTTATGAGCACCATATAGATCATGTGCTTGTTACTACACACTTAGTAGAACAGCTTACATCCCTGTGTATGTTACATGTGTTCACTCAGCATCCACACTTTGACGAGGGACTATATTAACGTACAGCGTGGCATCTCAGCACTTCTCGTGCTAGTTGCTGATGGCACAGAACAGTCACAGTTCTTTCATGTTTTTCTCTGCTGATTTTCACTCTGGTCATACTGTAGAATCTAAATAAACTTCTACATATCTTTGGAAACCTCTACATACACTAGAGTGTGCTAGCTTTTTTGGATGCAGTGAGTCACAGATGTACACAGATGCACCAGCAGCCTCTCAGAATAGCTGTGTGCTGACAGAAGACCGTGTAGCTGGATGTAGGAGTCTGCACCTTTGAAAGATTGCAGGTCCTTGGGACCAGAGCTGTAGTTTGGAGGAGCTCTGTTCATTTGCTGTGTTTAATGACAGCCTCAAGCACACAGCTGATTGGCTTACAGTCCTTGTCCTCTGCACTGTTGATGTTAAGCGTTCTGCAGCAGCGTGAGGTAGCCTGGTCTAATTATAAGGTGTCCCGTGTCAGGCTCCTGGTTCCTTCTCCTCTCTAACGCTGCCGCCACCACAGATTTGCTATTTGGATTCTTATCGATGGATGGATGGATGGATGCATAATAATGGCTGATTTCATGGTTTCACTGAATTCCTTCTCGTCAAATGAGAAACAAGACGACTCAGAGAAAATGTGCTCAGTCAACAAAAAGTTGATTGTTGTTCTCAGCACATAAGAATGATGTCCAACTGAGTAATTCCTGCCTCCTGACAAAGATTTGAATTTTATTATTGAAAGTTCTACAAAAGGCTAATAACTGGACACTGAGCAGATCAACATGATTAAAGCAGGACAGGTTCTGACTGGTGTTAAACAGAGGAAGACAGGTTTTTGGTTATTGAGAAAGCTGCTCCTAGGAACGTTGTGTGCTTGTTCAAGGAGGGTCCCTCCAGCCTGACATGTGTAAAAACATCTGGTATAGGGGCTGTTTTAAGGAGCAAGAGGCACATTTCCTCTTAGCTGCTGTTTTAGAGCTCGTTTGAGTTTTCCTAGAAAATCGTCCTGTGTCTACATTCTTTTTGCACAGCTTTGCTTTCCAGACATTTAACTGGGTAGAAGATCAGAGGAAATCACTGTGGCTGCTCATTGGAGCACACAAACATATGCCCAGTCATCTGCTTAGAACATGTACATGTGTCTGTTTAATCACCACGTAAGCATGAGCGCACACAGTCACATGATGTTCAGTACACATGTTGCATAAGAAGCTGACTGAAGGTCTCAAGCCACAAAATACAAGCCTGTGAAACTGTGGGTACTGTGTGTCAGACTGTCTTGGCCCTTAATAAAAGTGTATTATTGGCCTTTTTGTTGTACATGCACTGACCTGTTGCAGTCAAGTGTATATTGATGTATGAGTGAACTGGCATATCTGCGTAATGACGCGATGTTTCTCTTCCTGCGAAATGATAAACATCCTGTCCTGTGTATCTGTGACTGAGCAGCTGTGATGGTCAACAAGTGATCCTGAGTTATTGTTCTAAACACATCATTAGTTGTTTTTTTGTTTTGCTCCCTGCTGTCACTTACACAAGCCATCTGTCGCGTTGTTCTCCCGTTGGTCAAACGTAGGCTTTTCTCGGAGCTGAGTTCCCTTGAATTATTCCAGTCTTTGTGAAGAACCTGTCTCCTGACCTCCCGCTTCACCGTGCACCCCTGCCCTCTTCGGTTTGACCTTTCCCCATCCCCCATATAGTTACATAACCGTGCACTCCTGGAGTTGGCATGATGTAATAGTGGAACAGCTAACCAGGCAGTATCTTGTTTTGGCTCACATTGACTCATTGCAGTCCAAAGTATTTTTGCATTCATGTGAATGTGCTCAGCGCCCATGTATTGTGTCGTCAGTTATCATGCGAAGCAGCCAGCCAGCTGAGTTGCTTGTGAAACGGCTTCTAAGTGCTATGTGTGTGTGACATGGCTATGATGTGAGAGGAGGAGAGAGTCTATTTATGTCATAGTTGTTTTGGAAATTTTGTGCTGGAAGGCGATGTTTTTGGAGCCCAGCCCAATCCACCCATCAAAATCCAAAGTTCACCCGTGTTTACATCAGAAGCAGCCAGTGTGTGTGAACGGTACATTCTAGAAATCATTTATAAATGGTCAGAGATTGTCACTTTTATAACTGTGAGCTGCTACTTCCTCTAAGCTCTCACAGACAGAGGCTGCCCTATGTGCAGTCGTCACCACCTGCCTCTTGAAATTCATGTTGTTTCTTACCAATGGGCAACGCGCCGAAACCGAAGCAACTGCTGCAGCCAGAGACGGTAACGTGTGAAGGGCCCGAACCGTCATGGATAAAACGGATCAATCCCCAGGCAACAGCTTCACTCCCTGCTGTTTGCTAACCTCTGCTTTCTGTGGATGCTCAAACTTGTTTGTGTAAGAGTGTTATTTAGTCATGTCTGCTTCATAACTAACCTCAGTGTCTCTGAGGTTAGTTATGAAGTGGGCTTTGTGATGTGACTCTTCTTTCACTTCCCCCTCTTCAAGATTACGACCACATTATGTAATCCCTCCTACTTGACACACCAAGAATGGATTCGGCTGTCCCATCTCCCTCCAACATCTGCCCCAGCTGGTGAAATCATTGGTATGGAGTTGGAAAGGATTACTTAAGAGCTACCTAGAAGACACAAAACACCAAAGCCATTTATGTCGGGGTCACACACATCAGCTGACTTACATGGTGTCACCGTGCTACAGCGAGTAGTCGTGTTTGTTGTGTGGCTCGATAAGCTGAGTGAATCTCATGAAATGCTAGAGAAGAGTTTGTGCGTGTGGTGCACTAAAGTTATGTTGTGACTGAAATTGAGCCTCAGGGCCTGATCTGTGTTTAGATGAATTTGATACATTGGCGCTCACAATTTTATGGCTCTAAAGAACAGAACATATAAGACGCCACAACGTTGAGTTAAAATGTTGTTACTTACGAAGGACAAACAGAAACAAAAAAGATGGCTGCCCATATGGCTAAACAAACAAAAGAGGAGGAAAACCCAGAGTCAACCACACAGTGGGCCGTTGGACTGAGGCTGCTCCTCTAAACTAGTTTAGATAAACCAAACTGAAAACAGGAGTGCTGGTAACCGTCAACTCATCCTGTACTTAAACTAAGCTAACAGCAACAGAAAGATAAAGCCGCTGCTGATGGAGGTCAGTGGGAACGACCACCGTGCTGTCTTATGTGGTTAGGCTTCACCAACCAATCAGCACTAAGAATAAGTCAGTGAGAGCGCAGGTTAATAAGAGCAATGCACTGCGGTCACATGATCAAAGGATGAAACAGTGCATAGACTTTTACAGATGATTTTAATCATTGGAAGCTACTAAACAGAAGCGTCATCATGCAAATATAATCATTTGACCTGTTCATCTCAGTTATGTCCACTAATTGGTTTCCATAGTCACCCCTTTACTTTCATCTGCCGCTCGTGCGTGACATCAGCAGCTTGGCAACGGGTCAAAATTTCCCTCAGAAGTTGGCAACAACGTTTTCTCAGTTTCCAAGTCGAGTGGGCATTCTGGTGAACGTTCCCATTCAGAACGATGTTGCAGATTATTCTAACATCACGTACATGCATAGTAAGATGGAAGTAATAAAAATGCAGGTTCAGAAAAAGCCAGGTCTGTTATAAATGGCATCCGCAAGTAGTTTGGGTACGTTGTGTTTTCTCCAGTGGCTGTTTTGTCGTGTGTGTTTGGAGCTGACAGCTGCTGCAGGATAAATGGCTGCTGTAACAGATTCTGTGTCTCCTCTTTTCCAGGAAACGCCCAACTTTGTTTTCCTGGTCATGGAGGTAAGTATAGAAACATGACACTGTAGATAGTTGGAACATATGTGTTTTTTAAACACAGTAATGATTTATGGCCAGATGTCAGCATGTGCTCTTTCCCTCTGTGCTGGCGTAGGCTTCACTAATGTTCTGTTGTTGCTGCCTTTTTTTCTCTTAACCTCCTGATGACCTCACTCTGTACACGGTCTCCAACTTTCTGCACTTGTGTTGCAACACTCGGCTGGCTGCAGGATAGAAAACAAACCATCTCAGGGTTCTCTCTGACAACAAGCCTCTTTTCTAAGAATCAGATCTGCCTTGGCTTAAAATCTTGCTTTGGAGTTTTTAGGACATTACATTGTTAGAAACGTGACTTTGTTTGTCCTACAGCGAGGTTACATTACTCTGAGGATGTTGACATAACAGTTTTGTCGTCCATTTTCTTCCGCTTATCCGGGGCCGGGTCGCGGGGGCAGCAGCCCAAGCAGAGAAGCCCAGACCTCCCTCTCCCCAGCCACCTCCTCCAGCTTGTCTGGGGGTTTGTCATCATATGTATGAAAATTTTCAGAGCTGGCACTAGCTGAAGATTGGTGGAGCTTTGCTAATTAATTCTTATGGATATATTTCCAACTTCCATCCTTAAGAAGGAATAAGCACCACCGGATCATCAGGCCCTCGCTGGAATGTTAAGTATGAACTTGCCCTGGCCAAATTGGAGCTGTGCCCTCGTGTTTTGTTTGGGTGGAGAAACCTCGTCTTGTTCTGGTATTGGAAACATTAACCATAGGCCCCAAGCAAATGTGCCAGATGCAGTCCCAATGAAGAGAGCATTGTATTCACTGAACCCCGAGTCTGGAGGGGATAATATAAACAGTGAAGCTGTTAGAACACTGAATATTTCTTTGTTCATTCAGCAGCAGACATATCTTTGAAAACTGCTCTGGTATATTTATATTAGTGTTTTTTGTTTGTCTTTTAAAAGACCTGCCTACACAGATGAAACAAATAAAAGCATCTGTGTAAGCGATACAGGCGACATGTCTGATGCTCATCAAATGAACAAATAAAGTTCTACAGTTTGAATGTCAACTGACCAAAATCCACCAGTGCAAGTCTCTCTATAGAGTTGGTTTGTGATATGTTTACCTTCATTAGCACATGGTGCTTGTTGTTGTTACACTAAAGCGTTTGAGTGCATATTTTAGATGTTTTTAGACCCAGGCTTCAGTTGTTAGGTTGGCCAGTGTATGGAATTGTTACGTTACATTAATTACATCGTATACTTTGTTGGGATTAAAGTAAAAGGAGATAAGAACTACTAAATAAGTTTAAAAACCATACTAGCCTTATGTTGTTCAGCTGATATCTAGTCACAGATAGTCATGGTTAACCAAGTTGCCCATCTCTCTCTTCCAGTAGTAATGGCTGATGACTTTTCTGGTTGAAATCCAGCTTTCCATTCAGAAAACAAACAGCCTCTGGAAGCGCAGGATCTTCCCACAGTCGAGTTTACACTTATGATGATTTGAGAGTCAAGTCAACTAAACCCCTGTGGGGTATTTCAGGACAATGTTAGTCTGTGAAGCTCCACTGAACATGATGTAAAGTCAGTCCCTGTTTATCCTCTGCTGGAGGCAAGCCAATTGCTTTAAAATGCGTTATGGGTTGGCTTCCACTGTTACAGCATCAAGATGCAGCTTTTCGAAGGATTGTGTCATCCCTCCACTACAGATCAGAGCAGGGAAGCTTTTTGATCACCAACCGTCTGTACCTGGAGCTCACAGATTAAATGGAAGCAGATCCTAGATCAGTTTTTTTCTCAGCTTTTCTCATAACAGAGTATTATAGCCCTTTCCTTTAACTCACGGCTGCAGTCTCATCTGCCCCTTCTTCTTTTCACTCATGAGAAATCATTTCTCTCAAGTGGAGTTGTCAGCACTGGTAACCTTTAAGACATTTAGCAGGTTAACTAATAAACCTGCAGTAATCTGGACTAGGATTAAAATAAAAGCATGCCGAGGCACATGTATATGCATAAGGAGCCAATCAACTTGTTGAAACTGAATGTAATTGTTGCTGATGGTGTTTGTCTGTCTTTGCACACACAGTACTGTAACGGAGGTGATCTTGCAGACTACCTGCAAGGTAAGCATCTGTCTGCCCCACACACCTATTATTGTTCATCAAAACAAAGTAGCTAATGTAACTGTTGATATTATGATTATGTGTGCATGCAGTGGTGTATCATATCAGCATGTCTGCTCGTAAAGCAAAGAAAATAAAGGAAGTGTGAAGTTTACCAGGTCAGTTGTGAAGTTGAGGGTGGGGGATTGTCATGAGAGCAGGATGTGCCACCCTGACAAGAATCTGAAGCTGCACATGAGAAAAACCAGATAGTCAAGTTTCATGTTTGTGTTTGCATTTTGGATGACGCAGGTTACACACTTTAAGCTAACAGCCTTGGATCTGTGACCACAACCAAAAACTTGGGCTCTGTATGAAATATAAATGAAAGCAAAATCAGATTGTTTTCAAACCCATGTTGAAAATAAACAATGTTAAAGCGAGCAGTGTTGTTGCTATGATAGTCAAATAAGCAATTAATCAAAATAATTCTCTGTTTCAACTTTTGTTTTTTACTGTTGAATATTTACAGTAAGTTTTACTCGTGTAGCAAAACACTGATTTAAGAATTACATGGAAATATTGTAAAAATGTCACAAGGTTTAAATGCATATACTGAAGTCATCTTCAGAATTGATCTCAAAGGTTTGGGCTTAAAAAAAATCACATCTGCAATGACATCAAGGCTGTTGTTTGAGACCACTGTGTACACCGGGGAGGGTGGACCTCCAGGCCTCGAGGGCCGGTGTCCTGCAGGTTTTAGATGTGTCCTTGATCCAACGCAGCTGATTTAAATGGCTAAACGACCTCCTCAGCATGTCTTGAAGTTCTCCAGAGGCCTGGTAATGAACTAATCATTTGATTCAGGTGTGCTGACCCAGGGTGAGATATAAAGCCTGCAGGACACCGGCCCTCGAGGCCTGGAGTTGCCCACCCCTGACTTAGGATAAAGTGTTGTTGGCTTACTGAACAACTTTGCTGAAACACTCAGCCCGGACACCCGGACAGGACAGGTTCATTTAAACAAGCAAACTGTGACCTCGGCTTATTTGATGTAGGTGTTGGTGTCCAACACACTGTTTCTGTGAATAGTTTCACAGGGTTAAAACCAGGTCAGCTTCTAGAATCAAATCCTCCGAGTCGACGGCACCTTGGTTAGATAAGAACATGTGTTTACACCTCTGTTCCATAAAAACACTGATTGTGCTGCTGAAACTGTTCTTATCACTGTACCTTTGCATGACGTACCTGCCTGCGTGGTGCTTTTTGCAGCATGGGTCACGGTCAGACCCTTCTGTGGATCCGTGATCCAGGAGCCTTGCTTGAGTAACACTAGTGGTTGTGAAATTGAAACCTTTGTGGGCAGAGCGCTACGTTACACTGGGCACCTTATGTGATTGTGTTCTTATTATTGGAGTGCTGCTGTGAACACTGCGTAGGTAACAGCCATTTAAATTGCATAATCTCTAGTAAATTATTCTACAGTTTACACAACTTTTCATGTTAGAAGTCGATCCGCTGTGCTGGGCAGAGAGCAGATTATCTATGCCCACAGAGTTTTTATGACTTTATGTCTTAACAGTAATGAACATTTTTCATTAGCAGGAACATGAGCGAAACATGGCACTCAAAGAATTTTGAATTGAAAACAAAGCGAGAATTTGACATAGATGCAGCTTAATGAACATTTTTGCATGGTTGCTACATAAATGCTCCTTGAGGAAAAACATTGAACTGGATCCTGACTACTGTGGTCTTTTTTGTTTAAGCTAAGGGGACGCTGAGAGAGGATACACTGAGGGTCTTTCTACAGCAGATTGCTGCTGCCATGCGCATCCTCAACAGCAAAGGCATTATTCACCGTGATCTGAAACCACAGAACATCCTGCTGTCATACGTGGGTCGCAAGAAGTCCAACATCAGTGGCATCCGCATCAAAATTGGTAATGGAAGAAGAATGTCAGTTACTATCAGTTATTAAGTTACGTGCAGCGTAGTTTTCTCATAACTACATTTTGGAAGCGTGTACAGACCTATCATTGTTTCGCTTCGTGTCATTTACAGTGGCCAGAGGTTAAGTTTAAATCAATATGTTATAAATTCAGAAAGTTTTTATAAAAGTAATGCAGCCATGATGATGATGATGAGTAGCAGTGTTGTGTTGTTATACACCACAGTACGAGCTCTGTTTGGAGTGCAGGGCGTCTCCATTCATTCTTCATCCAACAATAGTGGTTTGTGTTACTGGTGATAACAACACGTGTGCTTCATGTCTCCGTTCTACAGCTGACTTTGGCTTTGCACGGTACCTCCACAGCAACATGATGGCAGCTACACTGTGTGGGTCCCCCATGTACATGGTCAGTGTGTTTTATTCTCTATATTTTCTGTGTGTCAGCTTTAAAAAAGATCTGTCTGCTCGGTTTGTTACATATAACTCTGTGTTGTGGTTCTTGGCTCGTGACCTGTTCTCTCTCAGGCCCCAGAAGTCATCATGTCCCAGAACTATGACGCCAAGGCTGACCTGTGGAGCATAGGGACGGTTATCTACCAGTGTCTGGTTGGAAAGCCACCATTCCAGGTTAACAGTGTGCACAACAAACCAATAACGCGTGGACCTGTCGGTGTTTGCGACTGTGCGTCTTATTTCTCAACTTGTATTTTCAGGCCAACAGTCCCCAAGACCTACGGATGTTTTATGAGAAGAACAAGAATCTGCAACCCATGTAAGTCACCTTCACACCGTAGCCTCAGACACGAGATGCATAATAAATATGTGCAATCAGTCTGTTTCTTTCAAATAGATCAATAGATTTAACAGGATACAAGTGACACATAATACCTGAAGATTATGTTTTGAAGTTGGTGGCTTATACCTGTCTAGTTGAAAATGGGACTATACAGTATAGTTTTTAGGAACAGAAACTGTGTAGGTATGGTGTTATTTGCTGTTGCTGTGGATTGTGGTGAACATGTGACTTAAGAAAAGGGAAGACCATATAAGACCAACATAAGAGAGGAGGACACAGGTGAACATGAAGAAAAGGAAGCGAGTGAAGGCAGAGGAAAGGATTAAAGGATGCTGCACAGAGCTGAGGAAGAAGCTGAGACTGGCTTTGAGTGGTAGGAAAGAATTCAAGTCGGCTTTGAAGGCACAGCTTTGGTGCCGAGGCGTCTGTTGTTTCATCCAGGACATGGTTTGGGGCATGAAGGTGGTGTTCTGTCAGGTGTTACACCCCCAATTCTGACATATTTGAACTACTTGTATGCTTTGAATAGCAGCATAGGCTGAAAAGAACTAATTCAGTTTTAAATTAAGGTGTATATTCAATTTAGTTTCAGTTATATAACACTAAATCACACCCACGGGTGCCTCAACGTGCTTTATATTGTAAGGTATAGACCCTACAATAATACAGAGGAAACCCCAACAATCATATGGCCCCCTATGAGCAAGCACTTTGGTGACAGTGGGAAGGAAAAACTCCCTTTTAAAAGGAAGACACCTGTGTCAGCACCAGGCTCAGGGAGGGTCTGTCTGAGAGGAGGAAGAGGGCAAAAACACAAGCTGTGGGAGAGAGCCAGAGATCCATAGCGAATGATGGAGCCGTGGAGGAGTAGAAGTTCTGACTTCAGTTACTTAGTGCTACCTGCAGGTCAGTTTTCAAATGGTCTGTCAAGCTGTATCCAAACTGGCAGACTAACAGTACTGACTTTGTAATACGTACGTGATTAACAGTAACAATCCTATAAGCTACAGTGCACCCATTGCATTGTCTGACGTGCCTCAGAATGCACTGCACAGCTGATATGCACCCTGAGAGAAACAAAGTGTTGATGTTTCCATACTCTTACTACCCAGCATCCCGAGGGAGACGTCCCCACAGCTGAGCGATCTTTTGCTTGGGCTGCTGCAGAGGAATCAGAAGGACAGAATGGACTTTGGTACGTACTGACATCACAGTCTTTCAGTAGTGGTGCTTTCCATACTTTTCCTCTAATTTCAGTATAAAGTGTGTTAAACTGTGTAGGGTTTAAATAAGGATACTGTGCACAGTGAGACACTTTATTCCACTGTTTACCAGGGCTACAAAGTCAGTTGAATTTCAATACAAATCACGATTTTTGGTTTCCTACGATTAAATGAACAGGATAAACCAAGATTAAAAATGTTCCACTAATACAAGGCAAAACTTAAGAAATGATTTCAACACCTGACAGCCAATCACAGCTTTTCCTTGGACCACTGGCTGGACAGCTGCACGACTGTCCACAGATTCAAAGTTAGAAAGATGGAGAATCTAGATAAATAAATAAAACATATTGATGAGTAACGACTGGGAAAAAACTAACAGCCTAATTGGGATTTCAGTGTTTGTAAAAATGAAAACTTGACTCTGAGCTTTGACAGCAACTTTAAGAATGAAAATGAATCTGTGTGAGTCGGCTGGTTCTGATGCAGCAGGAGGGGAAGAGTAAGAAAAACTCTGAACAGGTTTAGATGGGGTATATCGTGCTGTTTCTCACTTACCTATCCATCTCTCTCTCAGACACATTTTTCAGCCACCCTTTCTTGGAGTCGTCATCCACCATTAAAAAATGTAAGCACAAAGGTCAGAGTCTACAGCACATCCACGCCTCATCAACTTGAAACCATGATTAATGGTGAGTTTCCCCCCTCAGCGTGTCCAGTTCCTGTGCCCATCACCTCCAATCCTGTGACAGACAGCTCCTGTGGCAGCTCCCCATGTATCCGCTACAGCTCTCCTCCTGTGAGTTTGATCACATGTATCACATGGATTTGTCTGGGAAATGCACAGATCCTGTGTAAAAACACTTCAGCCTTATTTTTAGGTCCTCGTGTGTGCTGCCTTTGAATACTGCTAGCGTGAGTGCTGCTGCGGTTACATCTTCCGCTAGTTATAGCAATCTCTTCATGTCACTGCAGCAGGAGGAAAGGAG
The DNA here is from genome assembly GCF_057381915.1 of Diplotaxodon limnothrissa. Classification (NCBI taxonomy): domain Eukaryota; kingdom Metazoa; phylum Chordata; class Actinopteri; order Cichliformes; family Cichlidae; genus Diplotaxodon; species Diplotaxodon limnothrissa. The sequence goes on along the minus strand of NC_140609.1, from coordinate 2,325,808 downwards.
AGATTTCTCAGCAGTGTTCTCTGTAACAATGTAACGAGATTAGTTTGACAGTCAGCGCTGCCCTGCTTGGAAGACTTAATGGGATCAGTCAGGAGCCTCACTACAATTTATACTTCCTCCCCCTCCTCTCCCATACTCTCTCTGCATGTGAACAGTCTCTGCCAGACATGCAGACTCTAGCAGAGGATGGTCTGTCATCCCCTCCACTCGGTCCGCCCAACTTCCTGCAGCTGTCCAAAGAGTCTGCAGGAAGCACCAGCAGTAAGAACTCTTCTTGTGACACGGACGACTTTGTCCTGGTGCCCCACATCTCTGCTGACAGCTGTAAGTGCCAACACCTGTCTATATTTACACCTAACTTGCATCTTAATGTCTTCATTATATTAGCCGTCATGTCTTCTTTTCAACCGCTAGTACTGAGGTAGAACTAAAGACCTGCTTAAATTAATGACTCACATTTTATGATGCATTATCTAAAATGACTTTTAATGGTGATTGGAACATAAAAACATCATGTACCAAATGTTTAATAAAATAATAAATAATAAAATAATAATAAACTGCCTAAAAATGGCCCCCAAAATAATGTAAGCTTTAGCTTTTTCCAGGAAAGTTATATTTGTGCTTGATTTTTACTTTACTTTGCTGCTCCCATAAAGTTCAGTACTTTCAGTGCTATGTCTCTTTTATAATATCTGTGTGTCTACCCAGGACCTAACCTAGCAGTGCACCAGAGTCCATCACTGTAAACTTTGCCATAGTACTGCAAACTGCCTATTTCAGCCTGAGCTACATTATCATTTAATTCGACGATAAATGATAATTTAACATCAAAGACATAACTTCAGCACCATTCCATTATCTGTAATTTTAAAGGAATCTATACATATATCCATGGATCTGTGTGCAGACCATGTGGTGACTTCATGGTATCAGCTGGAGGGACTGCCAGGCTGTAACACATGCAAACTGAACTCAGTCTTTATTTACTGTGTATCAGAAGTATGTACTCATTAATTGAAGGTGACTGACATAGACCACTTGTTATATTGTAGACAGAAGTGGTTCTCCCATTAGTTAATTGTAGAGTATAAAATGCTCCAAGACTCCAGCAACTACACCAGTGTGAGTTATGTGCTTCACGTGTGATCTCAATATAACAGCTGACCAAATCACAGCTTTTATGGGAATTGCTAACCTATGCTATAGTAATGACAGCTGTAGCACCAGCATGTCGCACCATGTAGTCTACAGTGCAACTCTGGTGTAAACCAAACTCCAGCACACCTGATATTTCCTTAAGATTTTGTTTTGTTTTGGGGTTTTTTGTTAATAGAAAAAAGAAACTATTCCTAAGACTACTCGTAAATCTACAACATTTTACATTTCAGACAGTAATAGTGTGAGTTAGAATTGTCCAAAGAATAATGTGTTAAATGTTCCGTTTACTCAAACCCTCGAGTCGTTTAAAAACCCCATTAGGATGTAACGGTCAGTAATTTATCAGAGCTCACTGGACTTTTATTAGACTAGTTCTGTTTGGTTAAAAATGTCTCAACTCTTCATCAGAAAACCGAGAGACTGCTCACCTCTGTTTGTAACTGCTGTACAACAACATTGTGTGTTTAGTCTAAGGAGCTTGGAAACAAAAGCGTCTGGACTTCTTTAAGTTGCTTGAAGGCGTTTCACCTCTCATCCTTCTTTAACTGAAGAAGCTTCTCCTAGACTACGATGACCTGGATGACTGAGAACCTTCACAGACATTGTGTGTGTGTGTGTGTTAATGATTGTTTTCTTTCCTTTTTTCCTCATCCTCAGATGACCAACCAATGGGACCGGGTCGTCGGGCATCCAGCGAGTTTCTCATGTGTGGAGGGTGAGTACGAGGCTGTGCAACACATTCTGCTTAAGTTAGGTTGAATTTTCTGACCTTACCAAAATAATTATCAGCCGAAAAAGAAAATGCAGTTCTAAAGAGAGAACTGAAAGTTCACCATAAATGACTTCTGCTTCTGTCAGCAAGTTTGGCACTTGTCGTGTGTTGCTGTATGCACATAGCCCGAAGAGCAGAACTAGCAAAGTGTGTCTGCAGAGAGAGACTTGGACCAAACAGTGGATCAATTTGAAGTACTGCAGAGAGTAATGAGCCACCAAAGAGCAGCCACAGCAGACTCACACTCAGCTTTGACTTTCACTACCCATTGCTGTTTGTGTGCTTGCTCCCCATTTAGATGACAGGTGGTTTGCTGCTACCAGAATTCTGTGCCCTATAATGTTAAACCCCTGTTGACTGCAGGTGGCATGTAAAAGATGAGCTGGGTTAGAGTTGGCCACATTGAGGTGAATGGAGGTTTTCCAGACATAGCTGTGGTAGGGCTGACACGCCACATCTGTTTTTTTCAGTAATTATTTGTTTTGTTTAACAACAGTTAAGTGTGATTCATAAAAAAGGCTGTTACCTCACTGGATGTTGGAGATGCTTTGAATGCAGCCCAGCGTCACTAAGCCACCAGGCACCGTTTGTGGGCTGTGAATTGGATATTTTCAGGACAATAGGAGTGTGTCACGATGAGTCAGACTGTTTCACACAAAGACATGTTTGAATGCTCATATTATCCATTTTAATATGATCTATTTTTGTGTCAGCAGGGCTTACTTTCTTTCTTTGTATCACTATTTCTGTGAGCACTTGACAAACAGCCTGCTTCCAGCTTTATCCTGGGTAACCCCTAAATGGTGCCGATTTATTTATCTTGACTGAACGCTCCTGCCCACTACCAGCTCTTCGTGATTAATCGGTTACAAAGAAGATACCGAGCCAGACAACATGGTGGTGCTGTGCTAAAAACAGCACCAGACCCACAGAGAGGACTGTGTGTATTCGAATAAGAGTCCCCAAACCTCTCTTGCATTTTTTTAACACACGCAAACACAGTTTATGGAATAAATATTGGTCTTATTATAGTAAGTACTGTACACAAACACACTCTCACACTGCCGTTGACACGGCTTTCATCTCCTTTTGGCCTTCCATATGCTTCCTAAGTTTATTCCCTTTGATCAGCTGGTGTTTTTCTTACTGCAGTAATGTGATAGTCCATATTGAAATACATTCAGACTTCCTTGTCCTACCTGTGATACCTGTGATGTTGTATTAAATTGCACACAACCCCACACTGATTCATTAATTCAGTTTAGTTTGATTAAGTTCCTTATTAATTTAATTGCATTTATATAGCGTCAAATCACAACAACAGGTGCCTCAAGGCATTATTGGGATTAGGGTTCAGGGTCACCTGATCCAGTCTTAACTATATGCTTTATCCAAAAGGGAAGTTTGGAGCCTGATCTTAAAAGCAGAGACGGTGTCTGTCTACCAAATCCAAACTGGGAGCTGGTTTCACAGAAGATGGGCCTGAAAGCTAAAGGCTCTGCCTCCCATTCTACTTTAAAATACTCTTAAATTGATCTTGAATTTGATTCTGCGTTTAACAGGGAGGCAGAGAAGAGAAGCCAGTATGGGGGATATGCTCTGTCTTTCTAGTCCCTGTCCAGTTCTGTCCTGTACTCTCAAGGAGATTTTAGGACAGCCTGATAAATAATGACTGACTTGTCCAGCCTAGAACTAATAAATACTAGTTTTTGATGATACTGCCCAAGCAAAGCATGTGTAGCATGGATCACGACTCCCCATTTACATGAACAAATTGGAGTCTATTAGATAGAATTCAAACCATTGGAGTGCAGTACCTATAAGTACCTATAAATCTCTGTGGCGTGCTCCAATCTCTGTAATCAAAATTTATGGTCCCCAAATCAAAAGCTGCACTGAGGGCTAGCAGGACGAGCACAGACATGAGTGCGCAGTCAGAGGCCAGATCATTTGTAACCTTCACGCTGTTTCTGTGCTGAAAACTGACTGAAACTCTTCAAATAAACCATGTTTGTAACAGATGTTCTAACAAATCATCAGTTAGCTGTTTGCAACTAGTCATCAAGAATGTTTGGTGAACTCAATCTTATAGAAAGCTGAGTTCAGTTTCACTGCCCATGTTAGACCTGATTACTGCGGCAGGCATGCAGCGTACCCCTAACGCTGTCTGGGAAAACACCCCAGGCGAGCAGCACTTGTTTGTCTTCTGAGCGATGCTGACACGAATGCTTTTCCGAGCCTCTTACGCACAGTTTCTACATTCTGCAGGTGTGCACATCTCTGCCGGTGGTTTTGTGACTGCATGGACTCATTCACACAGACTTTGCGATGCAATGCAGCCATCAGGCAGGCTTGAACGTTTAACATGAACAGCTACTACAGCCGTGGCATCTCAGGTTGTCTGTAATCACCATTTGACCCTACAGACAGCTGAGCACCAGTGTGTGTGTATGCCCCTCCCCCTGCATGCAGAGTGGTGCAAGCAGCAGCCACCCTGGGGAGAAACCCTGGTAAATGGAGCACACATTTTAGCCTAACACTGTTAATGCAGACAACTTCAAACTCAGCAGGATAGATAGATGGTAAAACCCGTAAGTATTTTGATTGAATACAGACCCAAAATTCAAGTTAAAGGTTAATATGAGAGTTAAATACTACCTTGTGTAGTATTTTGCATACATTTGCTTGCTCTCTGTGACTACTTTCTCGTGCCCCTGTCCTTCCCCAATGCTTTGCACTTCGTCTCCCTACTTTCCTGTTTTTCATGTGTAACCAGTCCTCACTACTCTCTGTTCCCGTTTTGCTCACACTTGCTCCATTTCAGCTTCCTATGTGTCTATTCTGTGCTGTGCCCCTCTAACACCCTCTGCTGCCAGCTTTACTCCCTCCCTCTACTGTTCTCATGGTTTTGTTTTTCCCCTTAACAATAAGTCTTCAGTGCTTACATAAATGAGTTAATCATTGACACACAGGAAGAACCAATTTTCATTTCATTGCAGTAGTTGTCCCTAGCAATTTGGAAACAGCAGGCACACTCTCCAAAACCAAAGCCTTGTTTATCCTGTTTTCTTTGTCCTGAATTGGAGTCCAGAGAAAGGATGAAAGGTGGCACAGGAAGGGAGTGTGGACCCTGGGGGTAGCGAGAGGAGCGTGTAGAGATATTGTTACTGTAAAAAAACAGACAAAGCAAGTGATGGTGATGAATGAGGACACTTTTTAGATGCTGACATGGTTTAAAAACCAGGTCGTCGGAGACGCAGCTGAGTTTGAAGATACAGCCTCGCTCTCTTTCTACTCTTGGCTCTTTTTGAAGAGCAGCTGTTCACTGACCAAATGTTCTTTCTCCTTTTTAAAGCCAATAACAGCAGCACGCAACACCTTTCTCCATATTAACAATGGCCGGGCTCAGTAAAGCTTTTAGCAGCTTAGAGAAAATGGATCGCTTCAACAAGGCTCATTACCTCACATGCTAGTGGTGCAGCACGTGCTAGTGTTTATTTCTCAGAACTGCAGATATGCCACAAAGCAGCTGCTCTCGGGTTCTTTGTCTGGACTAGTCCAGCCTCACGTGTCCTCCTCCCTCCCTCCCTTATGGACCCTCCCAGGCTTTCATTATTACATAACGGGTTTCTAACTCGTGTCACCTTTAAAAAACATTAAGAACATATAGGATGTTTTTTTTAAAGGCCCTGTTTAGGTGTCATTACCTTACGCTCAGAACATTTTGTCTCCTCTGGAATGATAAAAGAATGTAAATGCACTTCCCCTCCCGTGTCTGTACAGCAGAGGACCGTCCTCATGCGTGCTATTGGCTGCCCCTACATGTAGTCCTGCCCCAAGCAGAGTGAAGTCTGAAGCTGATTGGTCTTGCCTGTGTTTACATGGAAGCCTCTGTCCCTGAGAGGCTGGGCTAAAACTGAACTTCCCCAACCTGCCTCCATCTGAGCGTAAACAAAGACCTCAGGGCTGTGAAAGTTCACAAGCTGTAACTTTTGGACTTACCATGACAATTGAAACTCCAGACAACTTCACGCAAACAAGCAAGCAGCAGCAACTTCAAACACATTGGCTAACGACGCTCCTTTCTCACTTCGTCCCCTCCAGGCAGCCACAGCCCACCCCAGGACAGACGCCTATGGTGTCCCCGCGGGCTGAGACCACCCCCATTCCAGTTCCTACGCAGGTTCGCAACTACCAGCGCATCAAGCAGAATCTGTCCAGCAGCCCGAACACCACACTCTACAGCTCCCCCAGGTAAGGACTCTGCTGGGATTGCTCAGTCAACTTATCGAGTGGCAATGATGAACTGCAGAGGAATGCTTAACTCACCACAACTATTTCATCAGCCATAAGGTTTCACTGAAATTACATCAGTCAACTGCCTGCTTGAGTTTATGGCCTTACTGAGGGGTTTGTTGACAGTTTCACGTGAAGACAGAAGAGAAGGGATGGCACGTTGTTTCTCAGGGAAACTAGTTACATGATAGTGTAGTGGTTTACATATTCGCCTAACAAGGGAAAGGTCCTCGATCGGATCCTGGGAGGAGACACAGATCCCTCTGGGGTTATGTCAGGAAGGGCATCCCGCGTAAAAACCTGCCAAATCAAATATGTGGAGCTACTCACTGTGGCATTGCTAATGGCTCTGTTATTAGAAGTTTATTATGTTAGCTTCTCTGTAGAATTTCGTTCGTCTGGTGGTTTACTTACTTTGCCAGTGAAATTCCTCCCGTAATGCTGAACAAAGTGTCAGAGACAAATTCAAATCTTCAGTCACGGTTCTACTTTCAGCTCAGAGTCAGATGGTTAGTGTTATTGTTCTCACTGCAGGAGCAACATTAGTTACATTCCTCCTCATCTGTGGATTCATTTTCCTCTGTATTAGCAGCAGAACAGTGCACACAAATGCTAATATTAGGTGGGGAGTGCAGAGGAGGCAGCTGATGAAAGGTTGATGCTTTTTGAGTTTTCTTAGCACAATTTACGTGAGCAACGTATGCAGGTGAATTTCAGGTGTTCGTTTATGTTTTAACCACAGGACAGTCAAACTGTAATGTTTCACTTTAACGTGCATGATTAACACGTGTGATAAAGAATCACCACAAAGATTCTTTTAATACAAGGATGAGAATCGTGTCAATTGTTTTTCCAAAAAAACGACTGTGCAAATTTTAAAAGATATTAATTTAATTTTAAAAAACATTCTGTGTTTTATGTTTTGCAGTTTACCAGTTGCATTGCATGGAATCACTATTTCTTTCAGCCCTGCAGACATTCGTCCTGCCTTCGTGGTTTCATAAGTGCAGCGAGGAACATACAGCTGTACCACCAAAACATATTACCCACATTTGACAGATATGATGATGTGGGGTATCTGTGTCATCACACGAAGCACCATGAATGTGTAACGAGCTGATGATGGTGATATTCATGTTTAGACGACTGAGTAGACTACACAGTTTAGTATCGGACTGAAAACTGCCAACTTTCAGCTGTCGTGAGTCGTCTCAGCAGCCAAACAAATGTTTGCAAACTGCCACAAGATGAAATGAGCCAAAGGAAGACTGGCTTAGACTGTTACTTCATGTCTGTTTTGTATAATTAAAGATTCATGCTTGTGTTTTTCAGATCTGGCACAGTGAGGCGATCTAACACCAGTCCAATGGGTTTTCCCAAGGTGGGCTCGGGGTCTCCGAGCTCCGCAGACGTCCCTCAGACTGTGGGCCGCCGCCTCTCCACTGGAAGCTCCCGGCCCTACTCGCCCTCACCTCTCGGTAAGCTTACGTTTAATGACACCTCCCAGACATGAAGGGGACATCTCTCGAGTCTCCTGACAAATCTAAGCTCTTTCTGTGTGCAGTGGGCACCATCCCTGAGCAGCTGGGTCACTGCTGCTGTCACCTACAGAACCAGGAACCCCGCAGCCGCAGTTCTTCAGGAGGTACGTTCTCAGGCTCCCTGCTCGTTCTCAGGGCTATCTCACTCTGTATTGTCCTGTTCCCTTCAGTTTCAGGTGCTGTGGGTACAGTTGTAATGAAAAAGGAGATTCACAGTATACAACCCTTCCCAACAACGATGTGTTTGACATTTAAAAGAAGCAGAATTGACAACAACTGCTGTTCTGAGTTCTGATTCTCTTGCTAGTGACATGACTTAATTTTTGGAAAGTGCATGAGTCACCATGACTCCAGGCCATTTTCAGAGTCTCTGGCTCCGCACATGTCTTACGCCTTGTTCACTGTTTGTGTCAAGAGGTTTGCTGTCATGGTGACCAGGAAGGAGGCTTCACTGTCCTAAATGATGAATCAGATTTTAGTGCTTTGTCCCCTGTGTGAAGAGGCACACAAATGAGCAGCACACACTCTGTGGAAGGTTGTAGGGAAAATGGTAGACTTGATGCTAAGCCATGGATGATTACTAACTGGTATTGGTTCTAATCCACTGTGTCTTTAGGTTCCCCCATCCCATCCTCTCAGCTCCTGGGGGCTCGGCTTCAGAGCGCCCCCATTCTTACTGAGGTCTACCAGACCAGGCAGAAGCTCCACAAGCAGCTGTCTGACCCTGTGCAGCCTTCCTCCTCCTGCAGTCACTCCCCGCAGCTTGGCCGTCCCGCCAACCTTGGTTCTTCCCCCACCAAGCTGCTGGGCTCCTCCCCTCGCACGTCTGACTGGCTTCAAAAGTCCCCACTGCCCACAATCATTGGCTCCCCAACTAAAGTGAGTGCCCTTCAGTGAAGAAGTATGCTTTTAGCTGTTAAATTTAGGTTACTTCACCTTTTTGTCTCTTTTTCAGACCATTTCAGCACCATTTAAGATCCCCAAAACACAAGCCTCCTGTAACTTGATGGCGCTGGCAGACAGCCCCCAACCCACAAGGATGCTGGCTGACGCACACGATGTTTGCGGACACCACAGCAACCCCTTCCTCGCCGGGCGACCAGCTGCTCCTGAGGGCAGCCGGACATTTGGCAGGTATAGAAGCACCCAAATCTGCTTCCATTGGAGCTGTTAAATCTGATAAATGCACATATGGACAGTCCAGTGCAGTCACTTACAACATGGACTGTGAGATTCGTCATAAATAAATAAAAAACAGCTGATCAGTTGGTGTTCTTATGCAGTGACAATCTTTCGCCTGGCTCAATTTCAGACTTCCCGGAAATCTGATTGATTTCCTTTTTACATGAAAGATGTTAAGAGTGTTTTAACTGTGAAACACTCTGCTGACATCATCTGCACTTTCCTTACAGGTCTGTCAGTACAGGTCGTCTGTCTGACCATCCAATCAGAATCACTCTGGGTGGGCAGCCCTATCAGGGCAGCAGTGACAGCCTGAATACTGAGCGGCCCATGGACACAGGTATGAGCACTGAGCAGATACTCTGCATGTGTGAAATTAGCAACATTGTGTCCAGTTTAAGCCGTGAGAACATCGTTTACAAATAAACGGTTCACTGAACGACAGAAGTAACGAGCACATTTCCTCCTGCCCAAAGCCCCCGCAGGTCCGAGCACGCTCGCTCCCGGTGGGTCAGCGAGTCCTCGTACGGTCCTTTTCACTGTGGGTTCACCACCCAAGAGCAGCACTCCTCCAACCTGCAGCCACCTGGGCACCCGATCACGCACCACTTCAGGTGAGGGAAACCTGCCACCTTCTTGCAGAGCTGAGCTTTAGGAGGAAAGCTTAAAATTTTTCTGCCATGCTCTCTCCTCTCTGTCCCCTCAGTGGGCTCCAACAGTTCAGCAGGCTCTCTGTGCTCAGTCAGTGGTCGGGTTTATGTCGGCTCTCCTCCGGGCATGGCCATAGGCTCATCTCCTCCAGGAGGTTACGGAGGTGGGCAGCTGGCCCCTGGGGCAGAGGGGGCACCCAGCAGCCTGCGGTACGTCCCGTATGGGACCTCTCCTCCCAGCCTAGAGGGGTTCATCACCTTTGAAGCCCCAGAACTTCCTGAGGAGACTCTGATGGAGGTGAGAAGTAGGGATTGGTGCCTTACAAGAAGTGGTTGATTCTTTTCACGCAGTGTCTCTTCTCCTCTTCAACATTTCATTGCAATCTTTCTTTCCGTGCCCTAGCGTGAGCACACAGACACCCTGATGCACCTGCGGATGATGCTTTCATTTACCGACTGCATCCTGGAGATGGCGGCGCTTCGAGCCGGGGGGACAGAGCTCGGCATCTCGGCTGCATCCCTCTACCCTCCCCAGGACAGCGTGGTTGTGGACCAGATCAGCCAGCTGAGCAAAGAGTGGGGGTAAGAAACTTAAGTCTGCTCTGATTTTTAAGTAATATAGTTTTTAATATCATGTAATCATAGGGCCCTTTGTTTGTAAACACTTCGCATTTGTCTTACGAGCTGTGGTTGTGCTGCCCCCTACAGGCAGGTGGAGCAGTTGGTGCTTTACATGAAGGCAGCTCAGCTCCTTGCTTCCTCGCTCCATCTGGCCAAAGCTCAGATTAAATCTGCCAAGCTCAACCCTTCCACTGCTGTCAAACAGGGTAAGGACGTTTCGGCTTCCTCGCTGCCTTTTTCCTTTGTATTTTATCTTTATTAGTTTAATAAAGGCTCTCCCTTTATCCTCTCAGTGGTCAAGAGTCTGAATGAGCGCTACAAAAGCTGCATCTCCCTGTGCAGGCAGCTGACCGACAAACTCAACCACTTCTTCTCTGATAAGCAGCGCTTTGTGGACGAAATCAACAGCGTCACCGCAGAGAAGCTCGTCTACAATCACGCAGTGGAGCTGGTGGGTCTCATGTGTATGCAGTGACAAACCTATTGTACAGATAGACTTGGTGCTGGTGAGGCTAATGCGATCGTGTGCGTGCTCCAGGTTCAGTCAGCAGCTCTCGATGAGATGTTCAAGCAGACGGAGGACATAGCCTATCGCTACAGCAAGGCCTCCATGCTCCTGGACGGCCTGTCCAAGATCCTCCAAGACCCCACAGACATCGAAAACGTGATGAAATGTAAGCACGAGCTCACCGTCTTAAGCAGTTGAACTTGGGGGGATGTTTTACTCAGACGCGTTCAGGATGGCGCTGTGATTCATGAGACATTGCAGCATTTCCTGTGCATTCCACGTTTATCTAATGACTTCTATTAACGAGTTCCTGTTTTGTATCTGTTCCCTGCAGACAAGGCCAGTGTGGACCGCAGGATCTCAGCTCTGTGCTACTGTACTGTCACACTGTACGAGTAGAAGAGCTGGTGAAATCATAGACAGAGGGACCACGTCCTAAGACTGTTGATTACCGTTCCCACAAAGCCCTCATTCCTTGTGTAGCAGTTCAAGCACCTTTCATCGGCTAGGTTCCATCTCTGTTTATCATGACTTCATTTTACCAGCTGCATCGCAGAGTGACCGCATAAATCTACAACCAAAGATGATGGCAGATCCGGAAACAAGACGCTGAACCTGGCTGTAGGTGAACTTGCCCTTTCAGGTGCACTTTTTTATGTCACGATGGTCGACCGCCATCAGACGGAAACATTGGGGATTCGTTTCTACCAGAACAAAGAGGACTCACGGGACCTCGACAGACTCGAGCTCCATAAGAAGTGGCTCATCTTTTCAAATCCTGTCAGTGTCCGTTATTTACTCAGAAGTTCGTTTTGTTATTTATTGGTTCACATGCACATGGATTCTCCCTGAAAACCTCAAGTATTGGAGTTGAAGGAGCGTGTTGTTGTTCGTTGTAACAGATCTAACTCTGTGGACTTTAACATTAAACTGTTACAGACAGCTGGAGAGCTCTGTGTCTGGGGGGGAGGAACATCTAATTTGTGATTGCTTTGTTTTTATGTTTCTTGTATTTTTAGCTCATGCACTTTACCGTTGAGAGGAGGAGGAAGGTGGAAACGTGATCACTTCTGCTCCGAGCCTCAAAATCGACCTGCTGTGTGTGGGATGATCATCAAGCTGCTGTAAAGCCACAGCTTTAATCATGATCTATTTATCTGAGTGCAGCTCAGTCTGTGTAGTGTGACACAGATTGGAGCTTTCTCCGAGATTCCCTGGTGATGTCACTGGGAGTCATCCTGATTCTGGCATGGGAATTTCCTCTGCTTAGAGTGGCTTGGTGCGTAGGAATATTCGGTTCCTGCAGCTTCTACAAATGTCTTTGTTCAGTCTGTGATTGTTCCCAACCTTCTGGAAGTGTTACACTAAATCTTTGGATTTCAGGTACACTAACTGTATGTTGCATGTGACGCATTCAGGCTGATTTTCAAACTAATAGCTAAAATACAAAATGTCAGCGTTTGCATAGAAAGCTGAAACCTTTGGATTATGCCACTCACAGCATGAGGGATGGAGGCTAATGTGTGGTGGCGGCAGATATCCAAAAGAAACCCAGAACTTGAGTGGATCAGAGACTCTGTCACCACTGCCTCGCTGAGCAGCCAGTCGGGTGTCCACTTTACACCTCGATGGATTTAAACTGAATGGTCATATTTACTTGACAAGTTACCTTAATAACATGTTTCCTTAGACTAAAAACAAACTACAGCTTTTTATGCTTCGTCAGAATCTGTAGCTTTTTTTGAGTAAACACAAACTCCATGTTTGCAGACTTGTATATATTTTATTGTGGAGCATGTGATTATTCCCTTAGCCTCTTTTTGAGAGGAGGGTGAGTGTGTGGGAGAGGGCGTGGATATCAAACGCCCTGCCTGTCAGTCAAAGAGCACAAATCTTTATATGTAGATAGATTAATTTGTATTCAAGTCTGCCAAGGGTTTGATAAGGAAACCCTCCTTGGGCACAACAGGAGTGTGCCAAAGACTACAATAAAACTTCTGGCAGCTCCAAATCTTTCCAGAGAACTCTTTTTACCAGGACTGTTCATTGTTGAGGTCATGTTTGTTCAGCGCTCCCGAGTGAGCGTAATGTCTTCAGATTTCATTCTCCTAATTTTGTGAGACTTGATTTGTCACAATCCACATCGTCCCGCCCCCCCGTCAAGTCCTCACGGGGTATGTACTGTATGTACGAGCATATATAAACACACGTGCACTTGCCAGGTGTGCTTTAAGGCCAGTAGTATCCAGTCAGCATGGAAAGGAGGTGCCTTCTTGTGAAAGCAGACACAGGCCTACTCCTCTGTACAGCTGTGAATACATTCTTTGTATAACGGCGGTCTCTGGACTGTTCCTCCGATGTACTGTTCTCGTTTTCTTTTCTAGACACGTCTGGGTTTCGGTTTTCCCTCATCCCTGTCATGGGCGCTCTGAGCCACATAAAGCCTTTTCTGCATAAAGGGTGAAGAGGGATAAATAAGGCGAGCCACCTGAAACTTTGTACCATTCTGAACTACGAGTAAAACTGAGATATTTTAGGTAAAGCATGGGTACCACGTCTGCATTTTACCCTGTACAACCTCTAGGATGTGGAATGTATGCATCCTGTCGTTCTGCGCCTCTCCAGCTTGATCTCAATGCATTTTGGAAGCCCCCACCATCAGACCCTGATGATGAACACCAGTTTTTCCACGTTTAACATTATACTCGTCTGTCACTGGGGGGGTCTCTCTTTGTTCTTTATGGAACTGAAATGCAGTTTTTGTTATTAAAAAGAGAAGGAAAAGTGAACCTGTGTCACTGCGCTGTCTTTAATCTTAGTTCTGATTTTAAATGTACAATTTTATTTCTGTCATTTCTGTTTTTAACAAGAAAAATCAGTTTCCTAAATCGCAAAGACTGCAACGTAACAATCTCTCAGATTAATCCTTAAAAATATAACGGCTCGAACTAACACTTGGACTACTGTGCAACTGAATTTACAAATGTGACTTTTCGATCCTAAATTCAGTCATTTAATTTACATCGTTTTAAATGATTAATTAACATTTGCTGTCCTTGGAACTGGAAATTTACTTGTGAAGCTACTATGATGCATAAATAAATTTCTCCTTAGAATCTCTCTTCAAATCTGATTTTTACAAATCAAAAACTAATTTGGACCCAAATTCAAGTTTTAAAAGCTTTTTCCTGCCTGTAACTTGAACTTCTGTCACTACATCATCTTCAGGAGTTGTTCAAAACTTTTGATTTCCAAAGACTTTCTTGCTATTTTTTAAAAAGTGGTTTTGAACAATAGTTCTCCAGGTGTTCTGACTTCCTTTGGAAGTTTTTCCTGGGACACTGGCTGGTTTTTCACCATTTTTAGAGGAATGTTAAAGCCCTGACCCATGACCCAGGTGTCTTACCTGACTCAAGGGAGAAACTGGTGCAGTCGACACATAACAGACAACTCTGATAACAGAATAGAATTCAACTTTATTGTCATTGCACATGTCACAAGTACAAGGCAACGAAATGCAGTTTGCATCCATCAAATGCTTTAGCCATGATATAGATATATTACAAAATATATATTAGCAATAATATAGGGTTATATAGATATATTACAGAAATGGGTGTGTTATAGGTGCCAAGTCTGCACCAATGAGCTATTAGATGAAATCCTGCCATATTTTGACACTGTGTGCAGTGTCCTTAAAACATTTGACAAAATTGGACAAGTGGAGGACAAGAGAGGAACCGACACATCCACTATAAACAGAGCAGGCAATCAATACCTGAAAGTCATGCCATTAAGAAATAGGGTGGAAAAAATCCTGCAAAGACCTGACACAGAGATGCAGCCGGCCCTTCAGTTGAGCCCTCTAGTGTTCACTGAAGCATAATCAGAAATGGTCTGAGGTACAGGGTGATTGTGAAGGAGCCATTCTTAAGAAAGGGAACTGGTTAATGAGAATCAGTGGCAGTAGGTCTCATGAATCTAAGTATGACATTTTTGGTTCAATTTGTCATCAGTATGTATCAGGGGTGGGCAATTCCAGGCCACGAGGGCCGGTGTCCTGCAGGTTTTAGATCTCACCCTGGGTCAACACACCTGAATCACATGATTAGTTCATTACCAGGCATCTGGAGAACTTCAGGACATGCTGAGGAGGTCGTTTAAATCAGCTGTGTTGAATCAAAGACACGAGCCCTTGAAGCCTGGAGTTGGACACCCCTGCTCTAGACAACACCGCTCATCCTCCTCTGAACCAACCTATGACTGTGTAACATAGAGGGCTGTCAGTTCACATTAAGTCTAGGCCGGGGGTGTCGAACTCCAGGCCTCGAGGGCCGGTGTCCTGCAGGCTTTAGATCTCACCCTGGGTCAACACACCTGAATCAAATGATTAGTTCATTACCAGGCCTCTGGAGAACTTCAGAACATGCTGAGGAGGTCGTTTAGCCATTTAAATCAGCTGTGTTGGATTAAGGACACATCTAAAACCTGCAGGACACCGGCCCCCGAGGCCTGGAGTTCGACACATGTGGTCTAGGCAGTAACGATAGTTTAAGCCAGCAAATTTAGAAATCCACATGAGTACCTGAAAATCCTATAAAAACTCACTAATCCCACGACTCACTCATTTGCACAGCTAAATGTCGCCCTCTGGGACAAATACTCCTGTGAAATTTTTCCACAACCCGAAAAACAAACAGAATAAAACATTCCTATGGAAAAAACACCCTGCCTCTTGGTTTAACCTGATCAGGTTAGATATGAAATGACCATACCAACCATAAAGGTCAGGAAAAGCTGGGCGGCCCCCTTCCCAATCACCTGACTTCCATAGAGGCTTAGAACAAAGAAACAATGGTAAGTGTGACAAAAGGCGCAAAAAAACTTGGAAAAGTGAAACAATGTAACCTTCACAATAGCAAATGAACACATGGACAGAATATGCTTTGGTGTAAAGAGTTAATATTTATGAACAAGTTGTGAAAATATTAAGACAATCCCTTCTCTGTGGAGTGGGACAGGAAGGCCTCAGAAGGCCCAGTCCTTCTGTGGCAGTGACATCCACGAGCAGTTCTCTGAATAGTTGTTAGGCAATGTTCATTGTAAGGCTGCATTTAGGACCTCAGTCTCATTAAACTGGAAGATTGTGCTGCTACAGTGGCGTCAAATGACAGGAATGAGAAGTGTGGGATCCTCCAAAGTAGACCTCAGACATGTTTCAGGAGCAGCTGGTGCTCCTTATGTTCTCGTTTCTTTCCGCACTACTGCCATCTACTTATTCAAGATCTTTTGTGTTCTATTTTTTAAGCAAAACTTTCACTTAAATGGTTTAATTAGTTGTTTTGTTCTTTGAAAAATAAAATAAAACATTACAAAACAAATTTCACTATTTTGTCATAGGCGCTTTTCATAGAACACCGTGTTTTCTACACTTTCTACTTTATTTATGTCTCCCTGTCGACAGGGTCTGCCAGTCTTTCTGATAAGAAATTCAATACCTGTAGATCAACCTTTCCAAATCTGACCGACAAGCCTGTGAAATAGTGATGTGCGAATCATGAACGAACCGTTCAGTACTCGAGAACCACTTTACTGACTTGTGAATCATGATTCACAAGTCCAACTGACTCATTCACTGACTCGTCCCTTTTGCTGTTAGCAAACTAATTTCATTAATAGAAATATATCTAGCTTATAATTAAAATTGTGGGGGAAAACAGCCAGTTTCTTAACAGAAACGTTTCTGCTCTGAACTGGAAGAAAAACCCCCGAGTAGAAGCTCACATCAAGACAATAGTTTCTCAGCTCACAGTAGCATCGCTCTGCTAACATGCTAACAACACATTTGAGTTACTCACCCCTTCCTTTCCTGAGCTGAATCATAGCATGAACGAATCACTCAGGACTCACTCACCCCCTCCCTCCTGGATCACAGCTTCTTCTTCTTCTTCTTGGTTGGCAACCAATGTTAAGGCGCATTACCGCCCCCTGGCTCACAGCTCAGTGGACAGTCAAATGAGAAAATATATATTTGACACATCTGAGGAAAATACTAATAAAATAAAATAAAATAAAAATAAAATAAACGTTCCCTTTAGAAATCGTAATTTCTTTTGCTCTTTTTTGCTCTATAAAAATAGTTGTTTTTCTTTTTCAATCATCTTAGGAGTAGGATTTACATGAAAAGAGACACAAATTAAGTTTGAGTGAAAATGTACATTTTTTTGCACTCTCTGGTCAACTGACTCAGTGACTCAAATGACTCACAAAATTCGATTCATCTTGGTGAGTGACTCATTAAAACTCGATTCAGTAAAAAGAATCGATTTTACCATCACTACTGTGAAATGTCCCGGGTAAGATAGCGCCGCCATTGCGTGCAACAGGTCCGCAGCCTTAACATGAAATTTCCCCTTGTGGGACTAATAAAGGTATCTTATCTTATCTTATCTTGAATCTTCTTACCTTTAAAAGCAGCCTGTTGTTGTGGTGGTAGGCGGTGCTTAGTTAGACGTCTCTTGTGCTGATTGGTGTTTTCCTTGATTGTCATGCATACCGTCCATTTGCTGCCGTCGTCATTCCTGGGCTTGTTTTAACAGATTGTGTCCAGTTGGAGGTTAATACTGGAACCAGCTGGAGTGGAATAGGGACTTTTTAAGGTAAAACTTACTTGCTTTAGCCGGTCTTCAGATGTTCACAAGTTATTAACGCTGCTTAGCCGCTAACATGTTAGCTACACATAAACACTGTTTTAGCAGCCAGGCTAATCCGAGCTGGAGCTCCACCAACAATTTGTGCACCGTGGAGTTTTATGCAGTACTGAATACATTCTTGGATCACAATGGCTCTCAAACACTGATTATACAGCTAACGCTCAGGGAAAGCTGCTCATAGCGAACAAGGTTATATAACCTTTCATCGTTATTAGCAGTAATGATAGCATCATGTTCATTCCCAGTACCGTACACTTCACGCTTTGCTTTAGGGCAGGGGTGCTCACACTTTTTCTGCATGTGAGCTACTTATAAAATGACCAAGTCAAAATGATCTACCCACTACAAAAATCCAAAACATATACTTATTTATAAATATATTGAGGATTCTTTATATCTACAATGTATATACATGCATAACCGCAATATCCAATATTTCACAACACAATTAACTATGTAAATTTTTTGTCATTACCTGAGTTTACTCTGATGACTTGCACTGAATTGAATCAGCCAGGGATGCATAGTCCGGACAGTAGCTGCTGACGGCCAGGTTTAAGAGAAAAAACCGAGAGCTAAAAATTGGAGTTAACTCGCTGACTAGCTTGTCAGTTTTACTACACTTCGCGCCGCTGTTTGCGCATGCGCAGCGACCTAAGCGTCAGAAAAAAATCTGATGTCATCTGACTGGCTTCCCTGTATCAATCAAGTGACGGGATGGATGATAGGCTGGCATCTATTTTTTTAATGCCATGCGATCTACCAATACTACCTTTGCGATCGACTGGTCGATCGCGATCGACGTATTGAGCACCCCTGCTTTAGGGTGTTGTTGACGTTTCACATGTGACAAATGTCAGAAACGTGGGCGTTTAGGCTACGGTCTCTATAAGGTTATCTTCAGTGCTTATCTTCGGGGAAAACGTAGCCTTTCGTTAGCAGACAGAGAGAGTCGAGTATAATACTGACGTGCTGTAGCTTTCTGTGAAGGATGTCCCGACAACAACTGGCCGTGCAGCGGGCCAGGAAGTCCTTCCAGACGGGAAAAACCAAACCTCTGGAAAGCAGGATCCACCAGCTGAGGAACCTGCTCCGCTTCGTTACAGAGAGACGGAAGGACATAGCAGAGGCTGTCAAGAAGGACCTCAGCAAGGTGACAGTATCACTGTTAACAGCACATGGTACATTAGCGTCGTCTGTAAACCTGTGAATGAACACCATCAGTTATTCTTATTATTAACGGCTTATAAATATTTAAAGCATGTGAGCACAGTCTTGGACAACACCAAACACCTCAGGTACAGCTCTCACCTGCTCTCCCACCCTTTCTCTCTCAGATGCTTGTACAGACAAGTGAACCCAACAATATACAGTCCAGTGTACAGTGGGACGAAATATTGTCCTCCTGGATCAAAGGTGCAAACTGTAGAGATAAAAATGATAAAAATCCAACTATACAGAAACAAGATAAACTAAGAATAAGTACAGCAATATTGTACTTGAATAGAAATAGAATAGGAATAGAAAAGCATGAGAATAAATAAAGACAATACACAGACGGAGTCAAACAGTGCAATACAGAATAGTGCAAGTACTGGAAGGGAGTGTTATTTAGTCCACGAAGTGTGTGGAGAAGAGTCCAATGTGGAGGAGGGCAGCACCCCTATAGTAATCAGCCCTTTACCAGATGTGTGGGTCTAAATCATTGATACTGCTGCGTACATGGACAGCTAGAGATTCAGTCCTGACGTCTTTGACGTTAGCTTCAAGTCTGTTGCCTGGGGCGCAGTTGCTACATTGTAATATAAAGTCTCTGAGGATGAGTCCATGCAGTTTAAAGAATGACACATGGACATCCACATAGACCCTTGCACCTGACCTGAGCAGACTGGCAGATGCTCAGAGTAATCAGGGGCTAATGGTGAGCCGAGGATACGCCAGCTGGCTGATTAACTAGGCCCACTTTAGTAGCCCACTAGGAGTGCTGTGGAGCATGTTGAGAGCACCTTTCTTACTCATGGTTCTGATTATGACACAAAAATTAACATGAAACAACAATAAGTAACCTAACCTTAGTAGGGCCACGATCATGACACATTAATTTGTGTTACAGAAACATTATAGAAGTAAAAAGTATAAAATATTTACAAGAAGAGAGAGAGAGGGGTGGCTGTGACAGTGTGACATGTAAGTTCCCTGTGGAGAAAATGAAACATGTGGCTGGAAAGTGTTAATACTAAAACAAATGTTCTGGCAGGACCCGTTCTTGTATACTTAGTATACGTCTGTATGTTCACAGCAGTTTAGACACCAGATAAGTTCTCAAGCAAGTGTCATATTAAAAGAAATCAAAGGGACATGCTCTCATTTTCTTCACGGCAATAATCTGACTGCTATTTCTTACTTTGTGTGCCTGAAGCTCTACTTTCTATGGAAATGATGTCACTATTTGTGTTGGTGTCATATTGAATATTGTGGAGACCAGCTGCAGATCATCCAGGAAGCAGTTTGGTTTGCAAACTGTCCAACACTGGATTTTGCCCCTGCTTTCAGAGTGAACATGGGACGGAGCTATTTGAGACACTGGGAGTGGAGGGTGAGATCAAGCTCGCTATCGAGAAGCTAGCCGAGTGGGCAGCTCCTCGGCCAGTGGAGAAGAGCCTCCTCACTGTATCGGATGAGGTCTTCGTGCATCCCGAGCCCCTTGGAGTGGTCCTCATCATTGGTGCTTGGAACTATCCCTGGGCTGTCACCCTGCAGCCGCTGGTCGGAGCTATTGCTGCCGGTACCATATATACCCATGTGTATTTATTTACCAGTATTCTTTTAGGTGCATAGTCTATAGCACATGTGCAACCTTTGTTGGCATATCAAAACCTCCTTTTGCACAAATTCTAGTGCACTGACACTTTGCACATTATCACAGAGAGCAGGGTAGGCAAATCAGCCTTAGAGATATTAATCACAAAGGAAGGACTGTTTAAAGTGAACCTATTGTCCTTTTCTTACTTATACTGTTACAGTGTTGTATACTACTAGTAATCATGGCCCAAGATCAGTTCGTGCACAGGTAATCCTTGTGAACCACATGCTCAGTCTCCACACACTCGGTTTCTGTTTTTCCACTCCAGGCTCTGTACAGTAGCCCTATGTGCTCCTGTCAGACACAAAGCCTTGGCTTGGAGCGCAGAAGCTCGATCCACCTCGGCTTAAAAGAAGGTGAAAAGGAGCTTAACCTGTTTTAGAAGATGAGCTAGAAATGAGTATGATGGATCCCCTTTTAAGGGATAGTTCAGCATTTTTAGAATAGATTTAAATACCTTCATGCTAAGCCTTAATTAAAAAGAAATGGGGGAAGGACTCTGCTGCTGTTGTAGACTGGAATCAATGATTCACTGTCCAACTTTAACCAGTAAAGTGTGAGAAATAAAACCAGTTGTCCTGCGAATGAATACTGCATCTTCTGCTCAGTCGGTTCTTAAAGCGTGCCGTCATCCATGCCACTGTGTCTGTTCGGTCTCTCAGGTAATGCAGCTGTAATAAAACCATCTGAGGTCTGCTGTCACTCTGCTAAGGTCATGGAGGAGCTCCTCCCTCGGTATCTGGACAAGGTGAGGCTCCTTCGCTGTTGGATTACCTTTCTCGTACATGTAGTGTAAGCATGCTAGGAGTTCCAGTGACTTGACGCCCTTTCCACAGGACCTGTACCCGGTAGTGACCGGTGGAGTGCCAGAAACCCAGGAGCTGCTCAGGCAGAGATTTGACCACATTTTCTACACGGGCAGCAGCACAGTAGGCAAACTGGTGATGGAAGCTGCGGCTCGCAACCTCACCCCAGTCACCCTGGAGCTGGGAGGGAAGAGCCCCTGCTACATCGACAAGAACTGTGACATCACTGTTGCGTGCCGGTCGGTCATCTCTGTAGAACAAAGGAGAAACTTTAAAAAACACAGCTGAGTTTCCAAACATCAAGTGTTTTCTTTTTCCCACAGTCGCATCACGTGGGGAAAGTTTGTCAACTGTGGACAGACGTGTATCGCTCCGGACTACGTCCTGTGTGAACCCTCCATCCAGAGCAGAGTACAGGAGGAGATCAAGAACTGCATCAAGGTTGGTTTGCACTATATAAAGAAATGAGTGGTGGCTGAAGACTTTTGCACTTTAATGCTTCTTTTATTCTTAAATGATCTTCCTTTGACACAATGCAGGAGTTTTACACAGATGATCCAAAGACTTTTGAGGACTACGGACGAATCATCAACAAGCGGCATTTTAAGAGAATCATGGCTCTCATGGAGGGCAGCACAGTTGTTGTTGGTGGAGACTCTGATGAATCCCAGTGCTATATAGGTATGTATGTAAGTGGTATGATGGAGCCAGCTGGTATCCCTCAAAATGTTGTTTTAAGCCAACTGGTTGTAAAGTGGAACCATCTTTGTATTTTGTGTTTCTCTAATGTCATGCACATGATGGTTAAAGCCTCTGTTCCAAAGCTCTGTATGTGCGGTGTATTGGTCATTGCCCTCTGACCCTGTCGTCTGTGTGCAGCTCCCACTGTGCTGAAGAACGTTACAGGCGAATCCAAAGTGATGAAGGAGGAGATCTTCGGGCCACTGCTGCCCATCATCACAGTGAGTGGTGTGGATGAGGCCATCCAGTTTATTAACGAGAGAGAGAAGCCGCTGGTCATCTATGTCTTCTCCAATGAGAACAAGGTACAGCGCATCACCTGCAGACGTCATTTCCTGTTATTTAGATCTCTTTAAATCTCCTCCCTTCACTCCTCCTGTGTGATCCACAGCTGATCAAAAGAGTAATAGCTGAGACATCCAGTGGAGCTCTGCTGGCTAATGACTGTCTGGTTCACTTCACTGTCAGCTCGCTGCCCTTTGGAGGAGTTGGTGAGTGGATGCCTGTCAAACCCTCCATCAGACTTACTGGTTTTTCATCTTGATGCTGACTTGTTCTTTTTCCGTTCTAAGGTCACAGTGGTATGGGATGCTACCACGGTCGCTACGGCTTTGACCAGCTGAGCCACATGCGCAGCTGCCTAATCAAACAGCTGAAGATGGAAGGAGTCAACAGCATGCGTTACCCCCCACACACTGCCAAGAAACTGGGCTGGGCTCGGTTCTTTCTGCTCAAGCAGATCAATTTGGGCAGGCTGCGTCGCATGATGCTGCTGGCTATGTTTGTGGGCGTGGCATCGTTTGTGGTGCAGGTAAAGAAGCTCTGCCTAACCTCATAAAACTGCTCCTATTAGCCAGTATTCCAATGTTAATGTTTGTGTGCTGTTAGCTATCTTGCACGCTGTGTGGTCAATGGTAACTTTATTGTCTCCATTGGGAAACTGATTTGCAGTCTGTCCATACAGAGAGACAAAAACAAACAACACACACACAAAGCCCAGAGAAAACAGCCCAAATTATCATCAAAAAAAGTGCAATGTACAATGGCAACAACCCTTATGGTTTAGTATTATATGTTATGTGAGCTAGCATCAACCAAAACAACGATGAGACCTACTCAAAGGTCTCTCGGACTACTATGTCACGTCTTCTACAACAATATGTACAAGCCTAATTCCAAAAAGCTGTAAATGTCCATCTACATGCGTAAGAAAGCAAATGCAATGATTAGCAAATGTCATGAACCCACATTTTATTTACAATAGGACAAAAAACACATCCAGTGTTTAAATCGAGAAAGTGTAGCAAAAAGGGTCATTTTGAGTTTGATCGCAGCATCAAATTTTGTTTCAAAACTAGAAGTAAAAGTGATGCAAAAAACATCTAGAGAAACATTTTGCAACTAATAGGTTCATTGAAAAAAAGCATATTAGTGAGGCAACTTTCACTTTTGATCTCCGTCATAATAATATCAAAACATTCTCAAGAAATCTCTGTGCACACGGGACAATGCTCAAAATCAGGGTGACACGTCAACAACCTTCAGGGCCTCTGCATTAAAATCAGGCATCATTCTATCGTGGTACTTACTTCATGGCTAAGGATCAGTTTCTAATCATTGCCAGTGAACACTGTTTATCGTTCCAGCCACATATGCAGGTTAAAGTGATTCAGTGCCTTTGCACCACCAGGAATTTACAATATATCAGGTATTTAAAGCAACAAATACTCCCATTCAAATGGCGGGTTTTTCAGGGAATATTTTAACATGGCAGAATAACATGAGTATCAGTAAAGTTAAATTTGACGTGAAGCAACCGATACAAGCTGCATAGCTAAGCTACAGCTAGCTGTCTAACTGTCCCTGTGATGGCTATTCATAGATCCTTGCTTTGCTTGTTACGTGATGGCTAAAATCAGTAGTTTAAAATTAAAGTGTCATATTTAATTTTTAATATCTTTAAACAGTGTTTAGTATTGGCCAGAGTTCTGTTTAGCTGGAGTTTTGCCAAGGTGTTGTCACAACCGGTTTGTGCCAAACCAAATGTCTTAGATGGGGCCCCTCTAACCACGTTATAAATACGCTGGTAATGTTACATTTAAATGGTCCAACGGCAACAACAACAATTAAAAAAACAAATGTGTTGATTAGGGATGGGAAGATGGGAAGACTTGGTTCCAGTAGTTCATCCTTATGTGCATGATGCACATTCAATTCAGTTCAATCAGTTTTATTTATACAGCTCCAAATCACAACAACAGTCGCCTCAAGGTGCTTTATATTGTGAGGTAGACCCTACAATAATGCATACAGAGAAAAACCCAACAATCATATGACCCCCTATGAGCAGCACTTTGACGACAATGGGAAGGAAAAACTCCCTTTTAACAGTATGTCTGTGAAGGTTCTCAGTCATCCAGGTCATCGTAGTCAAAGGAGCTTGCAAAGAAAAGCGTCTGGACTTCTTTAAGTTGCTTGAAGATGTTTCACCTCTCATCAGAGAAGCTTCTTCAGTTCTAAGGTCAAATGGTGGAGAGTCCCAGATATAAACCTAGTGGGAGTGACCCCCCACAGAGGGACAAAAGGACCCCCTGATGATCCTCTAATCGCCTGAGCCAAGGTGTGAAACTGGGTGTGGGTCCCAATCAGCCAGAGTTTCGGGTGTGTTCATTGTGAAACCTGGCCCCACCTTATCATGCGAATTCCTGAGGTCAGATGGCCCAGGATGTGAGTGGGCGTTAAGGCGTCTGGGAAGGGATCTCAAAACTGGATTATAGATGGCAGAGAGTTGGTGTCGTAAACCCCCGCCTCTGTTCAAAGATGGTCGCTCACAGTGGACATAGATGCTTCTTTCACTCCTCTTTCAAACCATCTGTCCTCTCTGTCCAAAATGTGAACATTGGCATCCTCGAAAGAGTGTCCTTTATCCTTAAGATGCAGATGGACTGCTGAGTCTTGTCCTGTGGAGGTGGCTCTTCTGTGTTGTGCCATGCGCTTGTGAAGTGGCTGTTTGGTCTCTCCAATGTAGAGGTCTGGGCATTCCTCGCTGCACTGTACAGCATACACCACATTGTTAAGTCTGTGTTTTGGCGTTTTGTCTTTCGGGTGAACCAGTTTGTGTCTGAGCGTGTTGCTGGGTCTGAAATGCACCGGGATGTCATGCTTGGAGAAAACTCTCCTGAGTTTCTCTGATACACCGGCTACATAGGGGATGACAATGTTGTTGCGTCTGTCCTTCTTATCCTCCCTCGCTGGTGTCTGGTCTTCTTTTCTGTGCCTCTTTGCTGACTTTTACACCAACTCTCTGCCATCTATAATCCAGTTTTGAGATCCCTTTCCAGACGCCTTAACGCCCACTCACATCCTGGGCCATCTGACCTCAGGAATTCGCATGATAAGGTGGGGCCAGGTTTCACAATGAACACACCCGAAACTCTGGCTGATTGGGACCCACACCCAGTTTCACACCTTGGCTCAGGCGATTAGAGGATCATCAGGGGGTCCTTTTGTCCCTCTGTGGGGGGAAACTCCCACTAGGTTTATATCTGGGACTCTCCACCATTTGACCTTAGAACTGAAGAAGCTTCTCGGATGAGAGGTGAAACGTCTTCAAGTAACTTAAAGAAGTCCTTGTTCTTGTGACATTACCAATAAGTTTGATGTGTCACATGACCCTCTTCCTATTGAAAAAACAAAAGTTGTATCCAAGATGGCCGACTTCTAAATGGCCACCATGGTCACCGCCCATCTTGAGGAGTTTGCCCCCTCACATATACTAATGTGCCACACAGTGTTGCCAACTCCTCAGTAAGGAAAGTCGCTATTGGCCGTCTTAAAAGTCGCTAGAAGTCGCTAAATGACGTCTAATGTAATTGTAACCTACGTTGTTGGAGAGAAAAATAACATCGTGGAAGAGACATAAAGTGAGCTAAAAACATCCTAAATGCATTTAGAATTTATTTAGAACTACAAATTAAATTTCTTTTAGCAATTATTGTTGTTGGTTTTTTTTGGTTTTTTTTTAATGTCACAATCCCAACCCTGCTCCTTTACCCGGGCTTGGACCGGCAAAAGTGGACCGGCAATAGGCACTCTGGTGGAGTTACTGTGTGTGTGTGTGTGTGTGTGTGTGTGTGTGTGTGTGTTTATAAGTAGTTTTAAACCTTGTGACCCGCAAAACAACATAAGAGTAAAAGCAGAACTGACTGCGTTACAGTCAGTGCGGGAGCAGCGGCTTCGCTCATGCGTGATTCATTTACAGTTTGGACGCACAGGTGATAGGTTTGTAGCATAAACCTATTCGCTGGAACGTTAAGGACAATTTAATTACACAGCAAAGCAAGACACGAGTAGGCAAAGTTCTTGTGGGCTTCACAGGTAATTGACAAACCTTCTGGAGGAAACCTGGTCTTGTTGGGTTTCTCTGTAATATTGTAGGGTCTACATTACAACATAAAGCGTCTTGAGGTGACTGTTGTTGTGATTTGGTCCTGTATAAGTAAAACTGAATTCCACTGAATTGAAAACAAACGAAAGAAGACATGGACTGGTTCTTATATAGAGCTTTTCTACTCTTCTGAGCACTCAAAGCGCTTTACACAACTTTTGCATTCACCCATTCACACAAGCACATTGTTCTAAGTGCTTTCTAAGTAGCATTCACACACATCCATACTCCAATGGATGCATCGGAGAGCAATTTGGGGTTAATATCTTGCCCAAGGATATTTGGCATGCAGACTCGGGGAAGCCAGGACTCAAACCACCAACCTTCCGATCAGTAGATGACCTGCTCTACCACCTGTGCTACAGCCACCCTACAGAAATGTGATGCTTGTGGAAGTGAAGTGTGTGTCCCCATATATAAGCCTAGACCAGGAACATTTTGTTATTTAGTGTTATATTTAATCATGAGTGATGTAGGGAGATCAAGTGTCATCTACTGTCATTGCAAACTGTGCACATGTAACCAAGTGACCAAACAATCTTGTATTAGAAGAGTATCTGGATGTCTCTGCTGTGATGCTGCTCTCATGTCCACATGTTGTCATCATCTTTTAGACATCCTGAAAGATTTCTCTCAAAATTAGATTGCTGTTATTCACAAAGTGATAAATTCAGTGGTAATATTTAACTCACTCTGTTTTTCCATAGATTAAAGTACTCTAAAGTATTTTTAAAGTGGTCTTGAGCAGAAATTCAGGCTTTCTGAAGGTCTCTCAGCATTTTTCACTCATTTTTGTTCCAGTCCTTGTACCTGATAGTTTTAAGCCACGTACCAGCGACCTATGAATCATTCAAGTGTATAAAAGGCACCGAAGTCAAGGAATCAAACAGTATTGTCTACATATAACTGATGGCTTATCAAAGAACCAATATTACATGATATCTTTAGGACCACATTTGTTCCTGTTACTTTAGTTGAGTCTACAAAGATAACGCAGTTTTAAAGGCATAAAATAGTATTTTTGCACCAGGAAGGTAATCCCCAGAAGGGCTTCCAGCCAAAAAACAACTGGTGTATTTCAGCTTGGTGAGTAACGTGTCCTGTAAACAAAAAAAGAAAAGATAAAGTGTGTCTGAAAGTCATGATCTTAATAAATTGGAATAAATCCAGTGGTTCCAGTGGACGGAGGTTGTAAAGTCATTCTTAAGGTAAATGAGGAGAAAAGGCTGAGGTGATGCAAATTACACAAGAGCAGGACTGAAAATCAGGTCGTCTGCGCGCCAGTGTCACATGTTCTTCTACTTTTGCACAGTAATATTTTGCACAGCACTGCAGACATATGTCATCCCCTTCTAGGGCATTATTTGTGTGGTTACAACTTTGTAAATAATTGCGTTTTCCCGAATGAATCTCGGTACTCGTGCCCCCCATACACCCACCGTCCACAGGCTTGTACACTGGACACAACAATAGCTTTGTCTCTTGGACACAATGTGTGGTGTTGTGCAGGAGATCTAACCACATACCGGTAATGCCTGCTCGTCTACCCTCCCTTTAATTACCCAGCATGCTTCACTCCCCATGGCTAAATAGCCTCCTTTGTTTTAGTCCACCCCACTGCCTTTGTGGACATCCACACATGCTCATGTGAACAGTTAAAACTGTCCCACTGCTGACAGCTTTGTCATCTGTTGTTTGCAGAGGTTCCTGCGATGAAGCTCAGCAGGTAGACGGCGCTGTGCCGGCGCTGAGGCGATCCCGGGACAGCCACACGGACTAATCACAGCAATGCAGATGTTTCACGCTCCATGATATTTCACTGATATTTGTTTTTCTTCTGTTATTGTTGCATCTCCTTTCTGTTACACGTTTAGCTACACTTTGAGTTTAATTCTTCAGTATTCACTCTGGTAGATACTGAAAATACAAACCTGTCTGTGATGCTGTGATTCTTTTAAGAATAAAAACAAAATCACTGTTAACTCCTGCTTTAGAGGTAAGCCAGCAAGATGCCAGCTCTCCGTGTTAATGTCTGTTCTGCCTGCTGTTGAACATCAATAAAAAGTTCATAGTCAGAGATTTGCTGAAATTGCTCTTTCTGTTTCTTTGCACACCACTTGTCTGTGGTATATCATTAACATCACCTCAAGGCTGTAATAGAATGCCTGACTGAATGACCGCTATTAAGATGAGCCAAGCTGAAGTGGGGTGTGCACATGCGCACGACGCTATCGGTCTCAGTGAACTCGGACACGGTAACCAATCTACCCCGGTAAACTGATCCCAGAGCAGCGTGACCGATGAACACAGGACAATGCTGGGTGAGGGCGCTGGGTGAGGGAGGGATCCCGCAGCGCGTCCGTGAGATCACACGAGTGACGGACTGCAGCTTATATCCGAGGAACAATTGCACCTGAGCTTCGGTAAGTTTCAGACTTTGACAGTGGGCGCCATGGTGAATTATCGGTGATCAATAACGCGATTGATTAATTGTAAAATGACGAGCTGTGCGGCATTTAGCGGACAGAATCAGTTTTCTGTAGTGATGTGAGCTGTTCGTCCGGTCCGCGAACACCAGCGGAGCGCTTCATTTTTATTTACTCATCTTTCAGGGAGTTTGCGTCAGTCAGCAAGCAACATACAGCCAGGTATTTTTCTCAGCGTGCAACAATTAAGACTTTATCACAGCACAGTTATTATCAGCTATGCAAACATGTGACAGTCTCAATAAAACACATCCATCATACAGGATACATGTTCTATTTGACTTCGTTTTGTCACGTACGTGTATTTTTAAATTTAGTGTGTCTATTTCTTCTAAAGTTCTTTATTTTAGGGAACTAAAGTATATTTTACGTTTCTTATTCCACTTTGTCACTGACATTATGTCAGTTATGACTGTAAGGCATGAAGTGTTCACTGCGTTTCGATGCCGGACACACTAACAGACTGCAAAGTGTCCACAGTAGTAACACGTGGGGCTGAAAATCTTGCCTGTTTTACGTGGATAAACTTCAGTTCATTTTCTCAGACGTGTCAGTTGTTTATCAAATCATTTGTTGTGTGTGTGTGTGTGTGTGTGTGTGTGTGTGTGTGTGTGTGCGTGTGTGTGTGTGTGTGTGTGTGTGTGTGTGTGTGTGGTGTCTCTTGCTTGTGCGCCTCGAGGCTGCTTTTTATTACTTTGCTGTCTGTCTGTAAAGCCTTTGATAAGATTAAACTCTGTAACCTACAGTCGTCTGTTTTGCTCTTCAAATTGCTGAGAGTAAAACATTAGTTCGGCAGAGCGCACATGCTCACTCTAAGGTAAGCTAGGAGGGCAGACAGGCTTTCCTGGTGACAGCAGAAATGTTTGCAACACCTCTGCTAGAACGACAGCTTATCTGTGAACATTTGAGAGTCCTGTGGACAAACGCTTTTCTGTTCTCATGCAGGTGTGTGTATGGAGAGGCAGGCAGTGCAGCGGGCCAGGGAGGCCTTCCTGAGCGGCAGGACTCGACCTCTAGAGTTCAGACTGCAGCAGCTCCACGCCCTGCAGAGGATGATCGCTGAGAAAGAGACGGAGATAGCCACTGCTCTCAAACAGGACATCAACAGAGTTAGCAGACACGAGAGACTAAGAATAAGATGTGAAATACAATGTGTATATCGGGGCTCGTTTGCTTGCTTAACTGTGTTGGGTTTCCTGCAGAGTCAGTATGACACACCACTCCTGGAGCTGATTGGAATCGAGAACGAGATTAAGCTGGCTATTGAGAAGCTTGGAGAGTGGGCTGCTCCGCGACCGGCAGAAAAGAACCTCCTCACGATATCAGATGAGGTTTATATCCAGCCAGAGCCGCTGGGAGTCGTACTCATCATCGGGGCCTGGAACTACCCCTGGGGCCTTACTCTCATGCCACTTGTTGGCGCCATTGCTGCAGGTAGGGAGACACTCTCTCCACACCTGCGACAGTCACGTACCCCTGATAACAGCAGTCTGAGATGGCTTTGAGAAGGCACGGCCGCAACCCGGTGTCACAGTCACTGTGCTGTTTTCAGTTGTGTGCAGCTGGATTCTGTCATGTTAGACTTTATCAAACCCAAAATGTATTTTGTATTTCTAACAGATCTAACAAGGCAATCACCCACAGTGGGAATGTTTTACTCTACATAACATCCTCTTCTTTTAAATGTAGGTAAAAAAGTCAGCTGAGCTCCATGAAATACAGAAACAATCGATGTAACTGATAAACTGGTCCTAGTCAGAGTCCCAGCTGATCAGCTTGTCTCGGTACCAGACATGTCAGCTGACGGCTCAGAAACGCAGTCTTTGCTCCCTGTCGTTCAACTTTTGCAAAACCGATTCAAAAAATAAAATACTAATGGAAACAGAGTGCATCTGACTGCCTCTCTCTCTGCATTCTCAGCCTCCTACACGCCGGCTTTGCGTCACACGGTGATCTCATCCCGTTCATGGAAAACTGTTCTCTCTTTGCAGGGAACGCAGCTGTGGTGAAGCCATCGGAGCTCAGCGAGTGCTCGTCGCTGCTGCTCCGGGCTTTGCTGCCTCGCTATCTGGACAAGGTCTGAACACCAGGTCTATTGTTCATGCATTAAAGCCTTGAGCCATCATACTACAGTGCTTCAGACATTTAGACCCCAATGACACACAGGATTCAACGTTTGTTGCCATTTCGCTGAATATGCTGCTACAAAACAGGAATTTTTGCACATTAAATGTTTCAGATGATCAAAAAACAAAGTTCAATAGACAAAAATAACCAAAGCAATTACAAAATGCAGTTTTTAAATGATGATTTCATTTATTAAGGAAAAAAGCTCTGCAAACCTGCCCTGCCCTGTGGGAAAGGGTAACTTCGTCCTAAACCTAATAAACCTAATTCCAGTCAAGCGTTTGTGAGGTTCTACTGTTTCATGTCAGCCACGCTGGAGGGTTTTTGAGCACAAACAGTCATCCTGTTGAATCGTGAACTCTGACCTTAGCTGAGGAAAGTAGTCGTTCTGTAGATGCTGTTGTGGGTTCGTGGGTGTCCTCCTGGATGAGTTGCTGATGCAGACGCACAGATGTCAGTGATTTTGTTTCTAATCTGTTTCTTCAGATCATGGTGTGATGTGTTGCTTTTAGCCTACTTTACTTTGTGACTCGAGTTCTGTTTAAGTGATTTATTGATTCTTCAGGTCTGATAATCAGACATGAGTGTGCGAGCCTTTTCCACTTAATATATAATTTAAAACTGCATTTATTTGGTTTATCACTCTCTAATATTAGAATTTGTTTAATCTGAAACATGTAAGTGTGACCCCCCCTCCCCAGTAGAGATTTTCCCATCACTATATGTTTGGAAACATGACCTATATTACAGTCAGTTACTCTGTGCTTAATGTAAATAACTTATATATCAGTAAATGTGTTTGTTTTGCAGGATCTGTACCCAGTGGTGACAGGTAGTGTGTCAGAGACCCAGGAACTGCTGAGGCTCAGGTTTGACCACATCGTGTTCACGGGCAGCAGCACAGTGGCCAAACTGGTGATGGAAGCTGCAGCTCGTCACCTCACCCCGGTGACCCTGGAGCTGGGAGGGAAGAGCCCCTGCTACATCGACAAGAACTGCAACATCAGGGTCGCCTGCCGGTAATCCACATTTAGCCAAACGAAGTGAATTACAGCTGCTGACACGGGAATTTAAAAGTCTGATAATCAAAGCGGGCACAGAGGCGCTGACTGTGTCTGCAGGTACATATCAGGGTGACTGAAGCTCAGCGCAATAATAGCAGAACTTACAACCTTCTCCAAGCCCCAACAACGTACATTAATACTTCTGTATGTTTCAGTGGATGCTGGTATAGCACATGCACTTTTTAAATCACAACTCAGTAACTATCACTGAAACAGCCACTGTGACCTGGATACAACAAGAAACATGAAAACTCTTGAAAGCTGAATACAGTGGGGCAAAAAAGTATTTAGTCAGCCACCGATTGTGCAAGTTCCCCCACTTAAAATGATGACAGAGGTCAGTAATTTGCACCAGAGGTACACTTCAACTGTGAGAGACAGAATGTGAAAAAAAAAATCCATGAATTCACATGGTAGGATTTGTAAAGAATTTATTCGTAAATCAGGGTGGAAAATAAGTATTTGGTCACCTCAAACAAGGAAAATCTCTGGCTCTCACAGACCTGTAACGTCTTCTGTAAGAAGCTTTTCTGTCCCCCACTCGTTACCTGTATGAATGGCACCTGTGTGAGCTCATCATCTGTATAAAAGACACCTGTCCACAGCCTCAAACAGTCAGACTCCAAACTCCGCCATGGCCAAGACCAAAGAGCTTTCGAAGGACACCAGGAAAAGTATTGTAGACCTGCACCAGACTGGGAAGAGTGAATCTACAATAGGCAAGCAGCTTGGTGTGAAAAAATCAACTGTGGGAGCAATCATCAGAAAATGGAAGACATACAAGACCACTGATAATCTCCCTCGATCTGGGGCTCCACGCAAGATCTCATCCCGTGGGGTCAAAATGATCATGAGAACGGTGAGCAAAGATCCCAGAACCACACGGGGGGACCTGGTGAATGACCTGCAGAGAGCTGGGACCAAAGTAACAAAGGTCACCATCAGTAACACACTACAACGGCAGGGAATCAAATCCCGCAGTGCCAGACGTGTTCCGCTGCTGAAGCCAGTGCATGTCCAGGCCCGTCTGAAGTTTGCCAGAGAGCACATGGATGATACAGCAGAGGATTGGGAGAATGTCATGTGGTCAGATGAAACCAAAGTAGAACTTTTTGGTATAAACTCAACTCGTCGTGTTTGGAGGAAGAAGAATACTGAGTTGCATCCCAAGAACACCATACCTACTGTGAAGCATGGGGGTGGAAACATCATGCTATGGGGCTGTTTTTCTGCCAAGGGGACAGGACGACTGATCCGTGTTAAGGACAGAATGAATGGGGCCATGTATCGTGAGATTTTGAGCCAAAACCTCCTTCCATCAGTGAGAACTTTGAAGATGAAACGAGGCTGGGTCTTCCAACATGACAATGATCCAAAACACACCGCCCGGGCAACAAAGGAGTGGCTCCGTAAGAAGCATTTGAAAGTCCTGGAGTGGCCTAGCCAGTCTCCAGACCTCAACCCCATAGAAAATCTGTGGCGGGAGTTGAAAGTCCGTGTTGCTCGGCGACAGCCCCAAAACATCACTGCTCTCGAGAAGATCTGCATGGAGGAATGGGCCAAAATACCAGCTACTGTGTGTGCAAACCTGGTAAAGACCTATAGTAAACGTTTGACCTCTGTTATTGCCAACAAAGGTTATGTTACAAAGTATTGAGTTTGTTGGGTCTAAACTCAGACCCCGCTGTATCCAGGACTTATTCCCATGAAAGAAAAACAAGGCAACAGTGTTCGATCGATTTCTTGCGCAAGGGAGGCCTCTCATCTGTGACCAGCACGTCGAAATGACCACACTGGTGGCCTCCTCTCGCCGCCTTTTTATTGACAAACTTCAAACAATAGTTTACAAAACACCTCCCCTTGCAACCCCCTTTGGTTACATAGACAAGGACTGTATGTAAATGTGTGTGTGTGTGTGTGTGTGTGTGTGTGTGTTTGTTTGTTTGTTCCTGCTGATCAAAGGGTCATAAAACCTAAAAGCAGGAACAACATCCTTGGTCATAAAGAGGGTAGTCTCCCCCACACCCAATGTATGGTTTACCATAGATAACACAGTCAAACCATACAAAGGGTGGAAAGTTCTACCAAACATCAAACAGACCTTCAAAAGGATGTTCCTGTGATAAAACACTTCAACCTTGCACCCAGAACCTCGAGAATCTGGGGATGGGAGGAAAGAAAGAATTCCTTTCACAGAGTTAAAAACAATAGACAAATGGTAAATATAAAAATGACAAATGTTTAACTATTTACTCTAACAGAGTTGTATTTTTGTTATTGACCAAATACTTATTTTCCACCCTGATTTACGAATAAATTCTTTACAAATCCTACCATGTGGATTCATGGATTTATTTTTTCACATTCTGTCTCTCACAGTTGAAGTGTACCTCTGGTGCAAATTACTGACCTCTGTCATCATTTTAAGTGGGGGAACTTGCACAATCGGTGGCTGACTAAATACTTTTTTGCCCCACTGTATATTAAAATGTTGGTTAAGAAATTCCTGAGTATAAAAATTCACATGGACATTTTGACTAACGTGACAAACATTGTTTGGTTTCAGTTCATAAATGTTAGGCCTTGATGTTTTATTGAGTAAATGAACTTAAACATACATTTGGTTTGGTTGCAGTTAAACAGAGCTTAGTTTGAGTCCTTTTCCTGTGCTTCAATTACAAGGACTCAAAAAGCTGGAAAATACAGGTCCTTAAACGCAGCACACTTTGACCCACTCTTCTGGAACTCCTGGGACTGAATTAAACTCCAACTCTGTCATTTAGTTAAATATGTCAAGCCTACTGTACAAAAAACAACAAACTCTTTATTGTAAGGACCGAAATAGAAAAGATCAAACTCACAGAAATGTCATGAACCATTCGATGTTACCAGAATCTGTTACATTCCCCTAAAAGGGTCCAGGAAAAGTAACAAAAGTGTGCGGGTCAGAAAAAGGAGACAGGGCGGCAAAAGGGGTTAAATTCGAGAGTTTTATTAAAGTTTCTACTAATAACTCAACTAACAGAGACGGACAAGCCGCTAGTGATGGTCCGCTTGAAGCTGACGCTCCGGTGCGTGCGTCAAAAAAATCAACACACTGCTTCAGAAGCTCTGCGTTGAAGCTTGATTCGTTTGGCCAGAGTCACGTGATCGGTGACGTCCGAAGCTTCAGTTAGAGCCTAACTGCTTCGGTGTCTGATTCAATGGTTTAAAAGGAAGTGAATCATTCGTGGGATTTGTGGAGTGTTTTGATGGTGACAGCGAACCACTGATCATTCCACTGAGAGATTTGGAGCCAGCGAGGAATAAAGGAGGTTCTGTTGTGTGGGAGAATTTTGAGTTGATTTTTGTCGATCGGGTGGGTTTTCCAGCTTTGTGTTCTGGCCGTTTGCTTTTTGTTTTGTGCGTGTTTATTATATCTGAAAACGGGAAAAAGGTAAAATGTCAAAAATCTGCTTCCATAATATAAATATCATTAAATAACTTTAGAAAAACTTCCACTTGACTCTTTACATGTAATGTTGTAAAAATATATATTTTATTGTTTAATTAATCTGAAAATGTTAGTCTGCCAAATGTGCAGCAATTGAATTTCTTTATTCTCTTTATCTGATCGTTTGTGGGGCCCAGGTAGACTGTATAACTGCATCTCTACCAGTTTCTCTGCACTCCAGCCTCCTCTGTGCCATGTGAAGGGATTTTCCTTAAGGCAGGAGAAATTATCTCCACAAAAAGGAACAGGTTCGGCCATCGCACACTAGAACAAATTCTCTTCTTAAATAAAAATGAGAAAGGGTTACCTTAAATGCATCATGTTTTTAATTTGCAAGTTCATAAGCATTTTCCTTTTCCATTTCACAATCAAATACCCCCAGGTCAAAAATATGTCTGGGAAATTTCCCTAATATAATATTATTTATAAATACACCCGTCTAGCGATTAATTGCATACCTGCATGGAGGCAGGACCTCAGAGCAGAAGCATACTCCATAATGTGTTGTACATTATTATATGTATATTATATGTAACGTGGTATTTTTCAATTATTGTATTTACCAACATCAAGAAGTCACAAGCAAAGAAAGACCACACCATGGTGCATATTTAAACAAGAAGAGTTTACTGGTCAAAACTATTTATTAAACAAATAAAACACATTTTTTAACCACCAAACAATACGCATTCAAAGCAACACGACGGCGGCCCAATATCAGACAGAACTCCACTCTGTAGAGTGAGCAGTCATAATGAAGCAGTTGGTTTTATTTTGTGGATTCAAGCTGCTCTTTGTATTTTTGGCCACCAGATGTCACCAGAGAGGACTGTGTTGAAAAGCTTCGAGTAATGAACCGTTTTTCAATACAAGCTTCAGAAAGCTTCATTTGGCCATCACTACAAGCCGCTATCACCATTTAAATACCTTTAATTGCTGATGTGAGTCAGCTGTACAAAAGAAAAAGGCGGCACCTAAGGCAGGAGAGACGGTAGGACCCGCCCACACAGGTAACTTCAGGAGGAGGCCCTGCTGGGGCCGCAACAAATCTTTTCTCAGTTAAAAGGAAGTAAATGTCAAAGCAAGAAAAAGGTGTTTTTTTCCTTGTTTTTTTATTTTGGGGGGGATAGCTACACTCTCAATAAAATGAATAAAGGTCCTCTAAGAATGAACCAAAACACGAATATTGTAAAGTTGTTCTCCACCTGGTTTGTTTGCAGTCGTATCACGTGGGGGAAGTTCATCAACTGTGGGCAGACATGCATCGCTCCAGACTACATTCTGTGTGAGCCGTGCATCCAGGGCCGAGTGGTGGAGTGCATCCGACAAACGCTTCTGGTAAAGCACCCAATAACCAAAGAGAATCACTGCGACATCGCTCATACAGGTGGAGCTGCACGGTGTGAAACCTTACTGAGACTACCTCTCTGCTCCATTCCAGGAGTTTTATGGTGCCGATCCAAAATGCTCACCTGACTACGGGCGAATTGTCAACCAGCGTCACTTCAACAGAATCATGGGGCTGATGGAGGGCTACACTCCTGTGGTGGGTGGACAGAGTGATTCCTCACAGCGCTACATTGGTAATGAAAATGCAGATTGAATCATGCGATGCAGATCCATCTGTGCTCTGTTTGATAAATGTTGATGTTGCACTGAAAGCCCCAACGGTGCTGAAGGACGTGCCGCCCCACTCCAGGCTGATGCAGGAGGAGATCTTCGGCCCCGTGCTGCCCATAGTTACAGTGAGTGACATGGACAATGCCATCACCTTCATCAACGAGAGAGAGAAGCCCCTGGCTCTGTACATCTTCTGCTCTGACAAGAAGGTGAGAAGGAACCATCTTTAAGTAGCTTTTAACGTTAGCAGCGTCCCTCGTGCTCGTCTTACAACGATTTCTTCTCACGTTTCTCACAGGCAATAAAAAAAATGATTGCGGAGACGACGAGCGGTGGCGTGACGGTCAACGACGTCATGATGCACTATACGCTCAACTCCCTCCCGTTCGGTGGCGTAGGTAGGAAGACTTCAAAGTGTGGCTTTGAAGTGGGAAAGCTTCACAAAATGTGACAACTTTAGACAAAAAAACACAACATCAGATGAAACAGTGTCAGCTAAACCATGATGTCAGATGACAGACAAAACTACAAACAATCAAAGATGGATGCAGCTAAACATTGTTTTTAAAAAGAAAGGGAGGCAGAGAAGCGGGTCCGAGTGTGATACCGCTTGCTCATTGGCTAACTTGTTGGTTACTGGACATGCCACGGACAGCCCTCCTATTCTTTGCGCTGTGTGTGTGTGTGTGTGTGTGTGTGTGTGTGTGTGTGTGTGTGTGTGTGTGTGTGTGTGTGTGTGTGTGTGTGTGTGTGTGTCCTGTCGCCTCCAGGAGCTCAGCTGCCACCCATTCATTCAGCAGTGAGTCAAGCTTGTGAAGAGCTGCTCAGTCAGTGAGCGGGCCAGCACTGAGTCGTGAACTTTTACTGTGTCAAGTCACATTTGTGTTACC
Organism: Diplotaxodon limnothrissa; assembly: GCF_057381915.1. Lineage (NCBI taxonomy): Eukaryota > Metazoa > Chordata > Actinopteri > Cichliformes > Cichlidae > Diplotaxodon > Diplotaxodon limnothrissa. Next base: position 2,287,827 of record NC_140609.1, on the reverse strand, counting down.
TTTAAGCTACTAGTGAGTAGCTGTTATCTGCTGGCAGCAGAAGTGAACCTTTAACTTTAACCCATCTCCGTCTCCTTTCTCGGGATATTTGTGGGTGTTTTTCTTTGAGTCGAGTCCTTTTTAATAAAACTTGCTCCGTTTGGCGTTTTTCTGTGTGTGCTGTGGAGCAGTGAGCAAACATTCATCGACAGCTCCTGCAGATTTGAGAAAACTGTTCCACACATTTATTGGAACTACAGCTGATTCTGAGCTGATGCCTGTTGTGCTTAGTGAGCAAGACTTTCTTCATGAAGCCTGAATAAGAATACATTCAGGAGCTGAGATTACAAACAGTTAAAAGTGTTATATGAAGCAAATTATACTGGACAAGATTGAGATCAAATTTGAGTTCTGGAGAACACTGCCTATTTCGGTAATAGCATCTATCTTCATGTATCTTACTGAAACCTGGACTTCCCATGTGTAAGCTTGCCCTCCAACATTAAATGTGTTATTATTCAGCATCTCTGGCTGGAGGAGACGGCTGTGCTTGCAAGCTGGCTGGACATGTAGAGAGGACTGTCTGTCTGTCTGTCTCCGGGCTGTGTTGTAGTCTCCCTCATTTGAGTTAAAAAATGACCCTACAATCACAAACTGACCCACTGTGCAAATCTGTGGGCGAGCAATAAAACTATTCAAGCTAAGTGTTACATCATTCACACTACTAACATCAGCCAGTTCACCTTTTAAACCTTCAGTGATGTATGGGGACACATACACAATATTGGGGATCTTTACATCAGGAGCACATTTGCACTGTGATCACTGATGCAAGAAAAAGTCACTCTCACCCTGTTACAGTCCATGTGTGAGCACATACTGACAGCACAAATCACAAATGAAGCGCTCCTTTTAGAAGACACGACTGACTTGTGTGTCACCCCTCCAGGTCAGAGTGGTATGGGACGCTACCATGGCAAACACACCTTTGAGCAGCTGAGCCACCACAGGGCATGCATGGTCCGGTCACTGGGCATGGAGAGCGTTAACTTGGCCAGGTACCCTCCTCAGAACCGCCAGCGGGCACGCAGGGCTCGGATGGCCCTCACGTCGCCGCTGATTGACATGTCCAAGAGGACCCTGGTGTGGGCCATTCTTGCCACCATCATCGGCCTCGGTCTCCTCATCGCCCTGCTGGTCATCCTGCTCATTGCAGCGGGCCTCAACTGCACCTGCTGGTACTGGAGAGGCTTCTATAACTAGACACACTGTGACCTCGCTATGGAAGATCCTTCCAAAGAAACAAAAGTGCTTTTCACAGATGTTCATGATCAGATGAATCTTGTTTTATTGTTTCATAAAGATGAATAAAACAGTAACCTTTGGCTTGATCTATTATCTCTTTTATGAGCAGTGTGTGAATTGGATTCTATTTTTACAGTCGGTTAACATTCACTTTGTGAGGAAATATTGATGTAATTTGTTGTTTAAAATTAAAAGATGTGTTCTTAAAATGTAATATTCCATTTTTTTTCTTAAACCTTCATTTTATTTTGGCACAAAACTGAGCAAGTCTCCATCCTTTTACACTCTGTTACTATTGTGACCACAAGAGGGCACTATTGAGACAAATTAATTTAATATCTTCTTTTTGTTTTGGCTCTTCCCTTTAAGGGTCACTGCAGTGCCCCATCTGCCTCTGTATTGTCTCATCTTTAGCATCCTCTTCTGTAACCCCAGCTCTCTGCATGACTTCTTACATGAACCTTTTCTTTGGTGTTCCTTCTCTCTTCATGCATCCTTGGTTCAGTGTATTCACGATCCCTCTGCACATCTTAGCCTCGTCTCTCTAACTTTGTGTCCAAACCACTCAACCTGAGCTGTCCCTGTGATCTACTCATTTCTCATCTTGTCCATTCAGGACTCCCAAAGACAACCCAGATGTTGACTCTGGAGAGCAACTTTCACTCTTTCCTTCCAGTCTTTTTCTGAGTGATTCTGTCTCCAAACCATACATCATTAAAGCTACTGTGCAAAAGTGTTGCTCTACCCCTCGTTTACATTTTCTAGGAAAATAGGTGTGATTTAAACACGTGCAAACATACATGGAACTGCATCTTGTAAACCTAACTTTTCACTCTTGATGCTGTCCTGTCACAAATCAGCCCTGACACTCGTCTCCACCCACTCCACCCTGCCAGCACTCGCTTCTTCACCAGGATAGTTAACCTCAGGTATTTAAACTCATCTACCTTCAGTATCTCTAGTGCCTGGATGTTCACCTTTCTGCCTGCCTCCTTCTCATTCACTCTCATGCATTTTGTTACTTTGCTCTTCTACTTTGCACCTCTTCAGGCTCTTTTTTACCTGCCTGATCACAATGTCATCTGCAAACATGATCCTATCTCTCAGCCCTTCCACCACCACTGCAAAGAAGAAGCGGCTCAGACCCAATCCCCGATGTATTCCTGCCTCCACTCTAAACCCATCTGTTGTTCCTACCTTTCACCTCACCAGAGCCAACTCGCCCATCGCCGAGACCATTTCTGAAGAGCTTAGGTGAATCTCTTAGGGATCATGTCATGTCCTTGCTGGATTTCTTTCCTGTTTCTTAAGACATGACTACCAGATATGATTCAATGAGAACAGTTGCTCAAGAGCAGTCACAAAAACCCATCTGGCTTTTAAATTTAAACTGAGTTTAAACTCTTCTAGAACGACTGTAATCAACAGAATGCAGAGAGACAACCTCTATGACTTTAAGTCAACATACTGCGTTGAAGACAGAAGTTACAGTAGGGCAGGGTCATACGTTCTTGTAATATTAATTTGGACCACAAGATGGTGCAGCAGGTCAATGTAGCATGCAGTCTCGCTGATACCAAATCACAACAACAGTCTCAAGGCGCTTTATATTGTAAGGTAGACCCTACAATAATAAGCCTGCAGTGCGAGAGTGAAGTGCTCTAATATGGTGATATGGTACTACAAGGTCATTTTGGATTAACTGAAGGCTTTTCAGGGAGTTTTTAGGACTTCCTGATATTAATGAATTACAGTCGTCCAGCCTGGAAGTAATAGAGACAGGATATTTCTAACTTTAGAGATGTTGCACAAATGGAAGAAAGCATTCCTACACATTTGTTTAACATGTGCATTGAAGGACATATCCTGGCTCCAAGTTTCCATACTAAGACAAAAATCAGTATCTTTTACTGACAGTGCTAATATGGGTTCTTTCCTTCTTCTTGGAACGGCCTGTCTGAGGAATTCAGGCTCACACGATCAGTGACCTGATTTAAATCACTTCTAAAAGCTAATTTCACAGACTTGCTATGAAGTGATTCTGTTGCGTGTTGTCTTTGCTAACTTCCTGCCTCCAGTGCTTCATTATTTTCTATATATGTATGTTTTTGTAGCATCCCTGCCAAACAAAATACAAATGCTGAATATGATTAGTTCATTTAAACAGTGAACAGACTGATTCCTCTACAGCACTTTTCTACTATACAAAGCACTTAATACAACATCACACAAGCACTTTTTTCTGGGCTTAAGTGCTTTCTGTCTAACATTCACACACATCCATACTCTGATGGAAGCACTGGAGATCAACTTGGGGTTAGTATCTTACCTAAGCAGACTGGAGTAGCCTAACTAAAGCTGATTCTGATTAGTAGCTGACCTGCTCAACCTCCTGAACTACAGCCACCCACAGGTACAACTTCATAGCTTTAACCTACATGACACGGACTGTTAACAACATATGAGCGCAGAGGTTGTAGTTTACTGAAATCATACGATGTTTCTATACCAGATGGCAGCAGAGATCTTTGAGATGGTAGAGAGCCAGAACTGAGAATGGTGAATAAGTGTTCCATGTGTTCACATTTATAGGCTTTTATTTGGAGTTTTAAAGCTCCACATAAAAGTAATTCCACAAAATGTTCTTGTTAAAATGTCTCTGTAATCCTGAAAAGAGAAGAAAAGTGACTTGGACATGATGTTTGAACTGTCCTTCACATCGTCACACTCGTCTGATGAGTCTTCATGTAAGCAGTGAGAGTAGACTGAAAAGCTGAAAGAAGATGAAGATGGTTTTGCCTCTCAGGCTTGACAGGCTCTCTGTTAATATCATGTTGCATGATATTTCACTGCATCCATGGAAAACTTGCAGTGAATGTCTAGTTATACGTAAAAGTACAACAAGAGTTGTAGCACAGCTTGTTTAAGTCATTTAAGCTAGCACCCCATTAGCATTTGGATCCCCCTGCTCCCTCTGCTATGCTCTGCTAAGCTCTTAACTGACAGCTTTATCACCTAATAGGTCTGTGGATACTGAGCCCTTTAGCTCGTGAGCCAGCAAAAAGAAACAGTCGCCCTCTCAGCAGCCTGCCTCACTCACACAGGCAGCCTTCACTTTTTCCTGGAGGCCTCAATAACGTTGCGTAAGCATCGTATAGTGTACAGTCATTTATATAGTGGTGTAGAGTCACTCAGAGGAAAGCACTATTTACTTCCTACAGTTTTACCATATTTCAGATCTTTAAAAGCTTCATTCTGGACTTTTAAAGACGAGACAAGCGAAGCTGTCATGTGCGTTTGTAGTTTTGTTTTCCTTCATTAACTACTCGTCACTTTATTTGTGTGTGTGTAGCTGTCAGCAACTTGTATTTTCAGTTCCACTTTGCCTCATTAACTGCTCATCACTTTATCTGAGCTCATTAGTGGCCTTTGTGACTTGAATCAGATTGGCTCTGTCAGCGACCATCCACTGGATTTTAGTCGTTTTTGTCTTCCTTTCTACGGGGATCCTGCCAGATCCTATATTTTAGACTTTTCTTGAGCATTAGAATCATTGTCGTGTCATTATTATTGTCTCATTATTTTCCAGAGGCGTCAGAGAGCTTTTTAAATCTTAGCTCAATAACGACGTGCTGGCAAAGAGATCCTAATTACTGTGATTCTACAGATCCACTTCACTGCCGCCAGCACAGGTATAATTGTCAGGGTTCATCTCTGTGCTTGTCCTGCTAGACCTCAGTGCAGCGTTCATTACTGTTCACCACAATATGTTATTACACAGATTAGAGCACGCTCTAGTAAAAGTACTGCACTGCTCTGATTTCTTCACATAAATACGGAGTCTTCCTCACACACTAATGCTAATATGGTTCTGTGCTAGGCTAGTTCTATTTACATTATGCATGCTTACATCTACAGTACACGTACGTATGCCTAGGGCTTCCCACGATGCACTGTTTCTCCTTTTCTCACCTTGTTTCACACAGACACGTACACCACTCTGCATTTAATCGTTAGTTACTATTAACCTCCGTTACCTCACCCCTGCTGCAGATGGCCCCGCCCCTCCCTGAGCCTGGTTCTGCCGGAGGTTTCTTCCTGGTAAAAGGGAGTTTTTCCTTCCCACTGTCGTCAAAGTGCTGCTCATAGGGGGTCATATGATTGTTGGGTTTTTCTCTGTATGTAATATTGTAGGATCTACCTTACAATATAAAGCACCTTGAGGCGACTGTTGTTGTGATTTGGCGCTGTGTAAATAAAACTGAATTGAATTCAAAGAGCGACTGAGTCTCAATCCAACTGTGACACAAGCTAGGATGAGAACGTGAGCTCCACTTATTACGAGTTAGGAATGATTTGAGGAGTGGAAACAAAGAGGAATCTTTACGTACCTGCGACCAGACACGTGGGTGAGCTCAGGGAAATGAAGCAACGCCATTTGAGGAACAAACTACAACAAAAGAAGCGAGGGAAGCAGGGATGGAACAAGACGGTCCACACCAAAACAATGAACTGAACAATGACATTGAGGAGGAGGAACAGGAGTCACTGAAGGGCCTTTCACAGTCAACCAAGGACAGGTTGGACTGCCTGAGCCCGCCTACTGAGTACTCAGTACTAGGAAGGTCTAGAGCCTGCCTGTTTCACATATGACACACTTGGCCAGCCCTCTCTCTGGGTACATCACCAAACACAGCGTTCTACAACATGTCATTATATCCTTTGTTACCTTACTTTCCAACAGTGCCATAACACATTAAATCATCTCAGCCAGGCACCTTGCCTCCATATTATAACTGCTCAGTCTATACATGTGAATAGGCAAGAAATGGGGCACTGTGATCTGAGTTGTTTGAATAAGCAGGATAATGCGTTTTAAAGGTTAAGAGGTCAAATGTCAAGAGGCAAGTGTCATGGCTGTGTGCAGGCAGGCAGGGAAAAGGACCCAAAATGCAGGACTCACGGAGGCAAGGGTGAACTCAGAATAAACAGCTTTACTGCCAGTCGCAGATTGAACAGGAGAAAACAAACTAACGGGCGGGCAAACAGGTTAACGGAACAAACAGCGATGTTTGATAGTACGATGCGACGACGAGCAGCGGAAGACACAGACACTACATACAAGAGGAGATCAGGATTGACAGGAAACGGCTGGGACACACGGCGGACGCTGATTACACAAACGAGACAGGGAGAACACAAGACTGAACACACCAACACAGGACACGGACCTTCAAAGTAAAACAGGAAGTACACGGAGAAGTAGACTGGAGAAGGAGAGAGAGAGCATGAGGAGCACGAGGGAGAGAGGCGGACATGACAGGCTGGAGAAAACAAGATGGCACGAGAACTCACATCACCATAAAAACGCAGACACATAGGGAGACACGAGGGCAGAGACACGAGGGCAGAGACACGGGGGCAGAGACACGAGGGCAGAGACACGAGGGCAGAGACACGGGGGCAGAGACGCGAGGGCAGAGACACGGGGGCAGAGACACGGGGGCAGAGACACGAGGGCAGAGACACGGGGGCAGAGACACGAGGGCAGAGACACGGGGGCAGAGACGCGAGGGCAGAGACACGGGGGCAGAGACACGGCGCAGAGACACGAGGGCAGAGACACGAGGGCAGAGACACGGGGGCAGAGACGCGAGGGCAGAGACGCGAGGTCAGAGACGCGAGGGCAGAGACACGGCGCAGAGACACGAGGGCAGAGACACGAGGTCAGAGACGCGAGGGCAGAGACGCGAGGGCAGAGACACGGCGCAGAGACACGAGGGCAGAGACGCGAGGGCAGAGACGCGAGGGCAGAGACACGGGGGCAGAGACACGGGGGCAGAGACACGAGGGCAGAGACGCGGGGGCAGAGACACGAGGGCAGAGACACGAGGGCAGAGACACGGGGGCAGAGACGCGAGGGCAGAGACACGGGGGCAGAGACACGGGGGCAGAGACACGAGGGCAGAGACACGGGGGCAGAGACACGAGGGCAGAGACACGGGGGCAGAGACGCGAGGGCAGAGACACGGGGGCAGAGACACGGCGCAGAGACACGAGGGCAGAGACACGAGGGCAGAGACACGGGGGCAGAGACGCGAGGGCAGAGACGCGAGGTCAGAGACGCGAGGGCAGAGACACGGCGCAGAGACACGAGGGCAGAGACACGAGGTCAGAGACGCGAGGGCAGAGACGCGAGGGCAGAGACACGGCGCAGAGACACGAGGGCAGAGACGCGAGGGCAGAGACGCGAGGGCAGAGACACGGGGGCAGAGACACGGGGGCAGAGACACGAGGGCAGAGACGCGGGGGCAGAGACACGAGGGCAGAGACACGGGGGCAGAGACACGAGGGCAGAGACACGAGGGCAGAGACACGAGGGCAGAGACGCGGGGGCAGAGACACGGGGGCAGAGACACGGCGCAGAGACACGAGGGCAGAGACACGAGGGCAGAGACACGGGGGCAGAGACGCGAGGGCAGAGACACGGGGGCAGAGACACGAGGGCAGAGACACGGGGGCAGAGACACGAGGGCAGAGACGCGAGGTCAGAGACGCGAGGGCAGAGACACGGCGCAGAGACACGAGGGCAGAGACACGAGGTCAGAGACGCGAGGGCAGAGACACGGCGCAGAGACACGAGGGCAGAGACGCGAGGGCAGAGACGCGAGGGCAGAGACGCGGGGGCAGAGACACGGGGGCAGAGACACGAGGGCAGAGACGCGGGGGCAGAGACACGAGGGCAGAGACGCGAGGGCAGAGACACGGGGCAGAGACACGAGGGCAGAGACACGGGGGCAGAGACACGAGGGCAGAGACACGAGGGCAGAGACGCGGGGGCAGAGACACGAGGGCAGAGACACGGGGCAGAGACACGAGGGCAGAGACACGAGGGCAGAGACGCGGGGGCAGAGACACGAGGGCAGAGACACGGGGGCAGAGACGCGAGGGCAGAGACGCGAGGTCAGAGACGCGAGGGCAGAGACACGGCGCAGAGACACGAGGGCAGAGACACGAGGTCAGAGACGCGAGGGCAGAGACGCGAGGGCAGAGACACGGCGCAGAGACACGAGGGCAGAGACGCGAGGGCAGAGACGCGAGGGCAGAGACACGGGGGCAGAGACACGAGGGCAGAGACACGAGGGCAGAGACGCGGGGGCAGAGACACGAGGGCAGAGACACGAGGGCAGAGACGCGAGGGCAGAGACGCGGGGGCAGAGACACGAGGGCAGAGACACGGGGGCAGAGACACGAGGGCAGAGACGCGGGGGCAGAGACACGAGGGCAGAGACGCGGGGGCAGAGACACGGGGGCAGAGACACGGCGCAGAGACACGAGGGCAGAGACACGAGGGCAGAGACGCGGGGGCAGAGACACGAGGGCAGAGACACGGGGGCAGAGACACGGGGGCAGAGACGCGGGGGCAGAGACACGAGGGCAGAGACACGAGGGCAGAGACGCGAGGGCAGAGACGCGGGGGCAGAGACACGAGGGCAGAGACACGAGGGCAGAGACGCGGGGGCAGAGACACGAGGGCAGAGACACGGGGGCAGAGACGCGAGGGCAGAGACACGGGGGCAGAGACACGGGGGCAGAGACACGAGGGCAGAGACGCGGGGGCAGAGACACGAGGGCAGAGACGCGGGGGCAGAGACGCGAGGGCAGAGACACGGGGGCAGAGACACGGGGGCAGAGACACGGCGCAGAGACACGAGGGCAGAGACACGAGGGCAGAGACGCGGGGGCAGAGACACGAGGGCAGAGACACGGGGGCAGAGACACGGGGGCAGAGACGCGGGGGCAGAGACACGAGGGCAGAGACACGAGGGCAGAGACGCGAGGGCAGAGACGCGGGGGCAGAGACACGAGGGCAGAGACACGAGGGCAGAGACGCGGGGGCAGAGACACGAGGGCAGAGACACGGGGGCAGAGACGCGAGGGCAGAGACACGGGGGCAGAGACACGGCGCAGAGACACGAGGGCAGAGACGCGAGGGCAGAGACACGGGGGCAGAGACACGGGGGCAGAGACACGGCGCAGAGACACGAGGGCAGAGAAACGAGGGCAGAGACGCGAGGGCAGAGACACGGGGGCAGAGACGCGAGGGCAGAGACACGAGGGCAGAGACGCGGGGGCAGAGACACGAGGGCAGAGACACGGGGGCAGAGACACGGGGGCAGAGACACGGCGCAGAGACACGAGGGCAGAGACACGAGGGCAGAGACACGAGGGCAGAGACACGGGGGCAGAGACGCGGCGCAGAGACACGAGGGCAGAGACACGAGGGCAGAGACACGGGGGCAGAGACGCGAGGGCAGAGACACGGGGGCAGAGACACGGCGCAGAGACACGAGGGCAGAGACGCGAGGGCAGAGACACGGGGGCAGAGACGCGAGGGCAGAGACGCGGGGGCAGAGACGCGAGGGCAGAGACGCGAGGGCAGAGACGCGAGGGCAGAGACGTGAGGGCAGAGACACGGGGGCAGAGACGCGAGGGCAGAGACGCGAGGTCAGAGACGCGAGGGCAGAGACACCGCGCAGAGACACGAGGGCAGAGACACGAGGGCAGAGACACGAGGTCAGAGACGCGAGGGCAGAGACGTGAGGGCAGAGACACGGCGCAGAGACACGAGGGCAGAGACGCGAGGGCAGAGACGCGAGGGCAGAGACACGGGGGCAGAGACACGAGGGCAGAGACACGGGGGCAGAGACGCGAGGGCAGAGACACGAGGGCAGAGACACGGGGGCAGAGACACGAGGGCAGAGACACGAGGGCAGAGACACGAGGGCAGAGATGCAGGGGCAGAGACGCGAGGGCAGAGACACGGGGGCAGAGACACAAACGCAATATACAAGTATAACACACAGTGAAATGTAGCCTGACACGCTCCTCGACATGCGCAAAAATTGGGGGGGGTGTAGAGGAAGAACATTTTATAAAAAAAAACACCCAGCACGCCCCTGCGGGCGGTTTATCCTTCAAGCTCGGGTCCTCTACCAGAGGCCTGGGAGCTTGAGGGTCCTGCGCAGTATCATAGCTGTTCCCAGGACTGCGCTCTTCTGGACAGAGATCTCCGATGTTATTCCCGGGATCTGCTGGAGCCACTCGCCTAGCTTGGGAGTCACCGCACCTAGTGCTCCGATTACCACGGGGACCACCGTTACCTTCACCCTCCACATCCTCTCGAGCTCTTCTCTGAGCCCTTGGTATTTCTCCAGCTTCTCGTGTTCCTTCTTCCTGATATTGCTGTCATTCGGAACCGCTACATCGATCACTACGGCCGTCTTCTTCTGTTTGTCTACCACCACTATGTCCGGTTGGTTAGCCACCACCATTTTGTCCGTCTGTATCTGGAAGTCCCACAGGATCTTAGCTCGGTCATTCTCCACCACCCTTGGGGGCATCTCCCATTTTGACCTCGGGACTTCTAGGTTATACTCGGCACAGATGTTCCTGTACACTATGCCGGCCACTTGGTTATGGCGTTCCATGTATGCCTTGCCTGCTAGCATCTTGCACCCTGCTGTTATGTGCTGGATTGTCTCTGGGGCATCTTTACACAGCCTGCACCTGGGGTCTTGCCTGGTGTGATAGACCCCAGCCTCTATGGATCTTGTACTCAGAGCTTGTTCTTGTGCTGCCATGATTAGTGCCTCTGTGCTGTCTTTCAGTCCAGCTTTGTCCAGCCACTGGTAGGATTTCTGGATATCAGCCACCTCCTCTATCTGCCGGTGGTACATACCGTGCAGGGGCCTGTCCTTCCATGATGGTTCCTCGTCTCCCTCCTCTTTCTTGGGTTTCTGCTGCCTGAGGTATTCACTGAGCACTCGGTCAGTTGGGGCCATCTTCCCAATGTATTCTTGGATGTTCCTTGTCTCATCCTGGACTGTGGTGCTGACACTCACCAGTCCCCGGCCCCCTTCCTTCCGCTTAGCGTACAGCCTCAGGGTGCTGGACTTGGGGTGAAACCCTCCATGCATGGTCAGGAGCTTTCTTGTCTTTATGTCAGTGGCTTCTATCTCCTCCTTTGGCCAGCCTATTACCCCAGCAGGGTACCTGATCACGGGCAGGGCGTATGTGTTGATGGCCCGGATCTTGTTCTTACCATTCAGCTGACTCCTCAGGACTTGCCTGACCCTCTGCAGGTACTTGGTGGTTGCAGCCTTTCTAGCGGCCTCTTCATGGTTCCCATTTGCCTGCGGGATCCCCAGGTACTTGTAACTGTCCTCTATGTCTGCAATGTTGCCTTCTGGTAGTTCAATCCCCTCAGTTCTGACTACCTTCCCTCTCTTTGTTACCATCCGACTACACTTCTCCAGTCCGAACGACATTCCAATGTCATTGCTGTATAGCCTGGTAGTGTGGATCAGTGAATCGATGTCTCGTTCACTCTTGGCATACAGCTTGATGTCATCCATGTACAGGAGGTGGCTGACAACTGCTCCGTTCCGTAGTCGGTATCCGTAGCCAGTCTTGTTAATGATCTCACTGAGGGGGTTCAGGCCTATGCAGAACAGCAGTGGGGACAGAGCATCTCCTTGGTAGATCCCGCACTTGATGGTAACTTGTGCTATGGGCTTGGAGTTGGCCTCTAGTGTTGTACGCCACATCCCCATTGAGTTCCTGATGAAGGCTCTTAGGGTCCCATTGATCTTGTACAATTCTAGGCATTCCAGTATCCAGCTGTGGGGCATTGAGTCATAGGCCTTCTTGTAATCAATCCAGGCAGTGCACAGGTTGGTCAGTCTGGTCTTGCAGTCTCGGCTGATTGTTCTGTCTACCAGTAGCTGGTGTTTTGCGCCTCTGGTATTCTTGCCAATTCCTTTCTGTGTCCCGCTCATGTATTGACCCATGTGCCTGTTCATCTTAGCCGATATGATGCCTGACAGGAGCTTCCATGTAGTACTGAGGCAGGTTATTGGTCGGTAGTTGGAGGGGACCGGTCCCTTCTTGGGGTCCTTGGGGATCAGGACCGTCCGGCCTTCAGTTAGCCATTCCGGGTGTCTCTCGTTAACTAGCAGCTGGTTCATTTGTGCTGCCAGACGCTCGTGGAGTGCAGTCAGCTTCTTCAGCCAGTAGGCGTGAACCATGTCGGGCCCTGGTGCTGTCCAACTCTTCATACTGGAGACCCTTTCTTGGATATCTGCCACTGTGATGGTTACTGGACCCTGTTCAGGGAGGTCGCTGTGGTCTGCCCTCAGATCCACTAGCCACTGAGCATTGCCGTTATGGGTTGCATCCTTCTCCCATATGCTCTTCCAGTATTGCTCCGTCTCCAGCCTTGGTGGTGCTGTTCTCTTATTGTTCCCTTGCCACTGAGAGTACACCTATATATATATATATATATATATATATATATATATATATATATATATATATATATATATATATGTATATATATATATATATATATATATACTATATACATTGGGTGAATGTGCAGTAGTAGCAGCAAGCAGGTGAATTCTGTACATTAATATGAATAGACATCTGACTATTTTACAGGATAGACAATATAAACATATTTAAAATTAAAGGAATTGAAATGTACATTGTGCCTTGGTTTAGTGTCTGGAAGAGAGTCCTGTCTCAGTCAATTATAGATGATGTGAGAGGGCGGGTGTGTGTGTTTAGGGCACGGATGGCTTGGGGATAGAAGCTCCTCTTGAGTCTCTCTGTCCTTGCCCGGAAGATGCGGAACCTTCTACCAGATTGCAGAAGTTGGAACAGCTTGTTGCCAGGATGGCAACAAACTAACAAAATACAAAAACACAAGAAAACTAAGAACGCTCGGTCAAAATGACTCAGGACCATGACAGCGAGTGTGTGACACAATTGTAATCTGTTTTAAGAATTTATAAAGCCCTTGTTTAATTATAGTGATGTTTAGTTGGGGTTATGGGGATGTAATTGCGTGACATTGCCACAACGCTCCCACGCCTCCGACGAGCAGGAGCCTGCAGACCGAACACAACTTACGTCTCATGTTGCTACATGAGGCGGACTGTAACACGCAGAACAAAGGCGTGCTAGAAAATGTCATCAGAACAAAAATATCTGGATTTATGGCAACATTCAAGTGATTTTTAAAGAGACACTTTTCCAAGTTTTTTTTCTATTCTTGGCCTAAAATCTGAGTTCTGATTGGATGGCTTTTATTATCTGCAGCACTCACTATCTGACCTCCTGTAGTGATCTGTTCCTTTTGTACATGACTCATGCACTGCGGGAGATGCTTCTGAAGAGCTTTAGTTGCTGCTGATGTGTAAAGTTAACTTTTGCTGAGGTTTGCCCTCATGTCCTCTGTGGATAAAACTCCCTGAGCCAGAGAGCCAGCAGCTGTCTGCCTGAATGTTGCTGGCAGCGAGCTGCACAGCTCCCGCCTTCATCACACTGCTGCGCTGGAACAGACACATGTAAACATACTTTTTTCCCTGCCAAGCATTTGGCTTCAGGGCACGATATGTGAGGTACAGTGGGATGTCTCATACACTGCTGCCTCATTACAGTTCATGAATAATGCATCAGTCTCATAGTTTGGAAGATCAGGAAGAACACACCTTTTTAATTTTGAAATCTTGACCTCAATTCAAGAGCAAGTGCGAAGGTGAACATATATTTGCATACATTCATAATGGAAATGTGTTCATGTGTGTGTTTGCATCAACTTTCATCAATGTTGGAAGTGCTACAGCACGTATATGTCGAACGTCGGGCTGCTGCTGGTTACTGCGTTTGATTACAGGGTGATTCACTCCCTGCAGACAGGCAGCATCTCTGGTCACAAACGTCTGCCAAATGCACAAACAAAGCTCCAGTGCTTATTTTGATTTTACCACCATCAATAATTCAAGAGAATTTGCAATGACGTAGAAAATATTTAACATTTTATTAATGCTTTCAGTGATGCAGTTGTAAGTAAATAAAGGGCATTCACCAGCCTTCTTTTCCTATAAGTTACTCACATTGATGACGCACGTCCTCATTTAATGTGTGAATGCATTGTGACTCTGCTGGGGACGCCTATGGCTCAGGATGGAGCATGTCATCTAAAGACCTGGATGGACCAGGTCCTGGTTCCTGGTGCTGGACCCCGGGACCGTCAGACTGGTGTGTCTCACATGTTGAGGGTCCTGCGCAGTATCTTTGCTGTGCCTGGGCTTCTGGACAGAGATCTCAGATGCTGTTCCTGTGATCTGGTGGAGCCACTCGCCCAGTTTGAGTCACTGCCCTGCTCTGATTGTTGCCACTGTTGCCATCACCCTCCACATCTTCTCGAGCTCCACTCACAACCCTTGGTTTTCCTCGAGTTTCTCTTTTTCCTGATATTGCTATTACTTGGTTCGTCTACGCTGTCTGTCCTCTGCTTGTCCACCACTACTATGTCCGGTTGGTTAGCCATCACCACTTTACCTGTCTTCTATCTGGAAGTCCCACAGGATCTCAGCTCAGTAATTTTCCACCACCCTAGGGGGCAGATCCTATTTTCCCCTCAGGACTTTCAGCTCATACTCGGCACAGATGTTCCTGTGTACTGTGTCGGCCACTTGGTTAAGGTGTTTCATGTATGCCCTGCCTGCTGTTATGTGGTGGACTGTAACAGGGGCCTTCTTCTTCATCCTCGCGTTTTTCCCGCTGGTGGAGGGTCCGCTCTTTGGCAAAGGTTTCTCCATTTGGTTCTGTCCAAGGCGTCCTCAGGTGATGCGTTGACGGTCTTAATGTCTTCCTAAATTTTGTCCATCCACTGTTTCTTCGGTCTGCCTCAAGGCCGGCGTCCTTCTGGGTTGGTCCTCATAGCCGTTTTTGCTACAGAGTTCTCATTGCTTTGAATCATGTGTCCATACCACCTCAGGCGGGACTCAAGCATCTTTTCCTTGATTGGGGCTACACCTAGTCACTTCTGTATGTCTTTGTTCATAACACAGTCCCATCTTGTAATTCCCAGGCTCCATCGAGAATGCGCATCTCCATGGTGTTTAGGGCCAGTTCATGTGTGGTCAATGCGGGCAACATGCAGAGCCATACAGGGCTACTGGGCAACCACCGTTTTGTAGATTTTTCCCTTGAGTCGATCTGGCACTCTTCTGTCACAAAGGACACCAGTGACCTGTTGCCATTTTAACCAGGCTGCATTTAGATTCAGTTCAGATCAAACTGAGGTTATTGTACTCGGCCCTGAAAAGCCTAGAACTATGGTATCTAAGCAGATTCTTACTCTGGATGGCATTACCTTGGCCTCCAGTAACGCTGTGAGGAACCTTGGAGTCATTTTTGACCAGGACATGTCCTTCAACACACATATTAAACAAATATGTTAGACTGCGTTCTTCCATTTGTGCAACATCTCTAAAGTTAGAAATATCCTGTCTCAGAGTGACGCTGAAAAACTAGTTCATGCATTTATTACTTCCAGGCTGGACTACTGTAATTCATTATTATCAGGAAGTCCTAAAAACTCACTGAAAAGCCTTCAGCTGATCCAAAATGCTGCAGCAAGAGTCCTGACAGGGACTAGAAAGAGAGAGCAGATTTCTCCTGTTTTGGCTTCCTGTTAAATCCAGAATTCAAAATCCTGCTCCTCACATACAAGGTCTTAAATAATCAGGCCCATCTTATCTTAATGACCTTGTAGTACCATATCACCCTATTAGAGCACTTCGCTCTCGCTCTGCAGGCCTACTTGTTGTTCCTAGAGTATTTAAAAGTAGAATGGGAGGCAGAGCCTTCAGTTTTCAGGCCCCTCTTCTGTGGAACCAGCTTCCAGTTTGGATTCAGGAGACAGACACTATCTCTACTTTCAAGATTAGGCTTCAAACTTTCCTTTTTGCTAAAGCATATAGTTAGGGCTGGACCAGGTGACCCTGAATCCTCCCTTAGTCATGCTGCAATAGACGTAGGCTGCCGGGGGATTCCCATGATGCATTGAGTTTTTCCTTTCCAGTCACCTTTCTCACTCACTATGTGTTAACAGACCTCTCTGCATTGAATCATATCTGTTATTAACCTCTGTCTCTCTTCCACAGCATGTCTTTATCCTGTCTTCCTTCTCTCACCCCACCAATCACAGCAGATGGCCCCGCCCCTCCCTGAGCCTGGTTCTGCCGGAGGTTTCTTCCTGTTAAAAGGGAGTTTTTCCTTCCCACTGTCGCCAAAGTGCTTGCTCATAGGGGGTCATATGATTGTTGGGTTTTTCTCTGTATCTATGAAGCGCCTTGAGGCGACTTTTGTTGTGATTTGGCGCTATATAAATAAAATTGAATTGAATTGAATTGAATCTGCTGTGACGCTTACAGAAGGTTCATTAGACACACCGAAGCAAATTTGTCAGCCACTCCATCCAACAAGAGTAACAGGATACCTTGATGCACCTAATTAAGGCAACCCACACCTGCTAACTGCAGGTGACCGACCACAGCGGTCCCTCGCTTATCGTGGGAGTTCCTAAAATAACCCACGACAGGTGAAATCCACAAAGTAGCCAACTTTATTTTTTACAATTATTTTAGATGTTTTAAGGCTGTCAAACCCGTCACTACACACTTTATACACTTTTCTCAAACAGGCATGAACATTTTCACACTTTTCTCTCTTGTTTAAACTCTCAAAGTTCAAACCTTCATAAAAAAGAAGTCCAGTACTAATACTTACCTATTTTCTAAAGCATGCAGAGTTCAAGGTGACTTGAAAGACAAACACATCAGTGACTGGAGCCTGGAACTGTCAACCTCCAACAGGGAAACCATCCCTGCCCACGATTACTCCAAATCTAAAAAGTACAAAAATATAACGGTATCTGAAAGAAGAGCTTAAATCCTCAGGTGGACACGATCTAGCTCATCTGTCATAAGTTTAGTCAGCCTGTAAAACATCTGCTTACATCTTGAATTGTAAATTCACAAAGAGCAGTGCACCTCAGAGCAGCAGCAGCACAGTCTGATGGTCACAGCCTGCACATCTGCTGGAGCTCATAGCAGAAATGATTGTAAGCTTCTTTTAACTGGGCTGAGCAACTACAACCAGTTTTAGGGTTCCTCCACCTGCTGAATCCCACTTCCTGTTTAGGTGTGGATGCAAAGCCGCCCACTACAACAGGAAATAGAGCCGTTTTTTTTTTTTTTAATCTCTCTTTGCTCTGCTCATGTTCTCTATAACTGATCAAGCTGAGCACATTCATTAGTATTAAAACCAGAATTTACTCTGAAATAAAGTTTGCATTCCCATGTGCTCATAAGATTTTATTATATTAATATAGTACAAGGTTCGGTTAGCTTTGCACAAAATCAGCCGGTACAAACGTTCTTCAAAGAGCTACTTTTTATCTTCTTACTGTGAATTTCAGAGCCTGTACATTTGCACTTTTACTTGGGCAAAAAAGTTGAATCAGTACTTTGCACAAGAATATTTGTTATGTTTTTAAGTATCTATAATATCTATCTAAACATAAATATAATAAATATACTTAATTATTGGATATAATACATAAATATAAGACAAATATAATTCCTTTGGTTTCCTCCAGGGTGAGATCCACACATGTGGAAGGAGATTTAGGTGATTAGGGAGAGGGAGGAGTCAGCCTGCTTCAGTGCTCATCCTTAAGAAGGCTGCACAGACCTGTGTCTGTTTGCAACCATGGGGGCCAGGCAGCTTGTTGCATTTAGCTTCGTACTTGCATGGGTCAGGCTTAGTGACGCTCGATTCCACAGTCTGAATGTGCCAACACACTTGGGGATCAAGGCACAGAGGCCTGCTGTGGCTGAAGCTGATCCTCCAGGAGAACCTGACAGAGTGCACTCCAGTCAGTCTGCTCAGCAAGCTGCAAAGCTCCAGTCAAAGCAGAACCAGCAAGCACTTGAACCCCTCTCCTGGAAATTTCCAGAAGATCCAGTGGATCGGGTGAACAAACCTTTCAAGTTTGAACTGAAGCAGCCAGTGGCAGCCTACCGCGTTGCTGTGAGGTGTGGTGAAAGTAAGATCTTTGTTGAAGTGAGTCGGGACTTGCTGGGTCTCGGCAAGCTGATAAAGCCAGAAGAAATCAGCCTCGGTGGTTGTTCAGCCACTGACACTGATGACTCGTCTCATGTGCTGGTTTTTGAATCTGAGCTGCACAGCTGTGGTAGCAAGCTAGTGGTATGAACCTTTTTATTCTGTTCATTCAGTTACATCACCTTTTCACACAAGTGAAATTCATTTTTTTAATACACTTTGTATTTTTTCATTAGTTGACAGAAAATGCCTTCATTTATGCCTTTGCGCTGGCCTACAACCCCAAAGTGTTTGGCAGAAGCGGCATTACGAGGAGCCAGAGTGCTGTCATTAGACTTGAATGCCACTACCAGAGGTGACTAGAAATGCGGAACAGACTGAACACCCACTTTAGTTTACGGTGGTCCTTATTAAAGGAATAGTGTTGCAACAAAACAGCCTTTAATTAAACACTGACTCCAACTCTGTCCTAACACATCGCCATGTAAAATCTGGAGTCGAAGCCTTTTTATTAAGTCTTCTGTGGTCACATAAAGTTTTTAGAGTTGAGGCCTGTCATTAGTTCTTTCAGTCCTTGTCCCGTCTTCCTCCCATCAGCCTGAAACCAGGAAAGGGTAAAGGGAGTTTTTCCCCCCCACTGTCACCAAGTGCTTGTTTAGAGGGGGCCATCTGAGTGTTGGTGTTTTCCCTGTATTATTGTAGGGTATTTACAGTGTAAAGCGCCCTGAGGCGACTGTTGTGATTTGGTACTATATAAATAAAATGGATTTGAATTATGCCCCATCTTTTAACAAGAGAAAAATCCAGATGGATGCGTTAGTTTCAAAATAAAATCACCCTGAACAAATGTTATTAAGGTGGAAACTCTTTTGTCCCAGGCACACTTTGAGCTGTAAAACTGGACATTTTAATGTGTGAGTGTGGGACTGAGTTCAACCTAAAGTAGCCAGTCTTGGTACTGCAGTTTTAGCACTTCATATTTCCTCCTTTTTCCAGGCTGATGCTCTTGGTGATATATTAACCAACATAGCATGTTTAAGCTCACTGACCTGATCTAATAATTTTTAAACCAACGCTGTTTTAACCTGACTGTGTAGCTGTGGCCCGTCGGTTTTACAGCAATTAGTCGAACATGTTTTTATGGAACCTTTCCATGCTTTAGCCACGCATCAAAGAAATCCTGTAGCTTTTATACAGTCACGTTCCAGGTATGTAGGCTTTTTGTTTGTTGGTGACTTATAACTTTGTCAGCAGATTCATGGATGACAAAGCAACAGCCTTCTGGTGCAGGTTTAAAGTATTAGTGTACTTTTAAAGTATGATTGGTGTGATGCTAAAAACTGCTCTTAACTTTGACATTTCAGGCAGCACAGTGCGAGCAGCGATCCCGAGCATCCTGCCTGGATGTCCAGTGAAGCTACCAGGCGAGCACAGACACAGCAGCATTTTTCTCTGAAACTTATGACTGGTGGGTCCCAGCAATATTAACACGACTGTGACTTTGCAAACCTTTAATGGCTAATTTTGCTTCAGATGACTGGAAGTTTGAGAGAACGTCCACCAGATATGCTTTGGTAGATGTCATTCACATGGAAGCAGCAGTCTTGGTACAAACTCCAACCCCCCTCAGGGTGCTGGTGGACAGCTGCGTCGTTACCACAAAGTCAGACTTCACTTCAGGACGAAGAGAAGCTTTAATAAATGACGGGTAGGTTCTGGATGGGCAGCAGTTTGATACAGTACACTATATCAGTATGTCTCTTTTCTACACTTAGCTTGACCTGATCTGATAATCTGATCCACCTTAAGTGTGGTGCGAGTGTCATTCAAGTGTCACACCAGCATGTCCCCACAGAGTGTGGCTGCTTCTGTGTGAGTGTTGCCTTTCCTACAGGTGTCTGGGGGGTCAGCACACCATTTCCAGGTTCATGCCTCGATCTCAGCCTGATAAACTCCGGTTACAGGTCGCGATCCACAGCTTGGGTCTACAGGGGATGGTATGTAAGTGTGTGCTGATGATGTATGCTCCCTGTCGTGTACTTTAAAATAAAGAGGCCTAATTTCATTTAAACAGATTTATATCTCTTGCCTACTGAAGGCCGTCTCAGCTTCTGCCCCAGTTACCATTGAGAACAAGGCATGCTCATTTTATGAGGGGTATGAGAACGTTTTTGAAGATCTTTCATTCATTGATTCTTTCGAGAGGACTTTCATGACACTGACTCTTCCCACAGTATGTGGATGGCTGTAGATGGAAAGAACGAGTTCTGTACCTGTTGTGAGTCCACTTGTGGAATGAGAAAGATCCGAGCCCTGAGTGACAACGCCACAGGTAATGCATGTCAGCAGGAACGTGCACAATGCTTCATTTCTCACGCCTGACTGCAAAATGACTGCGTTTATGTGCTTTTTTTTTTTTTTTTTTTTTAAAGTGGAGCGATGGGAAGCTGAAGTGACTGTGGGCCCCATTGTTGTAGAGTGAAAGATGTTGTTTGTTTTGTTTTTTGTTTTTTACACATTTGTAACAAAAGAGAATAAATAAACTTTTTAAAAAGAAACTTCATTTGAAGCTGTGACGTCTCTAAACTGACACTGAAGCTGGCACGTGCACATAACCAGCAGATGTTTCTTTAAAATGGTTTCGCAGAGAGTGAAACACTGAAGACATTTCTGGAAACTGTTCTCAAAAAATGAATAAACGGTGACCAACCCTGAAGTTCGCAGTGCAGCTAACAAGAGTTGACTGTTGATCCAGCCGGTCGTTTCTGGAACTCGTGCACATGCTGGTTAGTAGTTTGGGGAAATACACACAACATGTGCAAAAGAGGAAGTGATATCATATTTCATGCTTGTTGCAAAGAAACTATTACCGATGAATAAGGATGAGAAATCAGTGGCACTTATTCAACTTTCAAACATCAAATAAATTCATGCAGCACATTTAAAAGACTGATAAATGTGTAGTGAGGACACTGGACGAATGGATTTATGGTGCTTTTTAGACGACGGTCACAAAGTGCATTACAGGAAATGATTAAAACACAAGACAAATGTTGAAGACTTTAAAAATGCGCTTTTACAAAACAGCAATAATAAAGGTCGAGCTGTACAAGAATCAAAGCATAAAATACACAAATGTTACTGAAGTGTTTGAGTAAATCGATGCATCTTAGCTGGCTTTTAAAAATCCAAATAACTGGTAACCCTGAAGTGAACAGTGTTGCACAGGTTGTGTACTATGGCCCCTGTCATTGCTGAAGATCAGGGGTCGGCAACCTTTCTGACGGTGAGTGCCATTTAAAATTTCCTCAGAGGTCAGTGTGCCATATGATAGCGTTAGCTATAAATTTAATAACGCTCTATATTAACAGTTAGACACTATATAGAACCACTTTATAGGATTATATTTGTTTGCAGATGTTGGCAGCTGTCAGTGAATAGTTATCAGCTATTTTGAAAGAAATGCATGTTTGTTAATACAGAGACACATGTTAATGTGATCTCTGGTCTCCCACTCAGAGACACAGGTCTCAGAGTGTCCAGCATTCAGAGGCTGCCTGAGGACTCATGTGAGAGAAAATCTGCTCACACAGATATGTAGAGCCAAATACTGTCAATAAGGCCTCTGCAATGTTCTGAAGACAGTTAAACCTGTCAGGTAGTGATGTCCAGCAGGTGAACATGCAGCTCCATGAACACGCACAGCTGTGGAGTCCAGCTGCTTCGATGTTGCATTAACTGGCATTAACTCAGCCAGTTAATGCGAGACTAATCCAGCTGCTCATTAAAGCTTTCTGGTTTGATCAGAAAAGAAAACATTGGTCCAAACGCCTGAAAGTCCCAAAGACGCATTGTGTCTCGAGTCTACGGATGTATCCGTGTATCTCCGTGGTGCTGATGCTGCGCTGAGCGGACAGCTCCTGAAGCTTTTGAAGTGTTGGAATATGGAAAGCTAACAACGTCCCTCTGACCAGTAGGCTAAGTTATTTTTAGCCAATGACAAGTTGAATCTGGTAGTTGGGGTTGTTAGTTAAGATACCGTCATTAAGAAGCGGCACAACTAATGTGTGTGTGCGAGCTGATTTGCGATGTGCACCGCTGGTGCGGCCATTTATTTTTTAATGCACCCTCTCAGATTAAGTCACTGCGTGTCGTGCCCAGGGCTGGACTGGGACAAAAAAATCAGCCCGGGCATTTTGACTAGAGACCGGCCCCCCAGGTATTAAAGCCATAAAGCCTTTGAATGAAAACAAACGCTGTTGTGACAGTGATGCACAGTCTTGTTGGTATATGTGTGATTTCTATACATTTTACATCAGATTAAAACTTTGGTTTACGGATGACCTTAGTTATGCTGCAATAGACGTAGACTGCCGGGGGATTCCCATGATGCATTGAGTTTTTCCTTTCCAGTCACCTTTCTCACTCACTATGTGCTAACAGACCTCTCTGCATTGAATCATATCTGTTATTAACCTCTGTCTCTCTTCCACAGCATGTCTTTTATCCTGTCTTCCTTCTCTCTCCCCAACCAATCACAGCAGATGGCCCCGCCCCTCCCTGAGCCTGGTTCTGCCGGAGGTTTCTTCCTGTTAAAAGGGAGTTTTTCCTTCCCACTGTCGCCAAAGTGCTGCTCATAGGGGGTCATATGATTGTTGGGTTTTTCTCTGTATCTATGAAGCGCCTTGAGGCGACTTATGTTGTGATTTGGCGCTATATAAATAAAATTGAATTGAATTGAATTGAAGGTTCAGATAATTATTTAATAAAAGTGAGACATTTTAAATGAGAATAAGAAAGAAAAGTATTTCTTTGTGCCCCCCTCTCCCTGTTAATGCCCTACCTGGCCCCCTGGCAACACTTTGCTAGACCCGCCCCTGCACAGTTACCAGCTGTCAGCTACTTAGAAAAGGATCCTGGTGTTATTTGTCTCCCAGAAACAGTTCATAACTTCAACTCATTCATGTCACCTAAAAGGTAAACCTGTTTCTCCATCACCTGTTCAGCTCTGATGATCCAGTAAGGACATCTCCTGGTTTCATCTTCATGTTTCCCTCTCACCACATAACCAAACCTTATCATGACCAGCAGCTTTACAGCTGTGGCTCCAGCAAACATCAGCTGATACTAGAAATTAATATTAAATAAATTCTAACAACAGCTGATCAAGCTTAAAAGTGCTGCTGTTGTTTAGCGCGACATCCGCTGGTTTCCTGTTTCTGGCACAAAGTGGGCGATAAATAAACAAGAGAGACGATCAGCTGATCATTGATCAGTTTCATGATTGAAGTAGAAACAGGAGACGGAGGAGGAGAGAATGAGAGAAGAAGAGGCAGCTGCAGCGTAACGACAGAATAACTCCAGCTTTGTGTCTTTTTTTCATTATAGCTAAAGTCCGGGACAAACTGCGTCTCTTCTCAGCTCAACACCAAACGTGTAATATTTTCTCTGAATGAGGGACCATTCCATTTTTTTAAGGAGCGGTTGGCAACTCTACTAACTAACCTTATGAATAAAATAAAGTTCACTATCAGTAACATCATAGCACCATCCAGCTGTATAGAAACTCTGTCATGCTAGCTAGCACGCAGTACGAGTTACTGTAACTGACTGTAAAAAGTCAACGAAAATAAACTCCATCTAAACTTGGTTTATATCTGCACTTCACCTGACACTCGGACCGGCGGCCGCTTCGGGTCTCTCCTCCTGCCTCCCCTCTCCCTCATCCACCTGCTGGCCTCCACCACTTGTTAATGTTACTGAATCTGTGGAAGCTCCGCCATAACCACCACCAAACAACTGAGTTATTTTTACACACCGGCCAGCATCTGGCCAATCCACCACCTCTCATTGTTTATACCGTTACAAAAAAAAGGGTTGCTGACCCCTGCTGTAGATCCTAGTGGTGTGGATCAGTGGCTTGATGTCTCGTTCACTTCTGGCAAATGACTTGATGCCATCCATGGAGCTGGCTGGTGACTGCACCTTACCGTATTTGGTATCAGTAGCCGGTTTTGTTATTGATCTTGTTAGGGAGGTTCAGGCGCATGCAGAACCATAACCATTGAATTCCTGACAAAGGCTCTTAAGGTCCTGTTACCAACATCTGGTTAGAATTATCAACTTTAGAAAACTGGTGATGTGTCCAATACTCATGTTACTGTCTGTGTTAAAAATGCCATTTGGACTTTTTTGGTTTCAGTCTTCGTAGTTCTATTACAGAAAAACAGTTTTGACAGTTTAAAATAAAGTCTTTGAGCTTATCTGTGTCTCAGTGAAACAGGAGGTACACTCAGGTAGCATTTATGGATCAATGCACTGGGCAAGTTGCTGTTATCACTAACAAACACTGATGTCACTGTAATGTCTGATGCAAATGTGCAGCCTTTGGTCACACGAAACTACACATCCAGAGGTAAACAGCAATTGATTTATTGGAAGGTGACGAGATCATCAGGGTATAAATCAAACAAACTGCAGCTGGTGTTATTTGTACAGTGTAGTCATGCTTTTTGTACACCTCCTGTTTTCTGAGTATGGGTCTGAATTTGGTCTGGAATCAGTTTGAGAAGCGAAGAGAAGGAACACGAAGAGAAGGTAGCTGAGTGGTGCTCAAAGGCATTTTAAAAGTCTCGAGTTCATACCTAGAACGACCGTATCCACAAATCCAACCAAAGCTTGTCTGTGTAAATTTTAATTAAACATAAGATGGAAATCACCTTTACACAGTTTGTATGAATTTACAAACTCCGAGTCGGATCATTGGGCTTTCTTTCCGTGTTTTCTTGTTCTTTCAGCCTGGAACATTGATTGGTGTGAAAGCTCACCATCGTTTACCATCTGTCACGGCTATAAGTGATTACGCGCTCCGAGGCCTGATGGTGCCTCTGTTAGTCACCTGTTCTCAGTGTTGTGATCTGTGATTTTGGGTTGTGGGGCAACAGTGTAACATTTGTGATTTCCTGCCGTAGGAAATTTCCATGCTTCTAACAGCTGCTCTGATGTCAGACAGCATCGTTTACCTGACAGGTACGTCAGCTACATGTTTTCTGTTCTTACTCTTTTACATATTTACATTGCATATGATGTGGCCAGAAATGATTTGGAAAAATGATTTAGCTCCAGTTTCTGTGGAATTAATCATTTAGAGTATCACAAATTAGCATCACTATGCTATCGTTCATTGTTAACTGTGGGAAGAATACAGCTAGTCTTTATTGATCAGCAGGTAACACTGCTGGTAACACACTAAGCTTCCTTTATTGTATTGCATTAAATCAATGCCAAAATCATAGCCTGTGTCTGCGTAGTAGTAATGTGCCGTATAAAGATATTATAAGGATAATGCCTCTGTAAAATTAAAGGCTGTAATTGCATGTAGTTGAGACAATACTATATATTCTGTGGTTTTCAAAGCGCTCATCGTCCATGCATAGGCTAAATTGATTCAAATTTTAAAGGCACACGCAAATGCATCACCTACTCTGGTGTAGGCTGTACAGGGATTCAACACAGGATTATAAATCAGGCTTGAGAATGAAGTGAAATAGTGGAAATGTGAGACATTGTGGACAAAGACTGTGTGACATGACTGACAGCTCTAGAAGAGCTACAGATCAGATGGTGTTTTAACAGAGTCCTGTCACTGTTTCCAACTACCGCTTACCTTACAAGACTGATGAAACCAAACTTTTTTTTGGTTCTGCAATAAAATCCCGTCTTAATGACAGTTTGAATGTTCACTTTTTTTAGGTGGATGCAACCTTATGGCTGTTTTAATTAAGTTACGACGTTTCTTGAGTGGTTGAATTGTACTCTGTGCTGCGTACTGTATGTAAGAGACTCGTATTTGGTTGGAGCCTTTTGTTGCCTACAGAACTGCCCTAATTCAAGGAGACAGTGCTCAGAGATTGTGTATCAGTACATCAATGATGTAAATCTCCTGATTTTGACATTTGATGACCATATGGAGACCATTTGCATACAGTGAACTTATTATGTTCAAGACAACAGTTTGCAGTCATTTGAACTTTGTTACATGATGCATCGTCCTGCTGGAAACATCCTCAGAGGATGGGTGCTCTGAGGTCATAAAGGGACGGACGTGGTCAGAGTATCCCCCACACCATTACACCACCAGCTGCCTGAATCATTCATACAAGGCACTGTGTATCCATGCTTTCATGTTAACATCAAATTCTGACCCTGCCGTCCAAATGTGGCAGCAGAAAGTGAGACTTTCAGACCAGCCAGCTGTCCAAGTTTGGCGAGCTTTGATCTGTAGCTGAGAGGAGGGGTACCTCTGCCACTGTAACCCATTAAGGTACCACAGTTCACCCTTTTTGAACTGAGGACCATGGCCTCGGACTTCGAGGTGCCAGTTTTTCTCTGGCCCACGTCTCTCAACCAGAAACTGCTGTGGTGTCAGGTGGAGGTCGTTGCTCAGTGAAGTCAACAAAAAACTTTTATTGTCAAAAAGTAAAAACAAGATCTTGTAACTACATAACCAGACCTTTCACCCCTTCAGATTCTGTCCATAAAAACAGAACAGAACTGTAGGCAAAGGTCAGCTGTAGCAGACAGTAAGTTGGTCTTATTCTGGCATTACCATCAAGCACTGGCAATGGTTGTACTGGAGCTGGAGAGCACAAAGCAACAAGCCCAATACCCCATACTCCTCTAAATAAGACACCAAGCACTCAATTCCAGATGGGAGGAGCTTCAGTTCTTAAAGTAATGATGGACTGTGGTTTCTCTTTACTGAGCTGATTGGTTCTTGCCATGTCAAATAGGGCTGTCAGCTGTGTACCAACCTGACTGCTGCACAACAAAACTGATGGTCCCAACCCCATTAAGAAGATGAGCCCGGACAAGGCACACCTGTGAAGTGAAAACCATCTCAGGTGACTGCATCATGAAGCTTATTGAGAGAAGGCCGGGGGTCAAAGGCGGCTACAACTTCATTTTTTATCTACAGTGTAGAAAGTACAGGGTGGGCCATTTCTATGGATACAGCGTAATAAAATGGGAATGGTTGGTGATATTAAAGTCCTGTTTGTGGCACATTAGTATATGTGAGGGGGCAAACTCCTCAAGATGGGCGGTGACCATGGTGGCCATTTAGAAGTCGGCCATCTTGGATACAACTTTTGTTTTTTCAATAGGAAGAGGGCCATGTGACACATCAAACTTATTGGTAATGTCACAAGAAAAACAATGGTGTGCTTGGTTTCAACGTAACTTTATTCTTTCGTGAGTTATTTACAAGTTTCTCTTTGTTCACAGCCATTGACATGTCGAAGAGGTTAACACGTGAGGAGCGGATCGAAATCGTGTTGATATCTGGTGAACGCAGATAAAATTGCAGCAGATTTCAATGCAGACCCCCTACGAGACCACCCATCTCCCATGCTACAGTCAGCAAACTGCTTGCTAAGTTTCATGAAACTGGTTCAGTGTTGGATTTGCCAAAATGTGGACGCAAGAAAACTGTCACTAATGAAGAAACATCAGTGGCTGTCCTAGCTTCATTCAGCAAGAGCCCACAGCGTAGCACTCGCCGCATGTCACTGGAGAGTGGCATTAGTCGAACATCCCTTCGGCGGATATTAGCTACTCACAAATGGCACCCTTACAAACTCCAGCTACTGCAGCATCTTATCGAGGATGACCCAGATCGGCCACAGAATTTGCAGATGGGCAAAACAAAAATTGGAACAGGACCCTCAGTTCACGCAGAAGATTTTGTTCAGCGATGAGGCAAACTTTTATGTGAATGGTGTTAACAAACAAAACCACCGCTATTGGTCTGACACTAACCCACATCGGATGGATCCCTCCAAGACTGTTGGAACAACAAAAGTGATGGTTTGGTGTGGTATATGGGGCACAATGATAGTGGGTCCATTCTTCATCAATGGAAACCTCAAGGTCACTGGATATTTGAAATTGCTAGATGATGATGTGTTTCCCTCTTTATGCACTGAAGCTGGCACGTTCCCTGAGTTTTTCCAGCAAGATGGTGCACCACCACATTATGGGTGCCAGGTCCGAGCATTCCTAGATGAACAGTTTCCTGGAAAGTGGATTGGTCGTCGTGGGCCAGTTGAATGGCCCCAAGGTCTCCCGATCTGACCCCTTTAGACTTTTATCTTTGGGGTCATCTGAAGGCAATTGTCTATGATGTGAAGATACGAGATGTGCAGCACCTGAAACTACGGATACTGGATGCCTGTGCTGGCATTTCTCCTGCGGTGTTGCTATCAGCATGTGAAGAGTGGGAGAAGAGGGTTGCATTGACAATCCAACACAATGGGCAGCACATTGAACACATTTTATAAGTGGTCAGAAACTTGTAAATAACTCATGAAAGAATAAAGTTACGTTGAAACCAAGCACACCATTGTTGTTCTTGTGACATTACCAATAAGTTTGATGTGTCACATGGCCCTCTTCCTATTGAAAAAACACAAGTTGTATCCAAGATGGCCGACTTCTAAATGGCCACCATGGTCACCACCCATCTTGAGGAGTTTGCCCCCTCACATATACTATTGTGCCACAAACAGGACTTTAATATCCCAACCATTCCCATGATATTACGGTGTATCCATATAAATAAAGCCTGTAGTAAAAATAAAGAAAAACCATTAAATGAGAGGGTGTGTCCAAACTTTTGACTGGTAGTGTAGATTTTACCGTCTACATTCAACAACAGCATCACTCTGTCACAGTTAGACACTTACCTGTATTCTATGATAACAGTAGACTGTAATGATGAGGAGTGCACTGATCTTTCAGTGCACAGCCTACATACACTGGCTCATGTTTCGTAGCTCAGCTGTTGATTGATCCCTCCGTGTATCCTCGATATGAGATATCACTGCTTATACTCTATAAGCAGTGAAAAAAGGGACTAGTCAGTGTGGAAGTACAGTGTTTGAAGTTTCCTGTCGCCCATCAAGCATCAGTGATGTTCTCGCTCTGTGACCTGATAGGATCAACTACTGTAGGCAACGACAGGGAGACGGCGTTTACAGCTGCCTCGTTGTCATGCCAACCAGCACAACAACCTCAGACGAAGGGAGCTACATGTCCATAATTCTGCTACGATGCTGTGCTGGAGACTCGGTGGTTGTTTGGTGTGTGGGTTGGGCTGTGTGGGACTCTTTTAAAAATATAACTGCTGAATTTTTGGCAGGATTGGCAGCTCGAATCAAGACATCCGCAGAACGTCTCAGAGATGAATCAGAACAGCGTGTGTTGGGATGAAAACTGGGGCGAGTGAATGCTTTAAAAACATCCAGGGACAGCACCTAAAATTATTACACCGCCAAATTTAAAGTTTCTCGGTATCTGTATTTACAAAAATCTTATTTTATGTTTCTGCCAGTGTGTACAAGCTAATCAGCTTTGGAGTCCTTTCATCCATTATCATCACTGACACCTTTTAAGGCAACATATTTTTTGTGTTTTTGTGTTAACCTCAAACTAAAAACAGCTCAGTAGCTCATTTTCCCACCTTACTCTTTATAGATTCATCTGTACTTGATTCAGTCCTGCATGCTCTTGTCACAGCAGTTGGATTACCAGTGGCTGTCCTCCATTTGTTAAGTGTGAAAAATAAAAAATAAACCTCAAAATGTGGCATATTTAATGCTTCACATTACAGCAACATGTGGAAAAAAAGATTCTAATAAAAAGTACTGAAGAACGTAGAGTAGCTTCCACCTGGCCAAGCTACTGATGCCAACTGGCACAGCACCTAAGAAGTGTGTGTCCTGCAGATCGTGCTCAGATCTGCAGTGGACAATTTCAAAAGAGGTGGAAAAGAACCGAAATCTCCACAACTTGCAAACACCTGTATTATTAATGTGTTTTCAGAAAGAAAAATGCTGAACAAGAAATCTATAAAGGAAAATGATGTTCTTCAAATGACAGTTTACAGACGGACACCTGGATGATCCACAGAATCAGTGCTGAACTCCCCGGACTACAGAAAGCACTGCACACTACAGTGGAGGAGGCATCATGAGCTGGTGGTCCTATCTCAGGGCCTCGACACCTTTCTGCCAGTCAAGAAACATTATAGGTGTTCCCGAAAACGGAGGTTCACTGAGAGCAATTACAGACATGAAAAGGACAAATGACTGTGTCCTGCACATCCTGACTGGACAGTCCAGCAATGGACAAAGGGAAACGGACACTATAAATACACAGACATGTGATTGGGAGAGTGGAGACGGCAGGGGGACACAGCTGGGACATACAGACAGAAAGAGACGGGAAGAAAACTGAACACAAAACACATGAGACAAGGGCTGCGTCCCAATTCAGGAACCGCATCGTTCGGAGGCCGCATTTGCAGGCCAAGGCCAGGTGATGAAGGCTGTCCCAATTCAAAGGCTGCTCCAAATGCGGCCGACAAATGCCTCCTTCATTTCCCCAGATTTGAAGGATGGGTCGGGTGTGTCCTTCGTGGCCCAACACGAAGGACACACCCGACACAGGACACTTACTCTTATTATTCTTTCTGGGTCACAAAATAAACTTTTAACATATTTTCAGGCGAGAATGTAGCTGTGTAAACGTCAAATATCTGCTCGGTTTATCAAGATATCTCATATTTGTAAAAGTGCTCCGATGTTTTCGGAGACGTCTGTTACCCACCAGCTCGATAGCTAGCCGAGAGCTCGAGGGTCACTAGAGCCGGCGAGAGCAGCGGACTCCCGGCACATCGTCTTTAGACCCCCGCGGTCTCTCACTACTCGGGTTAAACATGATATGTAAGCCACTCAGATAACTTAAAAATGTTACTGTTTGGCTTTTTTCAGTGTTTTATTTGTTCCAGAGTAAATCGGTTTGGCTGAGATTAAAGTTATTAGATTAAATAAAACTTTATTAATCCCTCGGGTGGGTTCCTCCTTGGTTTTCACACAGCTGAATAAACGTCAAACAGAAAACTTATTAAACAGAAGTATGAGACGGTCGAGAGTTTACTCCAGGGTCCTGTTATATTTTAGATAGTAAGGAGCAGACGGCTGAGTTTATTAAACTCCACCGAGACAGCGGTGACGCAGATCTGAAAGCTAGACCGTCCAATTTCACAGCCTCGCATGCTGGTCGTGTCCTCCGAAGGATGCAGCCCCTGAATTGAGACACAGCTAAGGACTATCAAAATAAGACAGGAAACACTCGCTGGAAGAGAATACACACACACGACAGACAGGACAGAGCTGAGAGGGACAGAGAGAGACACGATGGGCTGGGGAGACAAAGGGGAAGCTGAAGACAGACACAGAGATGGAGGCTATAACGGACCGTCTTAGTAAGAAAGGTCTGAGGGACAAGAGGGGAACGCAACAGGTAATCAAATCAAATCAAATCAAATCACTTTTATTGTCACATCACATGTGCAGGCACACTGGCACAGCACATGCGAGTGAAATTCTTGTGTGCGAGCCCCACAAGCAACAGAGATGTGCAAACACAACAACACAAACGAGCAAAATACAAGAATGGCCAACCTGAAACTAATAAATATATGTACAATATATAATAGTGTATGCATTTCTGGATGTGTATACTAAATATTTTCCTACGTGTGTGTGTGTGTGTGTGTGTGTATACACATTTTTACAAATTAAATAGTAAAAAATAATAATAATAATAATAATAATAATAATAAAATATATAAAATATACAGAGTTGAATATGTGCAAACACAACAACACAAACGAGCAAAATACAAGAATGGCCAACCTGAAACTAATAAATATATGTACAATATATAATAGTGTATGCATTTCTGGATGTGTATACTAAATATTTTCCTACGTGTGTGTGTGTGTGTGTGTGTGTATACACATTTTTACAAATTAAATAGTAAAAAAATAAAATAAAATAATAATAATAATAATAAAATATATAAAATATACAGAGTTGAATATGTGCAAAACAAGTGGCATTTATATACAGTGTGGAGTGCATAATGTTGAAGTTCCAGTAGTGAAGCTGAGGTGTCTATGACGTGTTCAGCAGTCTGATGGCCTGATGGAAGAAGCTGTCTCTCAGTCTGCTGGTACGGGACCGGATGCTGCAGAACCTCCTTCCTGATGGAAGCAGTCTGAACAGTTTATGGCTGGGGTGACTGAATCTGAATTACACAAGAGGTAAATAATAACAAAAAATAAGCACAAAGAAAAGAAATGATACCAAGAGAGACTAGGAAACATAAATCACTCACCAAGGTCACAACAATGAAAAAAGTCCACAAACACACAACGCTGGGTCATGATCTTCCCGCTGGCCCCAAAGTGCTTGCTCACAGAGGGACGCATGATTGTTGGGCTTTCCTCTGTTTTCTTTGTATTATTGTTGGCTTGCTACCTTACAGTATTAAAGCACCTTGATCAGCCTGCTGTCATGGTTTGGTGCTATTTAACTACACTTGAATGTTTCCAGCTCGTCTGTCTCTGCGTGACAGCACCAGAGATGCTTTTGTACCTCGAGCTGTTCATGCTGTATCACCAGGCTGCCACAGCACAATTACACATTTGATTTATTTCTTTGTTTACAGGTCTGGCCTGCTCTGTGCTCTCGCTGCTCTGAATCATGCCATTGTCCCAGCAGCTCTCTGTCTCTGTGCTCCCGTCTCACTTGTTTCCTGTCAGACTAACAGTTGTGACATTTACCAAAGCTTCTGCATGTTTGGAATAACTCACTTTCTCCACAGGAGTTCAATCAAAGTTCAGATGAGTGGAAAGCAAAAATGTTACACCCCATGTGGTTCCTCAGCTTTTCCCATTCCACGCTCTTTATATTCTTGCACTTCCTGTGGATAAATGCAGATATCTGAACTGCTCCCGGTGCTCTAAAACACAGATGTGTAATCGAGGTCTAGTTTGATAGGTCTATGTCAGTGTGGTGAGAGGTACAGGATGTTCAGCAGGTTAGGTTTGTGATTACAATCCTGTGTTTGCACACTAGTGTTGCATAACATCCCAGGCTCTGGCGTACCAGCCCTGTATCCTTTACTGCAGAGCAGGGGCCTGGGATTCATCACCAAGCTGACTCACTCTTCAGCAGCTGCTTGGAGTATTTTAGTTCTTACTTCAGTTTCCCCAAAAGTATTTTTGAGAGAGGAAGTAGAAAAGCAAACGAGTCAGCAACTAGTTGTTGTGAGGAGTTACAGCTGTAGAGGGTGAGTAAAAGTTTGGATATCCTCAAATGAATCAACAATAATTGATAGTTACAGTTCACTAAACTACAAACTAAAACCTGATGTGGGGATAAAAATATTCAATTAACTAAAATAGAAAATAAAACAATTATTTTGCGATCTTGGAAAACGAAACTAAAAATATCACCTTAGTTTTTGTATTTGCTAGTTTGGTAAAAAAACGTATTGCCTCATGAGATACTGATGAACATGTTTATAGAGACTGAGGCTGTTAGGAAACAAACCCAGATGGGGGCACGAAGAATAATGTAACTTACAAAATGTGATTTGAGAACTCTTAGAGTTGTGTTCCAGAATATTGAGACATTTCTGATGATAGGTTTTTAGGCTTTTATCATTATTATCTGGATTTTGCCTTCCATGTTTTTCAAACACTTCTTAAAATGCTCCTCTGGTGGTGCTGCCTTCATGCCAGCTCGGGCTGTTTGTCCGATGCTCATTATGCAATAGATGTTTGAACACGTTCAGTTTGTTTTTTACGACTCAGTTTTGAAAGTGTCTGCACAGAATGGTTATTGTCACTATCTGAATCAATACCTTTTAGCAGTTGTGCAGCAGTGCACACACAGTCGCAGTCTGATGGAAACAAAGCACAAAGTAAATGGATCGGGATTTACTTCAGTGCTTTTTTACTCTCAAAGTACTCAAAGTGGTTTTACTAAAAGCCACATTCACGCAGCACTTTATTCAATGCATCAAGCACTTTCTAACAATAATGCGATGCCGTGGATGGGTCCGGGGCGGTTCAGTATGTTGGCCGAGCACAATGCGGACTACGGGAACCAGCGAGCTTCTGTTTGGTACACGCCACAGGGAAGAGCACACGGGATTCACAGCATGTGTCTTGTACCTCGGATGTTATGTAGGGCAGCACCTAATCTAAACCCAATATTTACCAATGATTTCCAGAGAGCTGACTCGAGGGATTTCCCTCTGTCTGCTGCATGTGACAGAGGACAACTTTAGATATTGTCTCCCAAAAACAGCGTCACTGTCAGCTCACAGTACGTTGTTCAGTATGTCTTTGTTGAATGCAGATTAAACATAAATGACTGAATGATCAGATTCTGTTGGTTGCTTGTGTATTTTGTACGAGGTCAGCTGGGATCAGCTTAGATTGACCGACGTTTTCTTCAATATGAAAAAAAGACGTACATTTGTGCAACGTTTCACATCATCACAATTTTATTAACAACTCAATCCATCGAGAGTGCCACACGTGAAGCCCGTGTCTGCTGATCCATCTATACATTGCTCTTAATTTGTGCTACAACTTGCAAGCTGCAATTTGTATTTGCTTTGTTTGATGACAAATATGCACAAAAATAAGTAGTAAGGGGGCAAATACTTTTTACAGCACTGTATGTGTCACTGGACACTCGTCTATATTTCTGATGAAAGCTGCAACATCCTGAACATCATAAATGTAAAAATAACCAAAATCAAACCAGCACTTTTATTCATTTATGCTCTCAGGTTAGAGGGCACTGTGCATTCAGCACTGAAATGTGTTACACCTCCTGTTGTTAAGAAAATAAAAGCCCAAATATTCTTGAAAGTGTCAAAGCTTTGATGCTACTGTATAATAATACCAGCTGTTCAGTTTTTGCAGCATTGGCAGAACAGAGATACAAATTTATCCGTCTGCAGATCCACACTCAGGACCATCATTAAGACGAGAAACAGAATCTGAAAGGAGCAGAAAACGTCTTAGCAGCAGTAAAATCACCTCTCCACATCTCTGACTTTCATCAGCCCGGCTATCAGTTACTGCAGCGTCAACCCAATACACGATTAGCAGTGGCCCCCTCAAACTTAATGAGCACGTTTGGACGACATATTTGACTTTCTAAAGCCATCTCCCCCACTCAGAAAGCGGACTTGGATGCAGAATCTCTGACATGGCACAATCAGGAGGTTCTTATTGGAAAAGTATATCGTCTTGATTGGGCTCAAGTTTCGCCAATGAGGCACCAGGCAGGGCCAGAGCTCCCAGGGGAATTAGGAAAGTGGGAAGGAAATACAATAAAGTGTCAACGCCAATTAAACTACAAATGCATTACGTCCAGCTTGCTGCTTGCTTATTTACAGCAGAAGGATCTTAGGAAAGTTGCTGCCAATCATTTTGCATAATGTAAAAAGGAGTTTGTGTCTGGAGCTGTATGCTAGACATAAATGCTGGTGCTGTCACGGGCCATTATGGCGATTAATTCATTGGAAGGTTCAAGACATGGGGAAAAATGTTTTAATGGCCTGCAGCAGTGGCATGATTCACCGATGTGCTTCATTACTACCAGAAACTATTAGACATCACAACAACATTTTAAAGATTTAACACATGAGTAACTGTACATCTGGTAAGTGGCAGGAAAGTAAATAGGTCCTCACATTAGTCTAACATTCAATTCAATTTTATTTATATAGCGCCAAATCACAACAAAAGTTGCCTGAAGGCGCTTCATAGGTACAGAGAAAAACCCAACAATCATATGACCCCCTATGAGCAGCACTTTGGTGACAGCGGGAAGGAAAAACATCCTTTTAACAGGAAGAAACCTCCGGCAGAACCAGGCTCAGGGAGGGGCGGGGCCATCTGCTGTGATTGGTTGGGGTGAGAGAAGGAAGACAGGATAAAGACATGCTGTGGAAGAGAGACAGAGGTTAATAACAGATATGATTCAATGCAGAGAGGTCTGTTAACACATAGTGAGTGAGAAAGGTGACTGGAAAGGAAAAACTCAATGCATCATGGGAATCCCCCGGCAGCCTACGTCTATTGCAGCATAACTAAGGGAGGATTCAGGGTCACCTGGTCCAGCCCTAACTATATGCTTTAGCAAAAAGGAAAGTTTGAAGCCTAATCTTAAAAGTAGAGATAGTGTCTGTCTCCTGAATCCAAACTGGAAGCTGGTTCCACAGAAGAGGGGCCTGAAAACTGAAGGCTCTCCCTCCCATTCTACTTTTAACATCACAACTAATCAATGAGGCACCTGTGTGCATGCTGGCTCTGAGTGAAAAGGTGATGTCTGCTGTTGACTTAACATGAAAGCAAAGAACAAAGAAGACCACAGCAACAAAACAATCAGCTGAAAGATGCTTTCAATAAAAACTAAAAAAGATTTGATTTATTAAACTTGATGAACTGTTAACATAAAGTTGTTCAAAACAGCTTTAACTCGGTTAAAAATGATTTTATATTTGGACTGAATATTGTTACTCAGCCACTGGTCAGGTCCTGTGTTGCCTGAGCATTGCATATGTTCAGCCTTGGTAGTTCAGTCTATGTTACAGCTGCCTACACGAGAAGAATCAGTTTCCTTTTATTGAGATCACAAATTCATCGTATTTATGTCTGCGACGACAGGAGGAGGAAATATGGGCCCTTTTATTGCCACATCATTATATTATTATTTGCTGGAACTGGATGGGCAGCCGATTCTCATTTATTCAAAGAATGAGTTAAAATCCTCCAATCACATTAGTTTCTTGTTTCCTGGATGGCTTGCTCTACAGCCAATGGTTCCTTTGGATTGAACCATTTCTCAGCCCACAACAACAAATACTTGACGACTGCAATGCTTTGTGTTCCTCGGAAATGTAGCAGTAGTGTGACTTAGATGCACATTAAATGTATCAAAAGAAAAAGAAGTGTTATATTGATGTGGTACACACCATTGAAGAGTTTCTCATTTGTTTTTAACCTTATTTATAAAGCTACATTTTCTCCCTGTTCACTTTACATGCGATTACAGGTTCATTTTTATTGGTTTTCCACTCACATGTAATGCATTTAATAGCAATATTTAATAATTCATTTAATTTATTTAATAAAATAAAAGCTTTTAGTATGTTTTTGAGGCGCTCACTATGAAAACATTTCTGTAACCATCACCTCTGAACCATTTAAGGGGACACAGAGTCTTAGATCCATTTAAGGCTGCCCTACAAGGATGATAGGATTGGGACATTATCACTCCCGAGGCGTAAGATAGTGATGATTTGTCCCGTGGTGTTCCTGAGGAATGTGAAAGGTGACGTTCTTATGCTACGCGCCAGGTTATGGATGAAATCCAGCAGAATGACGCTCCCGCGGTAATACACGTTCCAGCCATGTATTCCCGCCCTGACCCTCACCTCAACCAGCACTTTCACGTTAGATACTGTTTTCCAAAGCGATTTAAGTAAAACGAACGTGCATGTGTAGATTCATTCCAAACGGTTCTCATGTTTCCTCATTTTTCTGATCTCGTGATCTAGGGACGTGTTGGGTGCCCGGAAGCACAATATACCTACGATTTGTCACGTAGCGTAAAATGTTAGGCTTTGGGAGTGAGAACATTATTAGTCTGCCTCTGGAAAAGGCAGATGATTACTTGTAAAGTACACATGTCCACTACTAATAAAAACACTCGAGTCTTAATATATTCTAAGACTGTTTTCTGTCCAATTTGTGGATTATTGTCAGTCTGAGAGTGTTGGAGAGATGTACTGCAAAAGGACTAGAGCTGTTACTGATGGTCTGAGGCATGCAACCTGAGGCTTGGCTGCAGTACAAACCCATCCACCACCCCAGCACTCAAAATCTCAGTCTGTCTTATTGCAAGGAGACAATTGCTCCTCGTACCATTGCCATTTTGGCCTGTTGGAACTTGGAAACTGTGTGATTTCACATTTAACCACAGAACTGTTGTAACCCAGCTATAGTGACACAAAGACGGACATTTGTGAAGGGGAGGGGGAAATTTCTAATGCTTGCTATGCTGAAGTTTAAAAGCTCTTTGTAAGTGCTGAGAGCTGATGCCCACGCTGGAGTCAGAGCAGCATCTGTGTGACGAGGGGTTAATGTGTGAAAGACACATTTGAGGAAATTGCCCTCTTATCGCAGTCATTGCCGGTGAGTATCATAGGCTGAGAGGATAATGACTGGAAGCATTAGGCAGTGTTCTACAGCGATAGGCTGTTAGGGTGAGGATAGGCTAGAAGCTCCTCTGAAATCAGCCCAATAACCAATGCATGCAAGAGCCCTTCTTTTGTTTCATTAGTTCATTATGACGAAACGCTGGTTAGCATCTCAGCTACTCTGGTTGTGGACTCTAATATGAAAGTGACTTCAGTGAGTGAAAAGTCGTCATATTAAGAGACTGTGAGACCTGTAAATAAAGGGTTAGACTATAATGCGTAAGTTGCTGCTGTAACTGAATGTTTCCCATTAATTGATATAGCATTTTATTAATCATGTACAGCCATTTCTAACAGCACATAGTCAGTCAGGTCCTCTTGGCAGTAATCAGGTGAGTTTAGACCCTTTCCCGCGTGCTCAAGCACCCCCCCAAACATAACTATAATAATAATAAATTTTACTATCATTTTCTGGAATTAACTTCAACTGTTGTATTTTCCTAACTTGTCTATTGACAACAGAATAGAATGAAAACAGGTTTCACGTTCAGTGTTGTTGATGTTGTGTTTGAAGGTAACATTGTAAAGTGTATCCAATTGAACTGACGTTTCCAAATGTGAAAAGGGTTGATTACATTAGTAAACAGCATTGTGAGGGAGCAAGTAGCAAAGGCATAAAAGACACAGGAAAAAATATCTTTAAAATGGGTTCTCTTTATTTTAACCCTCAAAAACAAAACAAAAACAAAGACAGGATTCAAAAATATAATCAGTAGGCCCATAAAAGAGGTCAACTAAACTCAGTTTTCAGAGATGAATTTTGTTTACTCAAATTTAGCTTTTGTTGGAGGATGTGTTTGTGCGTGGGGGGGGGGGGGGGGGGTGCGCGAACATTTTTCTTGTAAAAAAGTCTGGGAACCACTGGGCCAAACCATTTACACACACACACACACACACACACACACACACACACACACACACACACACACACACACAATAGGGCGGGAAACAAACACCAATACTAACTAAGCACAGATCATCATAAGTAAACCTAAAAGACACGTTGCTGACAAGCACATGATTGGTCGTCTTCAGCAGGGCCAACCATGTGCTTGGTGATTGGCCAGTAGGAGAAACTTTGGTTTAAAAAAAACAAAACTGATGGCCAGTGTCTGTAAAAGACTGTATACAAAAGATGGACACCATGACAATTTTAAAGCCATATCTTTATCATGGCTTCTATCCTAAGTTTTTGGAGCCAGAAGTTGTCTGGTGTTGTCACGACCAGGGGAGTTTTGCCTGTTTACAAATCTTGTTGCTATGAGTGTCTAAGAGATGCCCTCTGATTGGTCCTAATACCTGCTATGAGTTATCAGCTCCTGAAGAAGAATAACTTCTTTACCTTGTGGGTCCAGCAACCTTTCAGTGACCAGTTTATTCAGATCTCAGCTCGAGTCGAGTCCTGCAATGCCTCCAGGTCCTGCTTGGAAAATTCCTGTAGAGATCGATAGACCACGTGACCTGTGCACGTTGCATTGTAGGTACAAGTGGCAGCAAAATCAAAACACTGCATCAAGCACTAGCATTTCCAGCACTGGTAACCATTCATTCTGCGGTTTTAACCCCTACTTGCATTTTATTTGCCCCAAAAACAGTTATGTACAAAACGAAGGAGAGCACGGCAGGTCCGAACAAAGAGACTTGACGAAAAGGGAAAAAAACAACAAAAAAAAAACCACAAAAAAAAAAAAAAACAAAAAAAAACCCAAAGGAGTGAAAGGGTTAGACCGATACGAGCATACAGAGGGGACGAAAGACATTAGCGTGCAGGGCCAGTTTACCAACGGGTGGTTACAGGACACTGACATGTTCTGAGTAGCCAGATATGTAGGTGGACACCAGGTTTTACTCTAAGCAAAGGGCAACCCTTCCAAAAACAGACAGAGCAGTGGAGTAGCCAAGGCAATAGAACAATATAAAACCCAATTACTAAAATATAATTAATTTCACAAACAAGTTTTACAACAGTTAAAAACACCCCTGGCCAGGGAGAACACACAGTAAAAACATAAAAACAACACTAAAAGTCCAGTGGCGTCAGCCACAGCATTAAAATCCACTAAAATCAGAGCGGGGCAAAGAAAACCCGGCAGCGTCCCCGGCTGTCCTGTCTGTCTCTTCACTCTGGAGTACTGAAAGAGAGAGGGGGCAGCGACAGTCACTGTTCTTTCCAGTGAAAGGGATTTCTTGTTGCACGGTGTGTCTCGGGACTTACCCCGCAATCCAGGCCCTCTGTCGCGTCTTCGTGACTTGTCGTGGGGTCCCCTCCTAAACTTCTCCCGAACAAATCCAGGCGTAGTCAGGAAGCGTTCGGTGTGTATAGTTTATTCTGCCGGCCTCCCAGGTGCACAAATTATTTACAAAGAAAAT
Source organism: Diplotaxodon limnothrissa (assembly GCF_057381915.1). Taxonomy (NCBI): domain Eukaryota; kingdom Metazoa; phylum Chordata; class Actinopteri; order Cichliformes; family Cichlidae; genus Diplotaxodon; species Diplotaxodon limnothrissa. The sequence continues at coordinate 2,246,987 of NC_140609.1, read as the reverse complement.
AAACAACTGACTTAATTCAAAACAAAAAATCTATATACAAAACACAAGCGGCTGAGCCAGTCTGCAGGTTACCCTCACTAACATCTCACAGTATACCCAGGTCGGCCCTGATGGCCTCCTTTTATACCCCATTGCCCCTCCCACTAGGCATAATAGTCATCCCTTTATCATTTCTTTCCCCCAGCTTATTTCTCTGTGTGTGTGTGAGAGAGAGAATTTGAAGGCATTTAAAGGCATTTTTGAGGCTCAAAATGTGGTTTTAGTGTCAGGGTTACAATTAGGTTATGGTTAGGGTCAGGGGCTAGGGAAAGCATTATGTCAATGAAGGTCCTCACTAAGGTAGCCGTGTGTGTGACACACACACACACACACACACACACACACACACACACAAAATGCAGGTCCAACAAAAAAAAAAAAAAAAAAAAAAAAAAAAAACCAAACAAAAATAATGCAGTTCACGTGACCTTTCCAAGCGCACGCGAACCCACTATTCGAACCCCGGAACACCATACCATCGGCTTGCATAACCACTCATATAATCGGCGATCACAGGCAGTCTATGCGACTGGCTTTATTAAAGGTAAGTAAAAAAAAAAAAATATGTTGGCCATCCTCCTGCCGCTCAAAACATACCTCTCTCCCCTTTCTGTAATCTGCCCGGTCGACTAAAAGACGTGCAGCCACGGTAGTGTAGAAACTAATGGTGGTGGTGCGTGTATGCGCTCAGGTCACCTGTCTGCGGCCCGAGACGGTGTTACTCCATCACATCATCCCCTTCCACCCGAAGGTTGGCGTTGTGCGGCAACTTGGAGAGATAATCTGCCACTACATTGAGCTTGTCTGGTCCGTGACGGATGGTGAATTAGAATGGCTGCAGTGAAAGGTACCATCGTGTCAGCTGGCTGTTATGGTCCTTCATGGAATGGATCCAGGTGAGTGCTCGGTGGTCAGTTTCCAACTCAAACTCCCGTCCCAGTAAATAATGCCCAAGTTTCTCCAGGGCCCACTTAATGGCCAAGGCCTCCTTCTCCACAGTTGAGTAGTTGGTCCCTCGTGGCAGCAGCTTTCGACTTAGGTATAGGACCGGATGCTCTTCTCCAGGGTCCCCTTGGGCCAGCTCTGCTCCCAGGCCCATTGCAGAGGCGTCAGCCTGGACCAGAAATTTCTTCCTGAAGTCTAGGCTCCTGAGAACTAGGGTCATACACAGGCAGGTTTTCAGCATATTGAAAGCTTGTTCACATTCCACTGTCCATGTTACAGGATTCTGTTGGTCCTTGCTGGTCAAAGCCGTAGACAGGGTCCGCAATAGTCGCAAACTGGGGCACGAATCTTCGGTACCAGCCAACCAGCCCCAGGAAAGACCGGACTTCCTTTTTGGTGTGAGGCCGAGGACATTTCTGGATGGCTTCCACCTTATCTGTGGACACACCTCACCTCTGCCCACTTGGTAGCCAAGGTAGTGGGTCTCCTGCCGTGCCCACTCACATTTAGAGGGGTTGAGGGTCAACCCTGCCTTATGGATTCTTCCAAGGACTTCGGACAGGTGCTGCAGATGCTCTTCCCAGGTGTTGCTGAAGATCACTACATTATCCAGGTAGGCAGCACTTTAGGGGTCACACCCCTGTAGTAAGTTCTCCATCAGCCTCTGGAAGGTGGCAGGTGCCCCATGTAGCCCAAATGGCATCACCGTGAACTGGAAAAGGCCGGCAGGTGTCCGGAAGGCGGTGTAGGGTCAAGAGGACTCCTCCAGTGGCACTTGCCAGTAACCCTTGCACAGATCCAGGGTGGTGATGTACCTGGCCGTTCCGATCTTCTCCAGCAAATCCTCGATTCGAGGCATGGGGGTAGGCATCAAACCTGAAATGGAATTAAGCTTCCAAAAATCAATGCGAATGCGTAGTGAGCCATCTTTCTTGGAGATGATGACCACCGGCCTACACCATTCTGAGCAAGGCAGCTCAATCACCCCGAGCTCCAGCATCTTCTCCACCTCTTGGCGCAATTTTTCCACTAAGTGTTGTGGAACCCGGTATGGACGTTGGCGGATGGGATGTCCATCCTTTAGGCATATCACATGTTCGACAAGGGTGGTCCTGCCGGGGTTAACTGAACACAGAGATGGAGTCTCCCGAAGGATTTGGAGTAGCTCAACAGCCTCCTGTGGTCTAAGATGAGTCAGCACCAGAAATATTGGATCGGATCTCTGCTCGGGTTCTGTCTTCCCTTCTCTTGGCACTTCTCTTGCCATCAGAGCTTTCGCAGGGGCCTGGTGTGCATGTTCTTCCCATTCTTTCAGGAGATTCACATGGTAAGTCTGCTTCGGTTTCTTCTTTTCAGGGTGATGACTCTCATAGGTCACTGGCCCCATTCTGCGAAGAACTGTGTATGGCTCTTGCCATTTCGCCAGAAGTTTACTGTTGGCTGAAGGAAGAACACCTTTTGACCAGGTTAAAATTCACGGTGCGGGACCTGTTGGTCTTCTTTGAGCGTCTCGCAGGTTGACTTCAGCCTCCTCATGGTATCTTTCCCCATCTCTCATTTCCAGCACAAATTGCACCACTCCTTTATCATTTGGAGCAGAAGCAGGAGCTGGTTGTGAAAGAGCTGCATCGACCTGAGGTAAAGTTAGTCCCTTGGTCTGTCAAAATCTCATCTGGTATCCCACCCTGGAGAACAGCTATACCAGTGCACGCAGAAAATTGGGTTTCGTGACTGCACGCAGAGGGAAAGCTTCTGGGAAGCGAGTTGCATAATCACACACCACCAAAATGACCCCAACTACTTTTTACCAGAGGTCCCACAATGTCCATAGCTATCCTACAGAAGGGACTGGAGATGACAGGAAGTAGCTGTAGCAGGACTCTGTCAGGCTTGCGGGCTGGACAAGTTTTCTGGCAGGTAGGGCATGTACAGCGATATTTCTGTATGTCTGTGTACAGTGACGGCCAAAAGAAATGTGAGCTAACACGCATATAGGTTTTTTGGTGACCCAGATAACCTGCCCAGGGGAGGGTATGTGCTAGGTGCATAATGAGGCGCCTACAACTAGAAGGTATCACAAGCCCTTGGTGGTCACTGTCAACTGCATACAACACATTTTTGAACTTCTCTTTCCCTCCCCATTTTCCAGTTCCCCCTTCAGTCACATTAGCAAACAAAACTTTCAGCGTTTCATCCTCCCTTTGTAACAAAGTGAAATGCAGGTCCAACAAAAAAAACAAAAAACAAACCCCCAATCAAAATAATGCAGTTCAAGCGACCTTTCCAAGCGCACGCGAACCCACGAACCCCCGGAACATCATACCATCGGCTTGCCCAACTACTCGTATAATCGGCGATCACGGAGAGTCTACACGACCGGCTTTATTAAAGGTAAGTAAAAAAAAAAAAAAAAAAAAAATGTTGGCCACCCTCTGTGGCGCTCAAATCTCACCCCTTTCTGTCATCTGCCTGGTCGACTAAAAGACGCGCAGCCACGGTAACCCAGCGCGACAAGTGTAGAAACTAATGGTGGTGGTGTGTGTATGCGCTCAGGTCAGCTGTCTGCGGCCCGGGACGGTGTAACTCCGTCACATGACTTCAGAAACATGACTTGAACAATTTTTTTCCCCACGAAGAAATGCGATAAAAAACGATCTCTTTACCCGTTGGCTTTCTGTGGTTGTCATGCGACTGGTTATGGCAGTTAATAATACAACAGCTTCTTGCCATTCTTTGTGTCTCTGTTTATCTCTGTGACTGTTGTCTTGTAATAGCCCGGGCGTGCTAGCCATTTGTTCCTACAATCCTTTGCTGTTTTACCCCTGAAATGACGTCACATTTTCAAACTCTACAAACTGCAAGGGATAGAACTCCTCTTGAACACTTGCCTGTCCAGAGGTGTGGACTCGAGTCACATGACTTGGACTCGAGTCAGACTCGAGTCATTAATTTTATGACTTTAGACTTTACTTGAAAAAAATGTTCTAAGACTTGTGACTTGACTTGGACTTTTACACCAATGACCTGGGACTTGAATTGGACTTGAACCGGTTTACTTGAAAAAACTTGATATTTCACCCCAAATATAAAATTTAACATGCATATTATATAGAGATTGAAAATGTGACGTCATTCAGGGGTAGAACCGCAAAGGATTCTGGGAACTCGTGGCAAGAGGTACTAGCGCACGCAGGCTTTCAATTGAAATCAGTCACACAGCGATAAAAAGAAACACAAAAATGTCAAGAAGCTGTTGTATTATTAACTGCAATAGCCGGTCGCATGACAGCCACGGGAAGCCGACGGGTAAAGAGATCGGTTGTTATCGGATTACGTCGTTGAAGAGAAATTGTTCAGCCATGTTTCCGAAGTAACAAAGACGCGACTGGATTGCAGCCATTCAAAGATCAAATATAACGTCCCAGAACCCTCCAGCTCACAGGTTACTCTGCTCCAAGCATTCCCACAAAGGTCAGTCTGCTGTTGTAGTTAATGCGTCATTTTCATAACATAATTGGTGATATAGGTTACAAGCAAGTCTGGCGCTGAACAGAAATTGTGGTGCTATGCTCCTTTGTTTATTGTGCATAAATAGTGAATTGTCCTGACACAATATTGCGTTTCGCTTCTGTTATTATGGCACATTGACAAAAACTATACTTTTATTCACAGGATAAAACAGGTTTTTTGTATCACTAATTGCCCAGTACGATTACAGCATACAGTATTATTGTCACTGCTACATTTCTGTGATGCTACCAGAAATTATTTCCACTGCTAATTAATTACCGTTGAGCTCAAAGGTCCTATTAATAAACGGTTAACGAATGTGTATTTATGAAGACAATTTGTGAGACTGGTAAACTTATGATACGTACGATGGTTTTTCGTTCTACACGGTGCATTTCAAGGTCCTGCACCCATCCGTCGGTAAACTGTACCTGGGCTTGTTGCAGTGACCTGAAGTTACTAAACTTCATGAGTGTATGCACTCACTCCAAGAACCGTATGATTATAAATATGCATATAAATGTGCTACAATGAGATAGCTGACTTCATCTAACTAGCAAATGTTGTCCAGGCTACGTTGGTGATTCAGTTTTTTTTAATATGTATGATATTTTTGTCATGCAATTTTAAAGCCGGTCCTACAACCGCATCCAAGAATAACATGCAGCGTATCTCAGAACTGTCGGTGAAAATTATTCTTGGAGCTAGGTTTAATTGAGCTGCATTTTAAAGAGGTGCAATTTCACAATTTGTGTATATTTTCTAAGTTCACTATTTTGTCATGTGTTGAGAAAAACACAGATTTTAAAATTACATGGTCTAATATTTACATTTAGCATAACTGCAACATTATTTTTTCTTTTTTTTTTTAAAGACTCGAAAGGACTTGAAATTCAAAATTTCAGACTTGTGACTTGACTCGGACTTTTACACCAGTGACTTGAGACTCGACTCTGACTTGCCTGACATTACTTGAGACTTGACTTGAGACTTGAGGATAAAGACTTGAGACTTACTTGAGACTTGCAAAACAATGACTTGGTCCCACCTCTGTGCCTGTCCACTCTCCATCATTGCTGCTGTGTGTAAAAGGCCTTTTGTCCCAGGGTTATTGTGGGGTTTGGTGCCTGCTGTGACTTTGTAATTTGGCTCGTGTCCATAAATTAAGGAGTAAAGTACAGTTGTTGTAAACAAACTTTACGTGAAAGGATGTGATTTAAATGTCTAACATTCACGTTTAACCAAATGAAAGTAATTCTTACAATAACTGAGTAGCAACATGTTTTTTTTGTTTTTTTAATATAAGGTTAATATTGCTAGCTTAAGGGGAAACGCCAACTCTCCATCCCTCACCATCTGCCCATCAAAAACACACAGACCCCTGACAATCAGCTGTGGGATAAAACCTGGCCAGACTCACACTTAACCTGCTAAGATTAACAAAGACAAGAGCGAGTACAACAGAAACACTGATTTGGTTCAATTATGGCAATTAGAAATCACAGTCTTTGCTCTAAAAGATGGTATTAACTTTTTTTAAGGATTCAAAGTAAAAGGCAACACCCAACGAGGCCTACAGATGCAAGATTTGGATGTTGCTCTCGTCAGGGAGAACTCTGCACTGTCAGTGTCAGGAGGATTGCTCTCTTATGTGTGTCATACTCAGGCAGTATCTGGTCATCTTTCTTGTTTCACCTTTGTTCATCCTGTCTGACACGTCTGCGTGTGGCAGCTGTGGATTGTTACCTTCATCCTTTGGAAGGAGCGAAGATCGTGATTCAACAGTGCAGATTTATGCAGGTCATAAAAGATAAAGAAAAACAAGGCTGAATTTAAAGAAAATGAAGATTTCAGGTTAGATATACAAACAGCTGCAGTGGTGGAAAATGTTAGAAAGCTTTTGGATTTATTAAAGCGGTTTCGATTTTGTGGCTAAAAGTTATGACAGGCAGGATGGTACGAGCCAGACTGTTCCTGTGCTTTGAAGGGAGCGTTGTCCAGCTAGCAGTTTGGCATTTTGAAATTTTTCAAGGAAAATCCAAAACTTACCTCATCTCAGACTAAACTCAAGCTTTTAGTCTCCCTGCTCGCATCTTCAAAAGGCAAATAGGTCAGTGACATGCACTGCTTGACTTTGTTTTGTATGTATGCCACTTCACTTTGTTAGAATGGGCGTGTAGGCCAAGAACTTCTCTCATCTTTGGCTTGCTTTGCTGGCAGAGGTTAAGTAGCTATCAAGTAATCAGCACAGATGTACCATTGCTAATTGGAAGCACCCCGAGGGAACCGCTTGTTTTAGACAGGAAAGCCGTTGGGGCTCAGAAGGAAAGACGTGCATGCTGTTTCAGTCTATGCAAAGCTTCTTATTCTATTTGATCCATGTAAGAAAGCTTTCTGGGGCGCAGTAGAAGAGCGCAGCTAACATTATAGAAGGATATTCAAGAGAGGGGTAAGTGCAGCGAGGACCAGCAGGAAACTGGTCATTACAAATGCACACAACACACACCTTCAGTTATGCTTTGAATTTAAATTCTGGTGGTGATTTGATAAACTTGTACTTGCACCAATTGTGCACATGGACACACAGCAGCTCTAGCTAGTAGAACCGGGGTCTTAAAAAGAAAACCCTGCTCCAGCTGCTCTCAAAGCGAATTTTTTATTTATGTATTGTAACAACACCAGACCTGACAGGTGGAAGAAAAAATATATATAAATGGAGGATAGAAAAAAAATAAAAGGTCAAAGCACAAATAAAGCTAGAAGGGAGGCTGCCCCCGCCCCCCTACAGGAGTGGGGTGGAGTTTCCAGTGGAAAAAAAAGATTAGCAGTGGCCAAGGAAGAGCTAAGAAGTCTCTATAAGATTTATGATTAAATCTTACTTGCCGATTCCTTGAACAGGAAGTTTGGAGGGGCCTTTGGTAGGCAGGTTTTGATGAGGTCATGAAAGAATGGGAGAGCAGGCTCAGGTCTTGTGTGCGCACAAGAGTGCAGCTGTTTGGCCAAGACATTAAACTCGTCAGGGTAACATTAGTCTCTGCAGGTACTCAGTCTTCAGGCAGACTGCTGGAGAACAAATGAAAGAATACCATTACCAGTCCAAAAACAGAGGTGCTAGCCAGCAACAAAGGGGGCCCAATTACCACCACTATGGCAGCAAGAGTGCAGAATGACAGCACCAACAGATCCTTAAATACCAGAGCCAACTGGATAAAGAAGCAGGTGGAAGAAAGAAAGAAAACTCAGCTTGCAGGTGAGTCCTTGAGGAAGCAACAGCACAACTCCACCTGACAGCAAAGGAGAAAAGGAAGAAGGTTGGCGAACAAACACAACTCTTATACGTGGTGTTTTTTGAAAGGTTTCAGCTCACCTGCAGCTCAAGTTTGGACAAGAAGCAAACTGCTGTATCACAGGTTATTGAGAGCAAGCTGCAGGTTTGATTAAATTAAAATAAAATCTGCAACATTTCAAAAGTGTACAAGAACTTCTACAGCTCTACATTTCATTGTTGTTAATATGTTAACATCTTCCAAAACAAGTTACCAAGGTTCACAACCTCACAGTTCAAAATGCAGGAACTGAAGCTTCATAAAAGCTGTGAACAATAAATTACTCCCAGAAATGTTGAAAGACTACTGGATACAACAACGAACAGGTGTGGCTGTAAAAATTAGCAAATTGCTCTGTGGTGAAGGTGTATGCTCTGGACAAAGAGAAGAAACATGACAGAATTATGGAAGCTAATGCTCTGAAAACAGAAGAGCACACCAAAGCAAGCAGACACCAGTCATGGGCAGTGTGGTGGTTAGCACCATTGTCCCACAGTAAGATGGTCCTGGGTTAGAGTCAACTATTTATCCAAAACCATCTCACTATGTGGTGAATGCATGTTATTCCCATATCCACATGAGGAGAACATGCATCCAGGGCCTCTGGCTTCTCCCTATGGTCCAAATAAAGGCCTCCAAAATATGTATGACTCAAACATGGACTCTGTTGTGTAAATAAGCTTTTTAGCCAAAGTTCAAAAGGCAAAGGCCCGGGTTTCCAGTCAGTAAAGTTAAGGGTCCAAACAGAACGTGCAATCCCACTACAGAATCACCCACAGAAAAAAAAGCCCTTCTCTCTGAATCCCCAGGGTTTTCTGCACAGAAGAACAATGAGGTATGTAACTTACAGGCCAAAGGAAGCTAGCCAGCTTCACTAACTGGTTAGTTCAGCAATCCAGCAAAGACTGAAGATGATTCACCACCTACTTCTTAAACAGAATAACTGCTATGATGCCTTCCAGTCAGGTTTTAGACAGAACCACAGCACTGAAACCGCTCTGACCAAAGTGTTCAATGACACATGTCTGAATACAGACAGTGGAAAAATGTCAGTCTTAGTTTTACTGGATCTCAGTGCAGCATTTGATACAGTTGACCACAACATATTACTCAAACGACTGGAGAACTGGACAGGTCTTTCAGGTACTGTACTAAACTGGTTCAAAACATACTTAGAAAACAGGAAATACTTTGTATCAGTAGGTAACTTCACATCTGAGCAGTCAAGTATCACATGTGGAGTTCCCCAAGGTTCCATCTTGGGACTCCTTCTGTTTAACATTTACATGCTCCCACTGGCACAGATTATAAATGTCATGAAACGCTGTGTGGCAGGCAGGCATGAGGACTCAAAATGCAGGACTCACAGACCCGAGGGATGAACTCAAAACCACAGCTTTATTTGCTGGTCGCAGAAAAACGAACATACAAAGTAAGCTAAATTAAACTGGGGAATAACTCACAGGGAGATCCACACAGCATGAGGGACGACGCAACACTGACTCTTCTTCTTCAGTCAAGTTTAACGGCAGCTTGCATTCAAAACTGTTGCATTACTGCCATCTCCTGGCTGTTAACCGTCCATCACTCCTGAATCCTCAGATCCTCTTGATGAGACCAGTACTTCTCAAAAAACGAAAAACCACCACTTTCACAACACTGACTCAGAGAAACACAGGGTTTAAATACACTGGGAAGTAACGAGGGGAATGAGACACAGAAGGAGGGCACAGCTGGGAGAAATCAGGACTGTTGAGACAAGGAAGCAAAGCAGGACACATTCACATAAGACACGGATGTTCAAAGTAAAACAGGAAGTATAACACAGAGAGGCGAACTTGGCACAGTGGAGACAGCAACTAAGAAACACAGAGACATAAATCATAAGGCAGAGGACTAAGAACCAAAATACACAGGGAAATACTCAGCTTGGAACACAAGAAACTAGACTCGAGGGAGTAACAAAAGACCAACCATGAGAACATAATGCACAATACAGAGTGACAGAAAACAAGAAACTCAAACGTGCAAAGACACAGACTTACACAGAACAGAGGGGGCACAGAGAAACATGAAGGGCAAGGGATCAAAACTAGAAACCATAGAATAACTCACAAGTACAATAATACAAAAACCACGAAGAACTAAACAAGCTGGGCCAGGAGACCCAGGACCCTGACAATAAAGAACAACAAAATAAACTACCACAGCTATGCAGATGACACACAAATATATATCACAATGTCACCAGGAGACCGAGGCCCTGTACAGGCTCTTGGTAAATGCATTGAGGAAATCAATGACTGGTTGTGCCACAATTTTCTCCAACTAAACAAAAACAAAACTGAGGTAATAGTCTTTGGCGCCAAAGAAAAACGATTACAGGTCACCAGAGAACTTCAATCTATACATCTAAAAACCACAAACCAGGCGAGAAATTTGGGTGTAGTGATGGATGCAGACCTAAACTTAGAAAAACACATTAAGACAATAACAAAGTCAGCTTACTATCACCTCAAGAATATATCAAGGATAAAAGATCTGATGTCTCAACAGGACCTGGAAAAACTAGTCCATGCATTCATCTTTAGTAGGCTTGATTACTGTAACAGCATCTTTACAGGTCTACCTAAAAAATCAGTCAGACAACTACAGCTCATTCAGAACTCTGCTGCTCGAGTCCTCACTAAGACCAAAACAGTGGACCACATCAGTCCAGCTCTGAGGTCTTTACACTGGCTGCCTGTCCATCAGAGGATAGACTTTAAAGTTCTGATGCTGGCCTATAAAGCTCTGAATGGTTTAGGACCAAAATACATCAGTGACCTCCTGACCCAGTATGAACCTTCCAGATCCCTCAGGTCATCTGGATCCGGTCTTTTATCAGTTCCCAGAGTCAGAACCAGACACGGAGAAGCTGCATTCAGCTTTTATGCTCCTTATATCTGGAACAAACTCCCAGAAAGCCTCAGATCAGCTGAAACACTCAGTTTATTTAAATCCAGGTTGAAGACTCACCTGTTCTCAGCTGCATTTGAATAAAGCACCAAATCCACACTTTAAGCTTAAATTTCAAAACTTACATTTAACTACTGATTTTATCTACTGTTCTGATTTTATCTAGTGTTTTTTTCTTTTTCCCCATTTTAAATCTTTTTATTTGTTTTTGTTTTTTAATGTTTCTGTAAAGCACTTTGAATCACCTTGCTGTTGAATTGTGCTATACAAATCTGTTCCCCTTAAGTCAATATGACTTAAGGGGAACAGATTTCTTTAAAAAAAAACAAGATAAGGACAAATATAAAGCAGAGATGTGTTTCTGTTAGAGGAGTTAACCTGTGGAATAGTTACGACAGTGATTTAAAAAGGTGTAGTTCATTTTCCTTGTTTAAAAACATGTTTAAAAATAGAGTAATAGAAAAATATATAAATCAAGAATGAAAAGAGCAAAAAGGAGAAAAAAAAACAACCTCTTGATTCTTTTGCTTTGATGTAGTTACTTATCTAAGGTGGAAAGTTTTTTTTCTTTGTTTTTTTTTTGTTCGTTTGTTTGTTTGTTTGGTTTTTGCTTTGTTTTATTATTTTCTTCAAGCCCTGTGTACAGGAGCTGCATACAAAAAGATATTTTGTGAAAAGGGTTGGCGTAATAAGCAAATGCTTCAGCCAATACCTTTTGATTAGCCTTGTCTCATGCTTTCTTTCTTTATGGTAGATTTTTGTTCTGTTTTCACTGTTTGTTTGTTTTTTTTTCACTGTTTTCACTGAGATTTGAATTTGAATGCTAATCAATAAAATCAAAATCAAAATCAAATCAAATAAATAAACTTGCCTTGCCTTAAGTACTAGCAGGAGAAGAACTGATTGCAAACAGGTGAGCTCATTACGTCATTACAAGCAAAAAAAGTGCTTGTGTGATCGGGTGCTTTGAGTGCTCAGAGTAGAAAAGCGCTATATAAGAACCAGTCCATTTACCATTCAGGTTAACTGGATAGATGGGCATAAAGAATTAGATGGATTTCCCAGATGCAATAATATTAAAACGTAATGTATACTGTGGAACAACAGTATACATAATCATGAGCAGTGTTGGAACTAACATTATTTTACAGTAACTACGTTATTATTGTGGTAACGAGCACGATAACTAGTTATTATGCCAAAATCAGGAACGCGTTACTCGTTACTGGGATTTAGATAGGGTCGTTACTCGTTACTTCGTGTGGTGGCTATCGCGGAGCTTCCACAGATTCAGTAACATTAGCAAGTGGTGGAGGCCAGCAGGTGGATGAAGGAAAAGAGACCCGAGGCGGCCGCCGGTCCAAGTGTGAACTGAACTTCAGGTAAGAAGTTATGACCTGCAGTCTCTCTGGGTCAGATATGAACCAAGTTTAGGTGGAGTTTATTTTCGTTATTCTGACTTTTTCCGTACTGCGTGCTAGCTAGCATGACGGAGTTTCTATACAGCTGGGTGGTGCTATGATGTTAATGATGTTGAACTTTATTTTGTTCATAAGTTATTAGAGTTGCCAACCGTCCCGTCTGGTATTCAGAGAAAATATTACGCGTTTCTTATTGAGGTGAAAAGGAACAGTTTGTCCCGTAATTCAGCTACAATGAAAAAGGCACAAAGCTGGAGTTATTCTGTCTTTGCTGCACAGCTGCCTCTTCTTCTTTCATTCTCCCCCCTCCCTCTCCTGTTTCTACTTCAATCATGAAACTGATCAATGATCAGCTGATCGGCTCTCTTGTTTGTTTATCGCCCACTTTGCGCCGAAAGAGGAAACCAGCGGATGTCGCGCTAAACAACAGCAGCACGTTAAAGCTTGATCAGCTGTTGTTAGAATTTATTTAATATTAATTTCTAGTATCAGCTGATGTTTGCTGGAGCCACAGCTGTAAAGCTGCTGGTCATGATATGGTTTGGTTATCTGGTGAGAGGGAAACATGAAGATGAAACCAGGAGATGTCCTTACTGGATCATCAGAGCTGAACAGGTGATGGAGAAACAGGTTTACCTTTTAGGTGACATGAATGAGTTGAAGGGAAGTTATGAACTGTTTCTGAGAGACAAATAACACCAGGATCCTTTTCTAAGCAGCTGACAGCTGGTAACTGTGCAGGGGCGGGTCTAGCAAAGTGTTGCCAGGGGGGCAGGTAGGGCATTAACAGGGAGAGGGGGGCACAAAGAAATACTTTTCTTTCTTATTCTCATTTAAAACGTCTCGCTTTTAAAAAATAATTATCTGAATCTTACAACAAACGATTGATAGATTGATGCATATATACCATCAGAACAGTGAACATCACTGTCACAACAGCGTTTGTTTTCATTCAAAGGCTTTATGATTTTTCCTATAATGGTGGGCCGCTCTCTAGTCAAAATGTCCGGGCCAATTTTCTGTCCCAGTCCAGCTCTGTATGCAGCTCATCTGCAGTCTGGTGTTACCTACATCTTCCTATTCAGAAGGCAGAATTTCCAAGTTCTGAGTACAATCAAAGCACCACGACTGCAGTTTTTCTGTTGGATGTAAAAGGCGCGCATGACGCTGTGACGTAGGCTAGAATCATGGCAGCAGTCAATGACAGTCCAGGCGTGGGATTTCTCTCGTGGAAATATGCACATTATCTTTTCCTTTCTATTGGTAGGTGGCACAGTGCACTGTGGCAAGTAAGCAAGCTAGAAGACTGCAAAGTTATGGAAGAAACACATTAACAAGAGAATTCTGAGTAAAACCAAAGTTACTTTCCCTAGTAACTAGTTACTTTGAAAGTAACGAGTAACTTGAAGTAACTGAGTTACTTTTGAGAGAAGTAACTAGTAATGTAACTAAGTTACTATTTTAAAGTAACTTACCCAACACTGATCATGAGATATGGTATTGGCTATGGTAACCCTTGTTAAATATTTCTTTTAAAAATAAGACACACAACTACAACGCAGGAAAAGACCGAGGGAAACCGAGTTAACGAAAAAAAAACAACAACGTGAAAACCATCAATTTCACACCCGAGCCTCAACTCTCGAGGCCCAGTACCAAACGACTCACAGACTGGTACCGGGCTGTGGCCCGGGGGTTGGGGGCCGCTGCTTTACACTGTAATGTAAATGTAATGATGCTACAGCAGTACACAGAAAACCCCGACAGTCAGGCGACCCTCTTTTAGCAAGTACTTGGCAACAGTGACAAGGAAAATCTCCCTTTTAATTTAAAGAAACCTCTGGCAGATTATTATTATTACTATTAGTATATTGTTTGTAACCACCACTAACAATGTTTCTGTACAGTAATGAGTTCTGAATCAAAACTCTCCAAATAAACCATTTTAACACACAGATTCTTGGTCTGACCAACCGTCTCAGCTATTAGCAAAAGATGACAACCAATAAAACTCTAAAAGATCCTTTATTTGGACAATGATCAATGAAAATGAAGGGATAAAACAACCTAGTGTCCCCCTCACAAAAGGGATATTTTGCCTCTGTGCAGGGCAGGCCCACTATATGCTACAGCCTAAAGGCAGAGGCCGGAGTAACTACCGACCTTCTACTTGAAGGACAGCTTCTCATAACTTTTACAACTGCTCTTTTAGGAACTTTTTAGATGCAATTTTAAGGCTGGAGATGACTCTATAATTAGCCGAGACAGCTGGGTCAGACGATAGCTTTTTAAGTAAAGGCCTGCGTAATAGAAACAGACAGATCATATTTAACATTGAAGCATTAATATGCTGCAGGACCACAACGGTATGGTTTCACTGAACAAGTGTTTGCATATGTTTTTCTGTGTTTGCATATCGTTCTTGTGTGTACATGTATACATAATAACTTTAAGCCTAATGATTTAAAATAGGTATTCTGTGCTGTACATACTGTATACTGTAAAGTGTCAATGTGGGAATAGTCACTGTAGTAAAGTTTATTCACCCAGTGACTGGGTGTATGCGCATTGGAACATCTTGTGAAAAATAAAACTTTCACAAGAATTCAAAAGAAGAAATTCTTGAGTCATTGTATGAATACACACCTGAATGCTCCAGACTGCCAAAACTCCTCTTTTTATAGAGGTGGTTAGGGCTGGGCCATATTATACCGTTCACGGTAATACCGGTATAATGTTAGGCAACGATAGGAAAATGAAATATCGCGATAGAATGGGAGTAAAACGCGCATGCGCAGTGCCTTTGTTTTCATACGCACATGGCCGATTGTTGAGTGAAACTGATGAACCAGAATTGGTTTGTAAAAATGGTGCAACTTCCGTGATGTGGAACTGGTTTGGTGTTTGTCCGTCAGATACACAACAAAGCACATTTTTTTGCAGAACATGCAAGCGGCCGTCGTTATTGTCGTATTTGTCGGACTAAGATGCTCTTAAATCTGGGAGTAATCTGGGTCCTAAACTCCGTATACTTCAGGTCAAACAACACTGCAGCATCACTTAGAGTTAAAAACTGTCTAAATTCTTTCATCTTTAATAAAACGATCAGCATTGCTGCTTTACCAGGTGTAACTATAAAGTTTAACTTCCAGGCATCCATGAAAACAAAAGTTATTACATTTAACGGAGTTAGAAGTTAGCAGGAAGCTAGCGGAAGTTAGCTCGCTAGTTTCGCTAGTTACCAAAGCATGATGTAGCATGTTCTGACTGAGAGATTTCTGAAACATTCAAACGTACAGCTCTGCTATCACTTCCAACATAAATGAAGACAGGAAACTAAACAGCAGTGACGTTTGTAGGGTTACTGAAGTTGGGCTAGCTGGTATATAATGATGTGCTACGTGATCGCTAGCGACACAGCTATGTTAGCATAACATAAACAGTGAAGCTGGAGGACGAACACTAACACTTTTCCACTTATAAAAGTTAACGTGAAGGTTCCTCATGGTTAGAGACAAATGCAATCGCATGGCAGGATGCTGTAAACGGACCAAACTTCAGTCAGGAGAACAACTGAGATAATCCATCCACAATACGAGGTTAGTCATTAATATACTGCAACAACATGGGAATAGAGCAGCTGCCAGAGAATTCAACATTAATGAATCAATGGTACAGAAGTGGAGGAAGCAAGAAGAATGAGTTTAATAAAGTTTGATTTATCTGACTGCTTTGTTTCGCTTAATGTGCCTTATAATCCCGTGCACCTTATGGTCCGAAAAATGCGTACTGCACACTGCAGTTTAATGTTGCAAAGCACCTCTTTTTAACTTCAGTGGATATTATACATGGTTATGCTCAGGATATGTCAGCCCATTTCTACTGGAAATGCCTTTTGGTTAAACTTTCAGCAAGGAATTTGCATTTGCACTGTTACATTTTTATAAAGCTTTAATGTACATAAAAACCAGCTTCTTGTTTAAGTGAAAATAAATGGAAGGTTGTCTTTTTGCGCTAGTAATGTTGTGGAGTTGTATTTTGTCTCGCATCAATTATATCGTCGGTTATATCGTTATCGCAAATTTTCAAATATATATCGTGATAAATATTTTTGGCCATATCGCCCTGCTCTAGAGGTGGTCACACTTGCTGATGACTGGTGGAATTTGATTAGCAGCACCTGGTTTCTACTTTCTGCTGTAGAAATGACCCACCCATTATTCCTATGGAATAGCGAGGGTATACTGCAATCCTGTGGAAAACTTTCCTGAAACTGTCCATCAGAATCAGTCAGCCAACAACATACAAACAACAAAACTCATCTAAGTCATTGAATTCAGGTGTTCCAAGCATTTCCATGGCCATAGGTGTATAAAATGAACATGCAGACATGCAGACTACTGCTGCAAACATTTCTGAAGGAATAGTTCACCCTCGGGAATTCAGTGAATTCCAGCATAGTTGCATGACAGGACGCCAAGTGTGCAACAAGTCCAGTCATGCAGTTTCTTCACTGCTAAATATTCCACAGTCAATTCTTAGTAGAGTTATAACAAACTGGAAATCAAAGTTTACTTTGACTTTAAAGTGAATGAGAAAGACAGCAACTCAGCCACAAAGTGGTAGGCGCATAAATTGACAGAGCATCGTCAGTGTATGCTGAGCTGTGTAGTGTGCAAAGAGTCAGACCTCCAAACTTCATGTGGCCTTCAAATTAGCTCAAGAACAGGTGCAGAGACCTTCGTGAAATGCGTTTCCAAGGCTGAACAGCTGCTTCCAAGCCTTACATCTCAGAGTGGAATGCAAAGCATCGGATGCAGTGGTGTAAAGCACACCGCCGCTGGATTCTAGAGCAGTGAAACGTGTTCCCTGGAGGGAAGAATCACGCTTCCTCCCCACACCAATCCGATGGATGTGTCTATGTCGGGCGGTTACCAGGAGAACAGTACTTGTCTGGCTGCACTGTGCCAAGTGTAAAGTTTGGTGGAGGGGGGATTATAGTGTGGGGGTGTTGTTCAGAAGTTGAGCACAACCTGTTAGTTCCAGTGAAAGCAAAGGATGGGCCGACATCCTATTAAACTCTGCAGATTAAGAATGGGATGCAACCCAAGTTCATGTGCATGTAGGCAGAGGAGTGAATACTTTTGTCAGTACAATGTATTTTTATTACAATACTGGAACCTGACGGTCAAACATTTTGCGAAAATGATTTAACTGAGCAAATATTATAAGAACTATATCTGGTTCATCTCTGTGTGTCCAGTGCAGAGATATGACCATAGCTTGGCTCAAAGACTGCATCCAAAAAAGCTGCAGGCCTAGAAATCAAAAAGCCGTTTCATTACTGACACGGTTTTGTAGACAGACTCGGGCGCAGACCAGGAAACCTTTGCAAAAGTTGGCAGTGCGTTTATTTACAGTGAGTGCACCAGGTGATGATATATACAAAGTGTCAGGGAGAAGGGTCCAGGGTTCCAGAGGGGAAGGGGAAAAGGTCCAAAAACACACTCCACTCTCTCAGCAAACGCTTTTTAAATATTATATGCTATGATTGTTCACTTTTTTGTTGTCATTTTACTGGAGTGAATTTAGGAAAAATGATGTCCTCACATCTTCTAGTCTTGCTGAATCAGGCCAACATCTGTGGGGTTTTTTTTATTTTTTTTTAGATAAAATGTAAAGGGGAAAGAGAAACTGATGGATGGAAAAGTAAATATATAATAGTCATTCATACAGCTCTTTGCAAAAATAGTTCTACATACTACAAATAAAATATTGTGTGGATGATATTTTGATATTTATAGCAAACCCACAGACATCTGTTCTCGTCCTATTGGAGATGAGCTTTTTGGAGTTACGTGGTGTAAAAGTGAGCTGATGCTTGTTTGGCTTAGTGAGCCATTGAAATGAAATATGGATAAAATTATATATTTGGGAATTGAGATTGCAAAGAAATATAAGTATGAAGCAAATGTGCAGCTATGTAGGACGAGACTGAGACCTGAGTTCAGACCAGAGTTCTGGAGAAGAATCTTTATTGTGTGTTTAAATGTGAAAGTAGTGAAAAT
Organism: Diplotaxodon limnothrissa; assembly: GCF_057381915.1. Lineage (NCBI taxonomy): Eukaryota > Metazoa > Chordata > Actinopteri > Cichliformes > Cichlidae > Diplotaxodon > Diplotaxodon limnothrissa. The sequence continues at coordinate 2,228,720 of NC_140609.1, read as the reverse complement.
GATCGTCTCGCTCAACGGCTGTGTCTTTTTCACAATTTACCCATTTATATATCTCACTCACATGTTTTACGTTATTAATGCATTTATTTAAAAAGACCCCATAATTCTTTAATGAATTATAAGTCTCATAGAAATAAAAAGAACAACTTTGCAAACATAATACAAGTGAAGGGTGAATGTGTTAATATTAAGCAGCAAATATTTATATAGGTAAAATATACATGTTTCCCATTCAAATTAATTCTTTTTTTATTATAATTTTTAATAGTTTTAAATTATACTACAATCTGGTTATCAATTCTACTTTTTAAATCTGAGGCAAACAATTAAACTGTTCAAGTTCAGCATTCTATGTTTCACACTACCAATATCAACCAATCTATCTTTAACCCCTCAGTGATGGATGATGCGTTAGAGCTCTGCAGTGTTGGTGATGTATGCATCCAGGGTGGATTTGCATGATTTCAGCAGCTTCAGTAAAAGCACAGGACAGATTCCTTCAGACATCTGCAGGTCAGACACTTTGTACAGACTTATTTCTATCTCTGTCTTAAGAACAGGTTAGTCCTGTTTTTGAGAGACTGCAGTGCAGAAAGACGTGTAATACAGTCTGTTTATTAAACAAAACAGGAAATTAGAAAGCTAAACATGATAGGACAGGGACAGGAATGGAAATAGTGACTGACCTGGAATAAAGGGGTTGAATTGGGTTGATACTGGTTTGGTTAATGTTAGTAACTCTTTAATAGAGTTAAAACGTTTGCACAGGCTGCATTACAACGAGGGCAAGTTGACCAGAATTTTTCCAGACATATCGAGGCAGGTCTGCTCTGCTGTTATGCCACTAGCTCCAAACGTCAGGACAGTTTTACAGGTTTTTAAAGTTCAAATATAACCAGAGCCTTTGGGCGTCTCAGGAAACTCACAGCATCTGCAGAATAAACAACGTCACCTCCCGTCCTTTGGCCAGCTGTATGAAAAAAAGAAGGTATTCTTCTTTGCTGGAAGTAAAAAGATGCGTCAGTCATTAGAGATAAGAACAGCGACTGATACCCTCGACCTGGAGAGGACACTGACATCCTCAGTGACAGAGTGGAGGATTTAAACAGACCTGGTTTTGCTCTAATAAAATGGAAGGATCAGATCCTCTGGCCAGAGGATTTGGTCGTGTGTGTCTGTGAGCATTGTTTTCTAAAGGTTATGACTTGTATCATGAACTTCTCATTAAAGATATTCAGAATGAAATTAGATTTATACTTTTTTAAAAGTGGCTTTTATTATTCACTGACAAAATTCAGTTTTTACGGTAGACCAGAGATCTTACTTTCTCCATATTGTACTTTTGTTTAGCTGACAATATAGCCAATGTTGCTCATTTTTCTATAAGTGGCTTCTTACCTCAGCACCTTGGCCTTTGTACCTCCTTCCAGAGGAGGCTGGCATTGTTGGACACATTTCCTCTCTTTTTATCATGACTCCCATCCGGTCTCACACTCCACAGGCCCCTGAGTAAATGTCTCCAGGGAATGCATTGTGCCAGCAGGCAGCTGTTTTTCCCCTGAGCTACCACTACATATGTGTGTAAATGTGTTACACCACCTCGAATGTGATGAATTTCATCAGTGGTGAAACGAGCCTCGCGTGCTGCTCGCATTTCAAAGGACTGCAGCGAATAGTTTTTTCCACTCTGTGCATTGTTACCCTGCTGCTGTAAATGAGTCTCGTGGGAAACGTGTGTGTTGGCCAAACCATATCATATCAAACCACTTGCTATGTTCCAATTAAGTCTGTGTGTCTTCTTCAGAGGCCGAAAGGTGTCGGCTGTCCACCGATGCTCCGTATATTTGGTTAGGATGGATCAATATATAATTAAATATTTAAGGCGTATCCGATAGACAGTTGTCTGATATGATGAAGGTTGCTGCTTGACTGCAGCTACACGGGACAACAAATATTGCAATTATTAAATTATTTTCACATTTAATATTTTAATTAACCTTGTCATTGAAGGAGAGTGTCTAATGATTTGCATGTGCTCATCGTTAACACAAAAGGGTTAAAAATGTTTTTGCAACTATAAACTTCAGCACTGTCTGTCAAACCTCCAGTAATGTTTGCTCTTAGTTTTTTTCTGTGCCCACTCATATCAGCTAACATGCACTTTTGAACCCTGCTGGAGATGCTGAGTGCTGATCTCTGCTGACTGCTCACTGTGACTGAAACCAGAGATCCATAATAATGGCATCATTGATCATTGGGCATCTTTTCTCCGTCATTGCCTTCAAAGCGTCCACTGCCATGAGAAATATTTCTGAAGCACAAAAGCAATCTCCTCAGTGAGAGGATTAATCTGCCCTCTCAGGCTTGACGTGCTTTTAGTCCCAGAGTTTTGGTCTTTCTGTGACCTTGTTCACTTAGAGGTTTTTGTCTTCTGCATGTCATACAGCGCCTACTTCACCCATATGAAAGATAAGAATGTGTTCCTATAATAAACACATAGAAATAGTTTTGGCTTTACAACGTATTTGGATGTTAAAATGAAAGTTAGTGGTGCCAGGTGTCCTTATTTTAAACAGAATTACTTTGAATGATCATCAAAATAAACACTGAAATGCAAAGTAATAACAAAATCGTTATTTTTTTAGAATAATTAGTAAATTAGTTATGCTACAAACTCTGTAGTTTCTAAACATCTAATCAAAATATGCCATAATGCAATCATGCCATGCAGATACAACAAATCAGAAGGTAATGTCACCCCTGTGGTAATATTCATGGTGATATTATCTTCCCTACGCAAAATTAGGACATTACATAAATTTCCAGTTTATAAATCATCACGTTCTTAGCAGTCTTTAAAACATATTCTCTTATCTTTTCTCTCCTTACATCTTTCTGTACCTCTGAGAGTGAAATTATTGTACATTCAAATTTTTTCCCATTGCCAAACACAGCCACTGTATCTTTAGCTAGCACGACTAACATAATAATAATTCACCTGTTTGGTGATATTTGCTGAGCTAGTTGGCTTGATGTGATAGTGAAGCACAAATTACCACAACTTTGCATAAACGCACACAGATGCGTTTTTGCACGTAGAACATGTACATGTCATATCAGGAAGGACATCTGATATAAAAAAATCAAATGCACATCCATCCACCCTGTGAATAAGCGGTCGACAGAAGCTTTATGCAAGGCAGCAAAGAATGTATCCAAAGCAGCATCTTCTGTTTTAGCCATCTAGATCACGAAAAATGAAACGGTGATACGAACAGCGCCACCTCACTTGTATTAAGTAAACATACAAACTATAAACTAGTACAGAAAAGGCATTTATTTAAAGTAGCCATCATCCTCTGCACCGACACGTCACAAAACTAACATTTTTGACGCTTCCATTTTTCTTGTGAGGCACCTCAAACAACTGGCAGCTTCATTTAGAGATAAACATAAAACACATGTCTCAGTGTAAACTATGATGTGGAGAGTATTGTGACTGTAGGATATGTTATTATATACCACACAGCCATACTCTCCATATCACTGGTATTTGTTTATCAAATGTGTTTGAGACACTTTGGAAACCATGAGGTTGAATGTCTCCAAAGTACCTCTAATTTGGTTGAAAGCTATAATAACAAATGTCTGCCATATTGCGATGGGTGATTATTATTTCCATCTATTTATTTATTTTTACCTCTAAGGTCTTTGCTACATTTCCTATTTTTCCTATTTCCTTTTGCATCTTAAATAGGTTAACGGGTAGGCTTATATCATACACACTCATGCATTCAAGATGTTTATAGAAAGAGCTGCACAGGTATTGCAGGACAAGTAGTATTCTTCCCAACAGGTTCAGCTGCAGTTCAGCACTTTACCCTGTGCTCATTCTGACACAGCAACATTGAGCATCAAGCTGTGCTTTAAAGTTGGGATGTTTTCGATCAGGGTAATCAAATTATAAGTGGCGGAACAGCAGCCTCATCAGTTTCACATGCATTTTACGGTTTTGGTATTTATAGGGCACCCAAGGCTAACCGCAGATATGCAAAACACCTATTATTCTATATTTATCGAGAGTACATAGTCATTACGACAAGCAACCTAAGCTTTGTCTACAAGTTTGAATTTTCTCCACACTTTAGATTCGTAAAAATCGTGTAATGTTTGCAAAAATGGTTAAAATGTCTTCATATTCATATCTACAGACTTTATCACTGACTCGTTGAGGCTGCAGTGAAAGTCCGTTTGGCTGTACTGTGCTTTTAAATCTACTGTAGTTCCGCCCTATTTCGCAAGAGCCAATCAGCAGCTCTGAAACATAACCCTGTTAAAATTCTAGACTAATCACAACTGTTTTTTCAATACCAGCCGAGCTCCTCGCTTTGTAGCAGGCTGGCTGGCGTTTCTTGCCTCCTGTCTACCATCAGTCTAAGAACCGCGCTCCACATATCATGTATACCCACAGAAAATACTCGTAAACCGGCTCCAGGAGACGGCAAGACTGCCTGGACACCGACACCGGATTCGGTGGAGGTTTTGTGATCGACTAACCCGAGCCGCTTGTGCCGTGTCCGCAGCATTAGGTAGGTGTTTTTGGTGGTGTTACGGTGTTGTAATGTCCCTCTACCTCTTCTCTCCTTCCCATTAGCTCGCGAGCTGCGACAGTTAAAGTCATATTTGTATTGGTTTATTTATTTTGCTGGTGTGGGTTTGAATAGGCGTGAACGTTTTATCGCCGTCACAAACGTTAACATTCGCCTTCTTAAACTGAGGTTACATAATTGCTGGTGTACGGCTTATCAAGGCTGGAAAAATGACCGCGACTGATACGAGTACGGGCAGATTAAGCCCTTGTCAAATAAATAGGTGTAGCCAGGCTTACGTGCTGACCGATAACTCCGCCGCGTGCCGCCCTCGAGGGAAAGTCGCGCCGAACTGTATTAAAAACGAGCCTTCGTGATCATCGCAGTCAGGTTACACATGTCGAAGACATTACATGAATTTTAAGACCCGCCAGCCTGGGTCAGCACTGCTCTAAGCACGTACTCGGTGCTATACAATATTTCCCTTTTATGCTCGTTAAAGTTCACGGTTGATACCCATCAGTGGTTCAGATAAGCTCTACGGATTACCTAGAAGAACCAAACATTAAAGGAACCGTACGGTGACTTGAACCGTGTCCCTTTGCCAGGTGAAGAGTCATTTAATTGCAGGGTTTTAATAGAGCTTGGTTTTTGAGGCTATGTGTAACATTAATGGATAATTAATGAGGTTACGTGTGTAAGTGTTTCGACCTGAGAGTGCAGCCAATGTTGGAAAAAGATGTTCCACCCCGAGCTAATAGGGTCAGGCTTAAAAGTGTATTAAGATGTGGTTTTAATGGCTAACTTGTTGTTGTTGTTGTTGTTGTTGTTAAGAAAACAGTTATTTTCTTTATCCTGCTGTGGACCAGAGACACGTGATCTCCATTAAGTGCACTGATTGGATCATCGCACTTTACTTTCTCAAAATAACGGAAAAGTAGTGTTGCTGTTTTCCACTGCTCTGTCCCATATTAGAAGTTCATATTCAAATGCACTGCTTACTGCAAATGTAAGCCTAGCAATAATATAGGACATACCAGGCCAGCGCTTCAGTGAAATATCCCCTGGACCTAAAGTTCATAGATACACTTGTAGTCTGAAGGCTTACAAATGTTAATAATAATACTTTGTAGCAGCTCTGGAAGGCTGAAAGGGAAAAAACAGGGAGGGGGGCATAGTATTTCATTGTGCTGCTAGCCAGGAACACATCTGCTGTGTGCAGGTGGTCTGGGAAGAGCAGCTAAAGACTGAAGTCCAGTTGAAGAGTATTTTATCAGTGCTGGCCGCACTCAGTGAGTTGGCCTCCACAGCTGCAGAGCTGGATCAGTCGGACTCCAGCTCAATTATTCTCTCATTTCCGTGTCTGAAAAGGACACCCACCTCTGCATCACAATTATTACATCCAGTCAAGCAGCTGTGTTGCTGCTGGGCTTAGTCAGGATTTCAACTGCAGAGCACCATAATTCCTTACAGTCCGTAGTGCTCACTCTCAAAAACTCAATCTTGTCGAGGGCCCATATTTATCCAAGGTGTTGTAATGGTAACACCAGTAGTGAGACCTGTCACTAGATGTCCCGCATCGATCCTCTTCACTGTGAAACGAGTGATGCAGCACAGTTTGTGATGGACTCTGGTCATGGACAGGCTAACACCTTTGTAGCTGTCAGCAGCTTTAAAAGTTGTGAACTCTTCCTAGCTTTTCTTAACCTTGAGTCATTTGTGTTTTAAAATAAGTGTCAATGAAAAAACATTGGTGGAAAACAGATAACGTATCTATTGAAGAGAAGTCTCCAGCTCTGAAGTTTGGTGAGCACCCACGCACTGCTCAGGTTTCCTTGGTGACATGGAAAAACAATGGGCCTTTTCACTGTGGGTTTTATAGTTCACATGTAGTGCAAGCATGCACAGGCTTCCCACAGTTTGGGATGTCTGATTTTAATTTGCATACAAATGACAAATGTGTTCATCTAATAATGAATAGAAAATTAGATGTTTTGTGTGACTCCAAGCTAAAAATCCTGGGCATTAGTTTTAAAATAAAGCCTGAAAGATTCTGTTAGTGATGCCTGAATTATTATTTAGCTGGAAATCATCACTGGAAACCACTCTTAATACCACACCTGTAACCTTCCACGGCAGTCAGGTTTGACCTGATTTCTTTGGAGGTGTATGGCAGGTTACATGGAAGATGATGGTGTAGGGTTAAAGGGATTTCCAGTTACAACGTAGATTTCCTGCTGAAGCATAAGCCTGCAGTCTGAGAGTAAACTGCTGTATTGGGATGATATGGTACTATGAGGTCTTAAAGATTAGATGGGGCCTGATTATTTAAGACTTTATATCTGAGGAAGGATCTTAAATTAGAGCGTGGATTTAACAGGGTGCTAATGACGAGAAGCCAGTAAGGGAGAAACATGCTCTCTCCAGTCCCTGTCAGTACTCTCGCTGCAGCATTTCGGATCAACTGAATGCTTTTTACAAACCTGATAATAATCAATTACAGTAGTTCAGACTAGATGTAACAAGTTTTTCTGCATCACTCTGACGAAGGATGTTTCTAATTTTAGAGAGTGCACAAACGTAAAAAAGCAGACCCGCATTTTTGTTATGGTCAAAAACAACTCAGATTCTTGGGTGTTACTGGAGGTGAGTATGTGTCCGGCTAGACACCATGTTCAAGATTTTTTTGTGCCAAGTACAATAACCTCAGTTTTATCTAAATTAAATTCAGTTTTATTTACATAGTGCCAAGTCACAAAAGTTGCCACGAGGCACTTTATATTGTAGGGTAAAGACTCTACAACTATACAGAAATCTTACAAGCAGGAAATCAGAGGCCATCCAGGGCTTGTCTTTAGGACATTCCTGCAGTGTAGCTAATTGGTGTGTGTTATCTGGCTTCATGGACAGATAGAGTTGAGTATCATCGAATGATACTGGCTAAGGAAGGCATGTATAATGTAAACAGAATTGTTCCTAGCACTGAAGCAGCGTCTGCAGTATGCATCTAAAAAAAAATCTCTTTTAAATCCATTATAGTTTATTTTAAGTAGATTTTAAAATAGGTTGCTTTTCTGACTGCAGATAAAATTTCTCTTTGTCAGGAAGAACATCTGGTGTAAAAGTCTGCCAAGTATAAAGACACTTTCAAACAGTTAAGTTACATTTACATGAAATAGTTCAGCTTGACCAGCTTAATGACTCAAGCGCACACACAGATATTTGTACATATCTGTTTAAAGTTTAAACTGTATTTATTTACTAGAAACTCTTGTTTTTTTTCGTCGAGTTTTGCACTGAATGGGACAACATGCAATTCCGTTTTGCTTTTTGGCATCATGACAATAAAAGAATCTGAGATTCTGGAAATAATCAGCAATGAAGAATTATCCAACCATCCAGAATATACCATGGTCCAAGAGGAATCAGAACTGAACCATCCTCCTTCTACCGATGGCCCTGGCAGCACGTCTGTGTGCTACTGCGTTCTAAATTGTATTCATGCTGGTGGCTGCCGACTCCATAATTTCATTTACGTGTACCGTACAATGACAGTAAAGGGCTATTCTGTTCTATTCTCACAAGGTCAAGTCAGTGGCAGATTTACCCCTCAGCTGCTCTTTCTTGTCATTCTTCGTACTGCTGCATGATGTTAGAGAGTGGAGTTGTTTCTCCACTGAGGTGAAGCTCAGTTACCTGAGGACTGCATTACTTTTGCAGAGAGCATTGAAAGCAGTGTTCTAAACCTGACAGAGCCGTTACTTTCTTCACTAAAGTGAGATTGTTGCGGTGTGAAGTGTGAATGCTTCCTGTGTGAATTGCATGTAGGACACAGAATTATAATAGAGGAAACTGGATGGTTTTGCTGACGTACTGTGGTGACATAAAATGCATCTTCACACTTCTAAGCCAAAAACATGTATGTTTAAGTCAGCTTCATTGGGATTTACCATCTCTGTTGGTCTGCAATTAAACAATAAATGAGAGGCAATCCAGCAGTGTCAGTTACATTAATAAGGCTCAATGTTGTATTCGTGGTAAAGCACAGACGGAACAGCTGAGCTGTTTCAGGCTTGATACATATATGCACTTACAGCAGGTGATGGGAGATGCACAGACATGTCAGTTACTTTCAGCTGGACGGCCTGTAGCAGCAAACAGAACCAACCAATCAATTCACAGTTAATTTTGTTTATATTCAACTTCCCATAATTGTTAAGTGTAACTGGATGGGTGTACATCGAGCAGATGAGATGGAAAGGTAAGAAATGCTGCTGCAGTGAAATCAGTGGTGTGAGAAAGGACGAACACGGCACAGTAGGAGTCGCACAGTGCTCCCTCGCTATAACGCGGTTCACCTTTCCCGGCGTCGCTGTTTCGTGCATGCTATTTTTTTTTATTTATTTTTTTCACAGCGCATTGTGTTCTGCGTCCTGATTGGCTGTAGGCCATTGCCAATCAATCTCCTGCCGTGTCTCCTGTCCAGTACAGAGTGTGTTCAGCTTGTCAAATTTACACAAATCTCCGATCCTAGCAGTGTGACTCTGAAGTGCTGTACTGTATGTTTGTAAGTAACAAACACAACAATGCCGATGAAAGATTTTGCACCGTCAAAGGCTCCTGCAGTAGCTCCCAAAAGGCAGAGGAAGATGCTAACCATCACACAAAAAGCTTCTGGACATGCCAAAGGAAGGTAGAAGTTACCGTATTTTCCAGATTATAAGGCACATTAAACGAAAACATTCAAATAAGTCAAACTTTACTCATTTATTCTTCTTGCTTCCTCTACTTCCGTACCATTGATTCATTATTGATTCATTAATGTTGAATTCTCTGGCAGCTGCTCTATTCCCATGTTCTGGAGCTGAAAACAGGGTTTGATCTTTGGCTTCATTCTATGATACTGAACTTATTTTTCTACGAAGGTTTGAACTTTGAGAGTTTAACAAGAGAGAAAAGTGTGAAAATGTTCATGCCTGTCTGAGAAAAGAGTATAAAGTGTGTAGTGAGGAGTTTCTTAAAACATCTATAATAGTTGTAAAAAAATAAATAAATAAAGTTGGCTACTTCGCGCCTTTCACCTGTCGCGGTTTGTTTTTAGAATGTAACTCCCGCGATAAACGAGGGACGACTGTATTTAAAAAGTGCTATATGTCAGTTAACAAGCTGGATCAGCCATTCAACTTGGTTGATCATCAAGGCCCCACAAAGCCTTTCTGTGACATTACCCTCACACAGCATTGATTGGGAGTCCTCTGTCAAAGTTTCTGTTTGGTTCTAAAAAGCTGATGATTTTGTGATACTCTGCTCTGAGCTGCTTGGGTGTTATTTCCACGGTTTGCCTTTTTGACGTTTGTCAGAAGCAGACATGGGGTGTGGTTTTGGTGCACGCCGATCTATTGGCTAAGAACAAAAGACCTACTGCTCTCCCTTCCTCAGTGGAACTTGAGCTTAGTGGAGCTCAAGGGTTGTAAATATAAGAGGAGAGGAAGACTGTTTACCCTCATTCCTAGTTTCTTTGTTGTGAAATGGCTGCAGGTAATACAGAGGTTAGCACGGTCTTATTTGGTTTTTGGCAAACTCCACCATGACTTTCCTGTCTCGGGGTGAACGGAAACCCATCACTGGTCCCTGTCATGTGGTTAAGCTAGAGATTCATTGGGTTTGTACAGAACATCTGATTTATTACAGAGGTTGTGGGCAGGTTAAAAGCTGTGGTCCTGGTGATTGAGCATGCGGTTGTGTGGAAGTTTGGGAATGCACCAGATCACGGATCAGAAATGAAAGGATGAATCATTATCAGTAAGAGCCTGATGACCAAACTCACTACTGTTGTTTCTCTTCAACAGTGTAAACACGGGTAGGTTAAGTGACACCGTGTCCTTGTTGGACTCTGTAAACAAGGACACAGTATTGTCTGTTAGCATGCAGAGCTACAGAACCTCAAGGATATTTGGCACGTAGACTGGAGCAACTAGGGATCGAACCACCAACCTCCTGAGTAGCATATGACCCGCTCTGCATCCTGAACTACAGCCGCTCCATACATGCTTGCAAGCTTGTATTAGTAGATGTGGTGCAGCCCAGCTAGCTTCTATTTGTGCTGTGCTCCCATAGAAGGTAGCAGAGGCAGCACGTTGAATGTGTGTGGCTTTGAGAGTGTTTGACAGATTGTTAACATCAGTTCATTTTTCCCGTTTCTCTGCCAGGGAGAGTGAGAGAGAAGGAGCATTTAATGGGAGAAAAACAAAGTTTCACAAGGCTGCTTTTCTTATCGTTTAACATCAGACTTGACAGACATATGAAAGGATCTTTCGCCTCCAACTTACTTTTTCTCACCGTTATCACAGACCTCTCCCATCAGGACTTCATGAGGTGCAGATGCCATCATTATTAAGTGTTTCATGTGGTTTGGTTTCACTGTTGCTCCACTGAGAGAAGCCTTAGCCTCAGCTGCTCGCCCTAACAAATCAATGGGAAAAATATCCTGCCAGCGGGATTACATATCAGCAACAGGAGAGAAGAGCCTCAATTAATTTAGTGCAAACACATCTGAGCCCGGTGTGAGGTGTAACAGGACTCTGCTCTGAATATCAACTGCAGTTTGTTATCAGCAATGCCACTGTAAATCTTCGTTGTTTATTAGCCTTCCCCAGTAATGACAGGTTAGGCAGTCCCACTACACAGAAATACACAAAATGAGAATCTGCAACTTCTAAAAGAATTTAATTATTTGATAGTGCTTTGAATTGCTGTAAAAGAGCAGAGACTTTATCAGAATCATGTTCCTTATTAGGTATTTATCAGTACTAAAGTGTCTTATCAGGTTTGGTTATTGCAGCGACCTGTTTCTAGATAACATATACATTTGGGAGTTTTGACCATTCCACAAAGACAGTTGCTTTCTGTTTCATGTAAACTATCTTTTTTGAATTGGAGCTAATTGTGTAAACGGCATTACATTTCAAAGGACACCTATCCTTAGATTTCATCTTCAGAATCAGAGTAATGGCTTCATGCACGAACAGTTTGAGAAAACCCAAATAATACTTTCTGCTGGCAGCGTCTCTAAATCATCACAAAGTTCTCGCTTTGTCTTTGGGAGACTGCAGATGTACAAGATGTGTGATAGTGTGTCTTTAAGCTAAACAGAGTGGTATTCATGAAGCACTTTTTTTTGTTTGTTTGTTTGTTTGTTTTTTGTTGGCTTATCGGAGCGGTTTATGAATCTGGGCGGTGTCTTTATGTCATGTGGAGATGCACATGAACGCCAGGTAACAGAATTGTTCCAAAACACTGGGACATGCAGGGAAAGGTAGGTGTTGTTCCCAGCTTCTAGGGTTACCAAATCACAAATTAGCATATTTTCTGCACTATAAGGTGCACTTAAAATCCTTTAATTTTCTCAAAAATCATCAGTGCACCTTTTGTATGAATTCTGGTTGTGCTTACTGACCTCGAACTAGGGCTGGGCGATATGACCCAAAATTCATATCTCGATATTTTTTAGCTGGATGGCGATATAAGATATATATCTCGATTTTTTCTTTTTTTTTCTTTTAAAGCCATAAGTTAAGAACAAAAAGAGAGTTCTTAGTCACACTGTGTCCCAGATGTCACACGGGCACTTTTATTTACATACAGCGTAGATGTACATGAAGAAATTACTCAAATAAATTATCAGCATTTATTAAATAATCATGGTCCATAAATAAAAGAAAACAATGTTGTTTTTGTGCATAACAAAAAGCTCACAATTGTGCAGTCAAAATGTAAACTAATAGACGCTGAGCATAATAACAAAGAGACTTCACAGCTGCACCACGTCTCTGAACAGGTGCCATTTGTGGTCCTTATACACACACAGTACGTATTACTCCGCGAGGCTCCTCCTCGGTAGCCGTAATCCTCCGACAATCCATCAAGCGGTGCAGCTCCGTAGCTTAGCAAAGTCATATTAAAACATTTGACAGATTGCCGAGCGCTGTGTACCACATAAAATCGGTTCGCGGTCAGTAAGCACAACCAGAATTCATACATAAGGCGCACTGTCGATTTTTGAGAAAATGAAAGGATTTTAGGCCGTGCAGCCCCTCCTGGCTGCATGTCGTTAGCGCGGTTAGCTCGTTAGCACGGTTAGCTCGCTAACACGTTGACGCCGTCCAGCCCCACGCACGGTAACTCGCTAACGGAGATTTTCCGCTTTCATCTTGTTATTGCCTGCAGGTGAAGTTATGGGGGAGGCGGAGTTGTGTTCAGTGAAGGAGAGGCGAGGCCGAGTAACGTTGCGTAGAGACAAAAGTGGACGAAAGAGAGGCAAACCTGCGGCTCCACAAGTATAATTATAACGTAACATAGACTATATCGATATGAACGATATTGTCACATCTTATATCTCGTATGAAAATATATCGATATTTTTAAAAAACTCGATATATCGCCCAGCCCTACCTCGAACCAATTTTGTGCTACACGGCGCTCAAAACATGTCAAAAAATGTTCTTGTGCGACTTTGGTAAGCTACGCCGCCGCACTGCTTGATGGATTGTCAGAGCATTACGGCTACTGTAGTCAGGAGCCTCGCGGACTAATCTGGGTCCTAAACTCCGTCAGCTTCAGGTCCCAAAGTCAAATGAACACTGCAGCATCACTGAGAGTTAAAATCTGTCTAAAGTCTTTCATCTTTAATAAAATGATCAGTGTTGCTGCTTTACCAGGTGTAACAATTAAGTTTAACATCCAGGCATCCATGAAAACAGAATTTATTAAATTTAACGGAGATGAAGTTAGCAGGAAGTTAGCTCGCTAGTTTCCTGCTAAGCATGATATAGCATGTTCTGACTGAGAGATTTCTGAAAATATTCAAACGTACAGCTCTGCTATCACTTCCAACATAGATGAAGACAGAAAACTAAACAGAAGTGATATGTTGTTGTTTCTGGATAATGACAATGACCATAAATCATCACATAGTAGAAGTCAGGTGTACAGTTTTGGTTCATTAAATAATTCAGAACTCACTCAGTGTAGCCGTTTTATTAGCGGTACCGTGAGGACTCATTTGTTGTTTTTCTCACCTTCCACGTCTTTAACGCTTCTCCATTTCTCACCCTTACTTCCTTTCAGCTCTTGTGAAACTTTTCTGGTCTGATTGTTATCAGTTGTTTAAACCAACTTTCAGCTGCTTCTCTCTCTGTGCCGCTCTGTCAATTTAAAGTGTCAATTTAAATTTATGTAACCTCAAATGAATTAATGCGATGATTTAGAGTTTTTCGTAAGGAGAAATCTCAGTACAACCTACACAGATTGGTAATGTTGAAATGCCAGTGACGATCAGTAGGAGAAATTTACCTTTAAGTGCAGTTGCAGCAGTCTTCAAAGGTGTTGGCCACCTACGATGCTTTGTGACTTCCCCCTGACCTTTAACACTGAATCACTGAGCACACAGATGTGAGATTGTGTGGGTGCGGTAGTTATGAGTACCTGTCGGCAGAGTCACCTGCTTTAGAATATATGAACCTAATGTATGTTGTTTTCATAGCTGAGCTTATTTATCACCTTTTTCCACGTCCACCTGCTCGGTTTGACTCGTACCCTAACTTGATAGTAGATTTTTTTTGAATTTAAGTAATTTTGTAACAATTATTAAATAGATTCCAGATGACTTGCACACGATGGTGAAGTGGTCCTTTACAAGCTCATTGATATATAATTTTTAATTTTGTATTTATTTAGTTTTTTGGGTGTGTGTAAGCTACTGGGATTGGTCTGATATTTAAAAGATGTTGTTTATCAATGTCCTTTTTCTTTCTGTGTAAACCTCCAGTTTGCTCGCCTCAGAGAGTTGGCAGTTTGAAAATGACGCAATGTTAGTTGCATTGAGCTGGCGTAATGCTCTGAGGAAATGTTGACCACAAGCAGTCAGCTTTAGTCTGGGTTCAATCTTCTCCCCAAGTAAAGATTTCACATGTGAACGTAGTGGGATATCAAAAGAAAAGCTACAACCTCACCTTGTTTGAATGAGGATTTGTATCGGACAGTTATGCCACTATGAAACTAACTTCAGCCCTGCAGAGCAGTGGACTGGAAAATAGTTTAACTGCAGTGTAGGGCAGGGCCATATTATACCGTTCACGGTAATACCGGTATAATGTTAGGCAACGATAGGAAAATGAAATATCGCGATAGAATGGGAGTAAAACGCGCATGCGCAGTGCCTTTGTTTTCATACGCACATGGCCGATTGTTGAGTGAAACAGATGAACCAGAATTGGTTTGTAAAAATGGTGCAACTTCAGTGATGTGGAACTGGTTTGGTGTTTGTCCGTCAGATACACAACAAAGCACATTTTTTTGCAGAACATGCAAGCGGCCGTCGTTATTGTCATATTTGTCGGACTAAGATGCTCTTAAATCTGGGAGTAATCTGGGTCCTAAACTCCGTATACTTCAGGTCAAACAACACTGCAGCATCACTTAGAGTTAAAAACTGTCTAAATTCTTTCATCTTTAATAAAACGATCAGCATTGCTGCTTTACCAGGTGTAACTATAAAGTTTAACTTCCAGGCATCCATGAAAACAAAAGTTATTACATTTAACGGAGTTAGAAGTTAGCAGGAAGCTAGCGGAAGTTAGCTTGCTAGTTTCGCTAGTTACCTAAGCATGATATTGCATGTTCTGACTGAGAGATTTCTGAAAAAAATCAAACGTACAGCTCTGTTATCACTTGCAACATAAATGAAGACAGGAAACTAAACAGCAGTGACGTTTGTAGGGTTACTGAAGTTGGGCTAGCTGGTATATAATGATGTGCTACGTGATCGCTAGCGACACAGCTATGTTAGCATAACATAAACAGTGAAGCTGGAGGACGAACACTAACACTTTTCCACTTATAAAAGTTAACGTGAAGGTTCTTCATGGTTAGAGACAAATGCAATCGCATGGCAGGATGCTGTAAACGGACCAAACTTCAGTCAGGAGAACAACTGAGATAATCCATCCACAATACGAGGTTAGTCATTAATATACTGCAACAACATGGGAATAGAGCAGCTGCCAGAGAATTCAACATTAATGAATCAATGGTACAGAAGTGGAGGAAGCAAGAAGAATGAGTTTAATAAAGTTTGATTTATCTGACTGCTTTGTTTCGCTTAATGTGCCTTATAATCCCGTGCACCTTATGGTCCGAAAAATGCGTACTGCACACTGCAGTTTAATGTTGCAAAGCTCCTCTTTTTAACTTCAGTGGATATTATACATGGTTATGCTCAGGATATGTCAGCCCATTTCTACTGGAAATGCCTTTTGGTTAAACTTTCAGCAAGGAATTTGCATTTGCACTGTTACATTTTTATAAAGCTTTAATGTACATAAAAACCAGCTTCTTGTTTAAGTGAAAATAAATGGAAGGTTGTCTTTTTGCGCTAGTAATATTGTGGAGTTGTATTTTGTCTCGCATCAATTATATCGTCGGTTACATCGTTATCGCAAATTTTCAAATATATATCGTGATAAATATTTTTGGCCATATCGCCCTGCTCTACTGCAGTGTCTCCAGTCTCGGATGAACTGCACCGTTAAGCTCATACAGGGATGCGTTTGCTCGGGTCGTTCGCATATCTGCTGTTGCAGCATAACTTTGGCCCGACGCTCGTAACATAAGTGAGACTGGCTGGGTGGGCATCGTATACCCGGAGTTGGGGTTTTGACCATTGCACAAAATTGTCTCTGAGTCTGTACGCGTGCTGTGGGGAAAACCCTGTTCTAACGTTTGACTCTGTGGTTTATTTTGAGCTTTCTTTTACTTGACGTTCTTAAACTCATTTGCAACTTAAAACAGATCTGCAAGACAAACGAATTTAAGAGCAGCGCGTGAATAAAAGGTTTGACGACATTAAGCCCACAAAGCCCGGCAGAGCCGGTACCAGGACCGTGACCTCGGGTAAAGTGAAAGAAAACATGTTTCTAGTGTCCAAATCAGCAGCACTGTTCCTGTAATCAACATTTAAAGCTTTACTGGGAAACCGCAACCGCGGTCCTTCATCAAAGCACCAACAAACTTTGACATGAAGGAAAGCGAACTTTGTACCTGCTCCATCCACCACTGTTTGCTTTACATAGATAAAAATCTGCAGGAAGTCTCCAGAAGTTGTGTTAAAATATGCAGATTAACTGTTAACTTACCAGGGGTGGGTCTAAAGGGGGGCATGGCATGCACTAAACCATATTTATTTTGAAGTTTTCATAATATTTTTCAGACTGAAAGGGAAATAATATCAAACATTGTTAATTAAATAGTGTTAAAAATCTAAAAATTAAACTGATGAGAGGGATTTTAGGTTAGGCGGTGAATTCTTGTTGATATTAATGAACGTCTGCTCCATCATAATGTCTTGTTTTCAGCAGCACAAACTTTGCATCAAAGCACAGGGAAAACTTCAGTATGCTGCTATGCTCACATGCTCCTTTATAGGCTTACAGGCAGAAACTCACTCATTGACCTGCACACTTAAACACACAGCCAAACGCGCACAATGACTCATAAAGCTTTCCAACAAGACAGAGTAAACATGCTTTTTTTTTTTTAAGGCCTCAGTTTAGATTTCATATTTATTTTACAGTTAATTTTGAAGGGGGCGTATTTTTTTCTATTCTGAATATTTATCATTGCTCATTAATAAGACAAAAGTATTTATCAGATTAATCGATGGAATAATTGATAGATTAATCGA
This sequence comes from Diplotaxodon limnothrissa, assembly GCF_057381915.1. Lineage (NCBI taxonomy): Eukaryota > Metazoa > Chordata > Actinopteri > Cichliformes > Cichlidae > Diplotaxodon > Diplotaxodon limnothrissa. The sequence continues at coordinate 2,211,392 of NC_140609.1, read as the reverse complement.
TAGCTTCATCACTAATTTCATAACCAAACCGCGTCCATGCTTCTCAGCTAACCCCACGTTTAGAAAAACGCTCCTCAATTTCCTTTGGCTGGTTCTTCTGTGTTGCCATGGTGACTATTTGAAACCGTCATGTAAAGCAATTAAAAAATATTGCAGTAAACGGTGTATTTTGCAACGGCACAAAATAAACGGGGAAACGAGAGACGTTTTAATACCGTCATCCACAACGTCATCACATCCCAGTCTGCAGTTGGCTTTGGGAGAAATGAAACCACTAATCAATTAGAGACAGAAGATGATGATGATGTTGTGTCTGGTGTTCCAGACGATGATGCATCCAAATGGCACTGATGATGATGCAAATGTGGAGATGGCTGCATTGGGTTCTGCCTGTCCCGTGCTGGTGTCGCAGTCCCCGCTGTTCCACTGCTGTGGACTGATGCTGTCATAGGCAGCTAACCATCGTGCTCATATGAGGTGGAATCTATGTAAACAGACTAAATAGTTAATACAGGTATGAGGCTAGGTGCTAAAGAGCATTGATCAAAAAATTTAATGGCAACCTGAATCTTCTTTGGCGTTAGACAAAACTGGAGCAGCCACAGGATGTTTCGGTGAACGTAATATGAATACATAGATAAAAATCTCTGATGCAGAGTTTTTGCTTCAGTTAAGGTTTTATTGCACTAGGAGACAAAGGCATTCAGTATTGTATCTCCTGGATGAGGTGTGTGTTCATCTGTATGTGCGCAGATGCACACAAAGTAGAGCTGGGCGATAGAACGATAACGATATGTATCGCGATATAACTTTTACTCGATAGAGAAATTAAGCTATCGCGATAGACCTCGCCGCTCTTGTCGTCTTAAAAAAAAAAAAAAAAGGTCAGCCGATCCAAATTAAGTAGCGCAGAGCCGAACCAATCACAGCCGCAGCGTCACGTCGCGTGACTTGTTACGTACAGCACAAGTGCCAAGCCGCACGTGTGTTTGTTTGGGAAGCAGCCAGCGCATAATGGAGGAAATGAGTGTGCCGACTAGAAAAATCAACCGAGCGTGACCGAAGAGAAAACAGATGATGGTTCCAACGCCGGAGAGATTGTCGAACGGAAGAGCCATAGAAGTTCCGTAGTGTGAAGGTATTTCGGCTATTTCAAGTCTGACAAAAAACAGAGTAGCGTGCACTGTAAATGTGCCGAAAGCAAGTCTGGAAATACAATAAACTGGTGCATGCGTCACACTGTGCGCCACGTTATTGTTTCGGTGAAATGAATTTCTACAATACTGTTACTGTTAATTCTACTCTCTGCAGTGTTTAAATGCTTACATATATACACACAGTTACTGTCCCTCCACACATACGACTCGGTTCTGCTTCTATGCCCCAGCTTTGTTTACTTTTTCCCACCGAGGCTTCTAGACTTCTGATTGGCCAACATTTCTGCACGGTTAGGAATCTAGCGCCACCTGCTGCTTTGGCATGTTCATAGCAGCGTTTTCCTTCATTTCTGCCTTTATGTGTGGACGGGATTATTTTTTAAAACGAAAACGGAAAATCTCCGTTTTCAAAAATACCCGTGTACGTGTGGACGTAGCCTCAGTCTCTGACTGGAAGCGCTAATTCGTCATTCGGCTTTTGTCAGACTAAAGTAACTGTTAAAACTGTTTGAAAAGCTCAGCTATACAACAAGGAGAGATTGAGAATTTCCTTTTAGTTCTCAGTTTATTTGATATTGACAAAAGTTAGTCAGTTTTGTCTGTTCTTCTGTAAAACAAACTAAGATTTATTTTTAGAATTAATATTTTGTTTCTAAGTGGAATTGACAGTTTAGTCTGTTTCGTTTGTTCTATTTTGAAACTTAAACGCTTTAGTGGCTGCCTTTTGTGTAGTTTGCAATATTTGCCTTTATTTATCTGAAAAAGTCTCATGTTCCTTAAGTACATCTACCCTGTTGAACTTATTATGGGAAATAAATATTTAAAAACAAGCTGCTGATTATTTCACATTTTACTTGTGAGCAACGGCACATTTAAATCTTACAAATATAGTTATTTGGCTTATATCGTGATAGATATCGTTATCGCCTGAAATGAAAAAAACATATCGTGATATGAAAAAATCTCATATCGCCCAGCTCTAACACAAAGATAGTGGTAGTTTATGGGTGAGTGTGTGTCTGTGTGCCTTTAAAAGAGCATGTGATGACGGCAATGAAGAGAGAGACCAGTCAGTATTCTCCGAGCGCAGATCTGAGGTTTGGCCTGTGCTTTGTTGCAACATTTCGTTTCATGTTCTGATTGTGTAGATATTAATAATTAGTGTTAATAATAATTCAGTGCCCAGCCTAACAGCCTCTGGTCAGTGGCTTACTTACGTGTGCTTTTATTGGCCCACAAAAAAGAATGAGCTTTTTATATGCATGTTATTTGTTACTGCAGTTTAATATATTTTATATTCGTCTAAATCTACAAAATAATCTACTAAAGCCTTGAATTAAGACTCCATGCCCCCATTTAGATTCACCCTCTGCTTATCGCAGGTGACACTGGCATATAAAGTAAAATAGCTGCTGTCAGCCTTCAGCAAGCTGCCTGGTCGGACTAAGTTAGCAGTTCAGCTGTGTACGTATGCTTTCATTGGAACAGCTGTGCTATGGATTTACTGCTGTGTAAAACAAATGGCAGAAAGTTCACATGAGTTTGCACATGATGATTCATGAAGGACCTGCATGAGCTTTTTCCCAGGAGTAAAGGTTTTGATGGTGATTACAGTATAAGTGTGGGTGTTTTGGACGTTTCACATTCAATGCTAAACTATGATAGCATCATCTTCACTGCTGCTGTTGTGTTATCAGTGTCTTTGTGGAGAAAGCTGTGGGCCGCGTGAGTTTATGGTTGCCGTAGTTTTATTCACATGCATGCTCCTCAATCTGTTTCTGCTGTAACACTCACGGTTACATGGATTAAACAAAACGTCAGTTAATTGATGAATCATTGCTGCTCTGCAATGCACCAACCGCACATGTGCACCTAGCAATGAACCTCAAGCAGACTTCAAAGAACCATAACAGGAATGACTACTCAGTGCTGTCTCTCCCTGTGTCAGCAGCAGAGTGTAGCTGAGGCCTAAGTGCTCAAAGCTCCTGTACAGGTTTGACGTTGATGTTTCCAGACAAAAGGTTCCCGAGGCCAAAAGTCCAGATACCTTGGATGCAAATGGCTTTAAAGACAGAAGATCATTTTATTTAGACAGTCTACTGGTATTGTTAACAAGACTGAATATGTGGTTTGAAAGTGAGGATTCACTTTGCCCCTGCCTGCTGTGGATTGCCTGAACCCTAACATCTTCCTCTTCCAGTACGGCCGACTGTGGCTGTTCTGCCAGCACAGAGAAAACGCTCCAGCAAATATGCTGTATTCAGCCTGCAGCTTTCACTTGTCAAAAACTGCCAGCCTGCCCACTGCAGTATGTATGAGCAGGATGTGTGTATTCACTGAATGCATGCACACATTGTCCTTTCTGCAGAATTAGCATGAGTGGCTGCCCATATCATAATTAGAGGTTGACAGATAAATGTCGCAGATGAAATATGTGCCGCCAGAAATTCAAAGCTGGGATGCAGCTTGGACACATTTGTTGTTGTGTATTCTTAGTCTGTTATTAGCAACTCGTTATTTCTTTCAACAAACTTTGACTTGCAACACTTTAAGGTCCACTAGAGTGTTGCAAAAAACAGGCAGAGCTCGTTTAGTTTGCTTCACCCTGCTGGTCGGCAGGACATCGACCCCAAATTTGTAAATACGATAACTCGAGAACGAGGCGAATCTGGACACAAATGATTCTTTTCAGTTCTGTCGTATCAGTGTTTCCTGTGGTGCGACCAGATCTCAATGTGTCTCTTCTCTCCACCATGCAGGGCTCATGGAGCTGGAGACCAGACACCTGCTGTGCACCAGGGAGCTCGATCCATGCCCGGTTCCCAGTAAACAAACATAAAGGGTGGGAACCTTACTGGCCCTCTACTTCCTTTACCCCCATACCCAAAAATCGCCCCTGTGGTTATCTTGTCCTCTCCCTTCTGTGGCCCCAGCATGATTGGCAAGCTGAAACAGAACTTGCTGGTGGCCTGTCTGGTCATCAGCTCGGTCACAGTTTTCTACTTAGGCCGCCATGCAATGGAGTGTCACCATCGCATCGAGGAGTACAGCCAGCCAGGAGGAATCCTGCCTTTGTCTGGGCTGGGAGGCAGCATGCGGACCACCTTACGGACAGGCCAGAACCTCAGCATGCCGTTCATTTACAGCAAAGACATGCCGCTCATTTTCATCGGTGGCGTACCCCGTAGCGGGACCACACTAATGCGAGCTATGCTGGACGCCCACCCCGAGGTCCGCTGTGGTGAGGAAACTCGCGTCATCCCACGCATCCTGGCCATGAAACAGATGTGGAGCCGCTCGGGTCGGGAGAAGATGCGCCTGGACGAGGCTGGCGTGACTGACGAGGTGCTGGACGCCGCCATGCAGGCCTTCCTGCTGGAAATAATCGTCAAGCACGGTGAGCCCGCCAACTTTCTGTGCAACAAGGACCCATTTGCACTGAAATCTCTTTCCTACCTGGCCAAAATATTTCCCCGTGCCAAGTTTGTGCTCATGATTAGAGACGGTCGGGCTTCGGTCCATTCCATGATCTCGCGAAAGGTGACCATTGCTGGGTTTGACTTGGGGAGCTACAGGGACTGCCTGACCAAGTGGAACCGGGCCATAGAGACGATGTACACTCAGTGCCTGGACGCTGAAGACAAATGCCTGCCTGTGCACTATGAGCAATTGGTGCTGCATCCTGAAAAATGGATGAGGACACTGCTGAAGTTCCTTGATATTCCCTGGAATGATGCCGTTCTCCACCACGAGGAGCTCATAGGGAAAGCTGGAGGAGTGTCCCTCTCCAAGTAAGTAATGCTGATGGCATTCCTACAATTTTCCTTTCCCAGCCCTGTGTTCTGTGCTTTTACTTTGAAAGGAAACATCTGGTCTGGATAATGTCAATCTAACGTTGTTTTTCTTTTGTTGTTTTGTAAAAATTCTTAAACTATAGACTTTTGGGAGAAAAACTGAATGTTTCATGGCAAATGTGATCAGTTGTAGCTCAACTTTGGCTACAGTTACAGTAACTAAACTAAAATGTCGGAGTGACACATCATTGGCTGATGTGTCTTTGATCCCTTTTGTTTGTCTGCAGGCGACCGTTTTGTTAACATGCAGGGTAAGCTCTTTCATTACAGCACAGCTCTATACAACGCCTTTTCGGGAAAATCTCCTCTTCGTGCAGTTTGCTCAAACTCAAACGCCTCCTTTCTTCACTTGTGTGTCTGTTGTGTTAGGACTGAGTGCACTAATGAGTAAAATGGGTGTCTGTGTGTCTTATGCTGAAGACGCATTTTGGGGTAGCTGAGCTGCTTCCAGTGCTCTGTAGCTGTTACTAGCACAGCGCACGCTGAATCATCATCCATCTGTGTTATGTTATGATTCATTTCCAGCTCGCTGCTCTGAGGATCGTTGACGTTTTGGACATTTAACCCCGTTGGAATGTAGTTTATCAAAGCCGTTTCCCCTTTTATCCATGTATGTAGCTACAGTTTCTACACAACCTTCTTTCTACAGCTGCATTGCTGAAGCTCTGAAGCTAAATGTTTGGTGATGCAAGAAGCTGTAAATCGTGTCTGGCCCACAAGCTCCACTTGGTGAGCCAGGCTTGTCGTATATCACATTCCCACTGCAATAGAAATGCGCTTGGGAGCGCCCATGTCGACTTGGCTTTCAACTACTTAGCCTTGAGGGAGAGAATGTATGGATTGACTATTAACCTTAAGGTAAAAGGACTTGTTGGTGAGCAATGTGTGAAGTGAAACGTCATGTTCTATATAATCTGAGTTCTTGATGGTGTTAAAAACAGGGCCTTGAAACGTATCCTCCCTGTTCCACTGTTATATTTCACTACAGATGAAACATCCTGCAGCTGCACACAGTGAGACTCATCATTAGTGACTTGAAACATATGAGACGATGTCTGCATTGCTGCACTGTGAGCACGTTTGCCTAATGGCCCTGCCTGGTGTCAGAGTTGTTTTGAATACTCTGCTATGGGAGGCTGGCCTCTGGAAGTTTTTGAGGAAACTTTTCTCTGTCTGCTTCATATTACCCCCAACCCCCTTTGCTACCACGGTCTTCCTGCCACATGGTAGAAAACACTCCCTATTCTCCAGGAGATATTTAGGCCGCATTTTGTTATTATCCCTCTATGAGAACACTTCCAAGTTTCTGTTTAAAATGCTTTGCGTCTATTGAGCAGTAACTGCCCATCTTTACTGTAATCTTCTGTGAAGACATCCAACTTCCTCTGTCGTAAGATGCGAGGGCCGAGTTCTTTCCTGCCAAATGGAAATTGGTAACCGGCCGTCTTCTTTCTTTTAGGTTTTACATTTACAATAAACAATATTAGTTTTAAGGAACAGTGAACATGTAGGCGAGAGGTCAGTAAAGTTCAGTTATGCCCAGTTTTGAATTGGATAGGATCAGGTGGGTCAGGCCTGCAGCTCATTTCCATTTGTGGACAAAACGCTGACTGCATTCAAAATAATTCATATTCTAAATACACATAATACATCTAATATTTTCCGTGTATACAGTTATTTCACACTGAAAGTTCTTTCCGTTGGAGGGCAGTTTTTCCTCTGCCCTCAACCAGTGCTTTTAGAGCACTGAGATTCTTTATCCAGATCTGAGATGTACTGACACACGTGTTTAAACCAAGTCTTTGTCTGAAGGGCTGCTGTGGCACAGTGGGCTGATCAGGTCACCCACTGATTGGGAGGTGTGTGTGTGTGTGTGTGTGTGTGTGTGTGTGTGTGTGTGTGTGTGTGTGTGTGTGTGTGTCATAAAATAAAGCGTTGTATGTATGTGCATCTGAATGGATAAATTGATTATTACTCAATGAGGTTAGAGCTCTATATAAACACCTTCACCATTTACTTTACCAAGGAGTCCACACTACATAAGCAGGAGACTGACCTGGGGCCAGTGAGTGGGTGTGAAGCTCTGTGTGCTTTTAAGTGCTTTGGTCAGTAAGGCTGTAAAAATGCTGTGTTAGTAAAGTTCAAATGAAGCCAGGAAGCAAAGCTGGAAGAACAAAAATGCCTACTATAATTTTTTTTGTCAGTGTCACTGCCCTGTCATTAAGATGAAGGGAAATCCACGTAACTAGGTTTATGTTCCATTATATTAATGTGGTGTTTAAATATATCCACATTTCTCCTGCAGCTGCTCTATTTTTGCAAAAACGTGCAAGTGTCTTGTTAAAGTTATCCCGTCTATCTCAAATTGAAAAGACACTAATAGATGTATTAAAGCCCTGAAGACTAATTTGTAACTTTTTAAAAAGATTGATACAGTTAAACGTCTGGATTTAGGTTTCATCTTACATTATAAACAGAATAAACCATGATGGCTTCGTGCTTTAAACCAAGCAGTGAAACTAATGTCAGGTGCTTTCATGCGTGCTGTGACGCAGGCTTGGATACAACAGAGACTCCCGAGTGTCCTTCAGCCCTACTGGTACAACTCTGATGACTAAATGACAAAGGCAGAGGTCCTCAGAAAGGCCAAAGTACCTGTGTCTCTCAACGACTTTCAGTTGTGTCCAGACGGTGGAAAAATTCTCCTCAGTGGTTACATCTGAGTTAAACAAGCACCGAGTGCTTAAGCCTGTTTATTATACAGGTACAGGAAGCTACAAAACCTGAATAGAAAGAAAAAAGAGGCCAGAACAGATCAAATGTCTGCACCAGGTAAGGGTGTGGTAAGACCTCTTTGGGGTTTGCTGATCTGCAGCCATTTAGAGCGCACATCAGCCCCTCACAAATTGATTCAGCATCAAACATTAATGAATGGGGACAGGAATCAGAACCCTGGTGATAATGTGGAGACACTGCTTTGTCCTTTTCTTTGGAACAAACAGAATCAGGGACAAAGTCCAAGACGTAGCGGGAATCTACAGAGTTTACATCACTTTACAAGATGATAGATTTAATCAAATTATACTGTTTCTGTTGGTGTCTGTTACCTGCTAAATTTGTTTTTATCTATCATCCAAACACGAGATTTCAGTTACAATGCTGTCTGTCCAGTGAGTAATGATCACGGTGCAGAAAATCATGTCAGTGAAAGAAATCAAAGCAAATGTGAAAATGCCTCATTTACAGTTGCTGCTGATTCGTTCTTCCCGTCATTGAACAGAACAGACGGAGAGAGCAAGACTGCTACATTTTAACTTTTTGTCAGCTACTTTTCAGAGAAAGTGTTACCAAATAGGTTATGATGAGTCACTAAATATAGTGACAAACTTGCTAATTTGGTAATCAAGGGGTGAACTGATTATGAAGTGTGATGATCAGCAGGGTTGGTTAATGAACTCAGTGCTTTTTAGAGTACAACCGAGTTAGATGAATGCTTCCAAGCACTGTCTCACACTTGGCACTGAGGTCTAGCTTTTCCTGCTAGACCTCCGTGCAGCGTTCTTTACTGGTGACCATAATATTCTATTAGAGCGAATAAAGCATGCTGTAGGTATGTAGTTCCTAGAGTATTTAAAAGTAGAATGGGAGGCAGAGCCTTCAGTTTTCAGGCCCCTCTTCTGTGGAACCAGCTTCCAGTTTGGATTCAGGAGACAGACACTATCTCTACTTTCAAGGTTAGTGTTGGCGACTTTCAAGCCTTTGAGTCGCCGAGCAGCTGAATGGGGGAATAATGTTGACGCGCCCGCTGTTTAAAACGTTAGTCAAAGTTCCAAGTTAAAACTCCTTTATTTGTTATCAAATCCTTAAAATCCGTAGAAAAACAGTGATCAAAACATTCCAAGCTTGAGCGGTCAGCAAAAGTCGACTTCCCCCATCACCCACTCATTCACAAAATTTCCCTCGGGCCGTGAACAGGTGATATAGCAATCACTATTACTGACACCACGTGACCCAAAGCTACGCCTATCCATAACAGTTAGGCTTCAAACTTTCCTTTTTGCTAAAGCATATAGTTAGGGCTGGACCAGGTGACCCTGAATCCTCCCTTAGTTATGCTGCAGTAGGCTGCCGGGGATTCCCATGATGCTCTGGGTGTTTCTTCTTCACTCACTATGTGTTAACAGACCTCTCTGCACTGAATCATACTTGTTATTAAGCTCTGGCTCTCTTCCACAGCATGTCCTTGATCCCATCTTCCTTCTCTCACCCCAGATGGCCCCGCCCCTCCCTGAGCCTGGTTCTGCCGGAGGTTTCTTCCTGTTCAAAGGGAGTTTTTCCTTCCCACTGTCGCCAAAGTGCTGCTCATAGGGGGTCATAGGGTTTTGTTGATTGTTGGGTTTTTCTGTGGGCGCTGTATAAATAAAATTGAATTGAAAGAGTGAAGCTGGTTTTATGATGGGCAGAGCTAGCATGTTCAGGGCCTGCCAGTCTGCCTGCGGTGAGCTCTGTTGTCAGATGGAGGCAGTGTATAAAATCTGTTTGTGTGAGCCAGCTGCAGAGGAGAGCAAAGTTCTTGCATACAAAGAGTTGAAGTGAAACGGTCTTTGCTCTCATGCTTTATTTTCTGATCTTTGAAGGTTGTTTTTGCGGTTCTCCTGTTCCTCGTAAACTCTATCGCTCCCTGCTCTATTTCTGACCACTTGTCAACCATTTAACATCGGGCAGTAGCATACATCATCCACTTCCTGCGGCAGCGTGTCTTGTGTGGGTGAAGAGCCCCCCTCCGTGTGACGAAGTGTACACAAAAGGACACATTTGTGGGGACTATAAATCAAGTAATGTCAATCCTGCCATGTGTTAAAATCAAACAACCACACAGGACTAGCCAAAAACAACCTCGGGTCGTGTTACAGGAGAAAAAAACCCAATGAAACAAAACACTCAGCGGTGTGATGAGGTGATTCCACTGTGATGTAAACTGCCCAACCCTAACGTGCATCCATGAGTAGTTTTTGTTGAGTACACAGTGTACATGTCTGCTGTAAGAGGCTTTGATCCACAGTCGTACCGCTCCCATAAATGGGTTCTGATACGATTTGATGGAAGATGCGGCCAGCCACAAGTAGCCTTCGGGGCAGCACAACTGCCTTTTACCATCACAAACATTTTGGCCCTCCTATCAAGTACTTTGCCCAGAGTGCATTAAAGTCAACCCCCATGACACCTGGCAGCTAAAGGCTCTTTCCCACTCCAACCACCAACAATCCCATCCTCCACCACCCTACAGCATTTGATCTCTATCTACACAAAAATCTCAATCAGTGGGCAGCCAGGCCCCAGACTGGGACCTTGCCTTAGCATTAACATCAATTACCTAGCGTTGATTTAGTGGAGGCCCTGCCTAGCTAAGAGACCCGCTCCATTACTTATCCCAGAGCACTGAACTGTCTGATCCATCCTCCCCAACTCTCCAACCTATTTGTGATCGAGATGTCTCTATCTGATTCTCTTATTGGCTTTTGGTGATACAGAACACCACCTTGGGTAAAGAGGGCCCAGCACTGAATAATTGACAAGCTGAAGGCCATTAAGAGCATTACAGGATGAAGGGGAGTGGTCATGTGATGGCCAGAAAAGGGTTTTGTCACATCTCATTTAAAGCTGAGAAGAGAAATGCGCATGCATCATTTGTTCATTAGTAAGAGTGCAAATGATTGAATTGTTGTCAATCTTCAGTTATACAGACGGGATATTTAAAACTGAACTGTCTGCCTCATTTATTGTGCCAGTGTCCTACGTATGTGCTCCTTTTGGGGGAAAGTAAATTCTCAAGTTGCATAAAAAGTGCTAATTAATTGTAAATTGTGATAAGGAACATTTTCCAAAATAAAACAAGCATCTAAGTGAAAGCTTAGTTATTAACTGCATAAAATACTGGACATGAAAAAACTTCGCTGCATTAAATTACATTATTGTCTGTTGCTAGTAATAGTTTTCACTGGGGTTATGTAATGGGGATTAAAAAATATCTTCATTACAATGTTTAGCTTTCAGCTTAGAGCAGCGGTCCCCAATCCCCGGGCCTCGGACCGGTACCGGTCCGTGGCGCAAGAAAGGTTGGGGACCGCTGGCTTAGAGCAAGAACTAAAGTCAGAGTGCATCATGGTCATCCTTACAGCAGGGAAACACAGAAAAGAAGAAGTTGGGCTAGCTAACAGCACCTTAACCTTCAGAAGTAAAAGCCAATGGACTGCTTTCTCAGAAGGATTTTGGGGGGGGGGGGGGGATTTTTATACGCATATATATACACTTTATAGCCATATAGTGAAGTGACCATACGACCATGCTGTTTTCTTTTACCATATACTTTCCTTCAGTTTATGGGATTTATATGGCAAACTGCACCATATGTGTTTTCATAATGCTTGAGTATTAATGTATGGCTGGTCTATGTAAGTTTGAGGTTTGCAGAACTTCAGCATGACTTCAGAACCGTGAGACACAGATGTACTCCTGTATATACTTGGCGCTTGTATTGGTATGTGTACTATAGAGACCTTTGGCTCTCTTGTCAATAAGGTTAGCTCCATCTAACCTGATGGTGAAGCTCAGCAGCCTTCCCTCTTTATCAGTTTATGTTCCACATCAACACTTAGCCGCCCCTTGGGTCTTGATGGAGTTACCTAAAGTGATTCCCTACCCATTTGTTGCAGAGTGGATGTTTGGATCCTAGCCCGTACCGTAGAAACCATCTCCACCGTCCTCCTGAGATGACAAAACCAGCTCAATCTATTAATCATGCAGGAGGCTATGCCTGTACAGTGTAAAGATTCAATTGCAAAGTAAATGGATTAGAGGAAAGTGAATTGCTGTATTGAAGTATAGAGTCTGACAGGAAACATAAGGATTGAGGGGCTGGACCCTGGATGGTAAATAGACATTGTGGTGTGAGCGTTCTCCTTCTGCCTGCTCTTTAGGTATCGCTGTGCTTGACTGGGCATCAAACCAGTTACAATAATCTCATAAAAGAAGCCATTTTTAAATTTTTGTTGCATGAAAAAGTGATGAAGTGTGGTCAAAGCTGAAGTTCTGTTTTATATTTGGTCATCTGAGTGTAATCTAGCTGAGGCAGGAGAGACTGATGTCGGTGTGTTCCTTTTAGAATAAATGGATTGCTGACCCTGTTACAAAACATGTTCAACTAATCAATAAGGAGGCTGCTTTCACTGGTTTCACAGTTTTAGGCCTTTTTAAAAATGCATTTTGTTTTCTTTAGGTCGGTTGGCTGAAAAGTTCTACTGAATACACTTTTGGCAGTTTTATCGGTGAAAACCCAGCCTGAGCTCTACAAAGATGATATCTTTACAATGTAAACACAATGGACAAGTTTAGTTTCACGTAAACTTGTGTAAAATCTCCTTCTTTCTTTTTTTGTTCTTTTTAAAATTAGTTACATCTGCTGAGTTCCAAGATTCTACAGGCAACGGGGAGAAATAGTAAGCAAATTCATAGAGACAGAAACCTAAACGGTATGAGTTTAGCTGATCAACTAATCTGTTATGCAATCAGTTATAGTTATGCCCTTTAGCTTTATACCTCAGCAGATCTGACCATCAGCCTTGTTCTTGACATCTGGCACCAGTACACTTCTTCATCCCTCAGGCATCCACTCACTCCACAATCATTTTAATCAGTCTGGTTAAAAAGTCGACTGACCCCTCTCCTAAAAATCTCAATACCTCATCTAGACCCAGTGTGCTTCATCTTCTTTGTAGCTACCCTCACTTCCTCCTTACCGATCTTCTGCACTTCATGAGTCATGAACCTCTCTGTCCTCCTTTCTCATTTGCTGCCTTCATAAGCCCCTCATAAACTAAGGAGCTTGGAAAGAAAAGAGTCTAGATTTCTTTAAGTTTCTTGAAGATGTTTCACCTCTCAACCATCTGTCTTCTCTGTCCAAAATGTGAACATTGGGATCATCCAAAGAGAGTCCTTTAGATGCAGATGTACCTCTCTCTTTGCTTTATCCGCGACTCCACGGACTAACTTCTTTCTTTAACTCCATAAATATCCAAGAAGTTTCAACCATCTAGCTGTTATAGAATTTGGAGCTAGCCCCTCTCCTTCATTACTCCATCCTTTTGTGTAATGTACCAGTACCACGGTTAGCAAAACGGCTCCACAGCATGATGCTACCACCACCATGCTTGACAGTTGGTACTGTCCTTAGATTTGAAATCCTCACCTTGACTCCCCCAATGATCTCTTGTAACTGTGACAGATCAACCTTTGTATAGAAAAGTTTTATAGCCAGATGAGACTATGTATTTGGCCTGTCCAGCTGAAAATGTTAGTTGACCTTTGGAGCAGGGCCTTCTTTCTCGGGTAACATCCACACCATGGCAATGCAAAGCTGTGGCTGGCGAGTGACAGTAGCGTTTCCAGTAATTTTCAGTTCATGGCAGGCTTGAGTCTTGAGGGTTCGTGGGTTGTTCATCCTGATCTATTGCCTCTTATCTAAGGGTGACAGTTTGCCAAGATCTGAAAGACGACCCAAAGTAGTGACATTTTAAAAGTGTCGAAATGTGAATTTAAGGCATTGTTGAACTCAGCACCAAGTAAAGTATTTAAGTCGTGTCTGTGTGTGTATATTGATGTATTTGTAGGGTTGATTGGACAGACAGCAGCTTCCTCCCTTTGCCCCAAAGAGTTGTGACAGATAGATTCAGGCTATCTTAGACGGTCTGTATGTGTACTGTAAACCAAAATAAATTCGAACTCGTTCACCCAGTTCTTCCACCCTGGAAAAAGAGCATTTCATAGAAACGATTAAAAGCGGCTCATATTACCATGACTTTCATGCTCCTGAGTTTGTATAAACCTCTGATCGGGACTGTACGTGTCATCTGTTAATGTGTGGTCCCATTCTTCATCACTTAAAGACTATTCATCCATTAAAGAAATAAAAGCTAACTGTATGTTATACATGCAACCTGTATATTTTAATGAAAGTTTTTTTCAGTAACTACTTTGAAATATCCTATCTGTCCTTATACAGAAGGAAAAAAGTCAGAATACTGCTTTTTTACAATCTGATAGCACTGAGATTTATTAATTTGAGCAACTCTAATATCTAAATGTGTTTTCAGCTGATGCCTGTCAAACTGATTCAGGTCTCTGGCTAATGGTACAGTACTCTATACTAATTTTATTCATGTATCGGGATGCCCTTTTGATTTGTTGTGTTTGTGATTTAAGAGAGCAGTTATCTACATCTCCATAGAGCTCAGTGTTCATCTCACTGCTCGTCAGTGCTAGTACACTTTGCTCCTTGCAGAAAATAAAAGCTGCAGTCCATCAAGTCCAATCCCCTCACTGGTTGAATATTTAATTTCAGACGATGAATAATTTACCAAGATAATGGTGGATGGAAGAAAAGGCTGAGTGGAGCAATTCATCTTCAACCTAAACAGCAGTTTAATGTTCAGCATCAACAAAACCTAAAATCAGAAAAATCTGCCTGTATGGGTTCATGTTACTTAGAAGAGCTTTGCCGCTACGAAGCACTTAAATTCTGCAGATAATTCAGCATAAAGTCAAAGTATTGAGGCTCTAAAAAAGGTCACAGCCTTTTTTTTGTGATTCCATAGAAATAAGTTATATTATGTGTTTATTGCTGCTTTTTTACTCTTGAGGTTTTCTGTCTGCTACAGAAGTTTTCTAAACAAAGTGAAACGGAGATGTTGGTGTGGAGCAGGCATTAAGCCATTAGGGTTGATCCATGTGTCGTTTCCACTGCTGAAAACAGGCACATCAGTGATGTAGATCAAATGAGATGGATGTCGGCTGAGCGATGAAGTAATGGTGTAAAAAGTTATTCATTCATTGTGTTTAACGGGGACCTGCTGGTGACAGAGGCCAGCAGTTCAGCTTTAATAGCGTTTTATAATCCGGTTACAGCCAATTAGATGCTTCCACTGAACAGAAGCGAGTGATGGACTGGTCTGTTGTGAAACAGGACGAGCCACGATGGCAACCTGTGTAAATAATGCTGTGACCTGTGGTCAGCGTGGTTAAATGTGTGCTAACAGTCACTTTGTTGCAAAACGAGGTTCCAACAACGTGCGTACTTGAAATAACACTTCTTTGTGTCCTGTTAGGGTGGAGAGGTCCACAGACCAGGTCATCAAGCCAGTTAATGTGGAGGCCTTGTCCAAGTGGGTGGGAAAGATCCCAGCTGATGTGGTGAGGGACATGGCCGTCATCGCCCCTATGCTGTCCAGGCTAGGCTATGACCCACATGCCAATCCCCCAAACTATGGCCAACCTGACCCCAAAGTGCTGGACAACACTAGAAGGGTGAGTACTAAGCAGACGTGTTCATGATTTATATTCAGTTGGACTTCCATTAGCATCTTAAAATGTTATTTCTAAGTTTTGTAGAGAAATGTCAGAGTACTTTTAGTGGATAATAATAATAATACTAATAATAGTAATAATGATTGGATTTATATAGCGCTTTTCTAGGCACCCAAAGTGCTTTACAACTCCACTATTCATTCACTCTCACATTCACACACTGGATAAGAAGATGGATGAGAAATGATGTGTTTACTGTTGAGCTTCAGTGACTGGATGAATAACAATTGCCTTTGAGCAACAGTAGTGCTATCAAATCTTTATGCTAAGATAAGCTGAACTAAAAAGGTTCAACTAGCTTCTGGTTATACAGGGTGGGCCATTTATATGGATACACCGTGATAAAATGGGAATGGTTGGTGATACTAAAGTCCTGTTTGTGGCACATTAGTATATGTGAGGGGGCAAACTCCTCAAGATGGGTGGTAACCATGGTGGCCATTTAGAAGTCGGCAACTTTTGTTTTGTCAATAGGAAGAGGGCCATGTGACACATCACACTTATTGGTAATGTCACAAGAAAAACAATGGTGTGCTTGGTTTCAACGTAACTTCTAAATGGCCACCATGGTCACCACCCATCTTGAGGAGTTTGCCCCCTCACATATACTAATGTGCCACAAACAGGACTTTAGTATCAGCAACCATTCCCATTTTATCACGGTGTATCCATATAAATGGCCCACCCTGTAGAATCATATTTAGCATCCAGTCACATCTGTGTCATTGTTCTGATGTTTAGAAACTAAATTCCCTAAAAATGATTACATTCCCCGACAAATGCTTCACCTGACTTATTTTGAGTTTGTCTTTTTCCTTCTTTAAACTCTAAAACCCTGCCTTTGCTGTCCACTAAATGATTTTCATGGTAGGAACAGTGTCTAGAAAGTGTGATCAAACACGATGAGCCTCAGTATTAACAATGTAAATGTGGACACAAACCCAGTATCGTGTCCAAAGACAATACGAAGATACAAGATGAAGTGTATGTTACTACAGCACTCTGTACTGTGCTCACAAGAGATTATGGAATAGCAAATATTTTATATTTTCACTGATTCTGTGATCTTAGTCAAGTTTTAAAAATGAACTGCAATAAAGACATAATGATGTCATCAGAGTTACCTTAGCTTGAGTGTATGGTCTACACCTGGGGTGGGGGAACTCCAGGCCTCGAGGGCCGGTGTCCTGCAGGTTTTAGATGTGTCCTTGATCCAACACAGCTGATTTAAATGTGTTAAGGTTCTCCAGAGGCCTGGTGATAAATTAATCATTGGATTCAGGTGTGCTGACCCAGGGTGAGATCTAAACCCTGCAGGACACCGGCCCTTAAGGCCTGGACTTCCCCGCCCCTGGTCTAGACAAGAAATGGCAATCTGCCTTTACCTAGGACAGTTTGCAGCATGCAAAACTCATTTCTTTGGTCAGTTTCAAATGAATAATTTACATATGAAAGTAAAATCCAAAAATTGCATCTATCTATCTATTAGGGGTGCAACGATACTCGTATCGATATTGAACCGTTCGATACAGTGCTTTCGGTTCGGTACGCATATGTATCGAACAATACAAAATTTTTAATTTATTTTATCAACTTTCCTTCTGACGATGCTGTCTGTGTTGAGCGCTCAGTGGATCTGCGCTCGACAGTGCAGCCTAGGCGGAGTAGTCGAGCGCAGATCCACTGAGCGCTCAACACAGACAGCATCGTCAGAAGGAAGAGCGCAGGGCAAGCTAGCAAGACAGAACTTAGGCTCGTTGCAACATGGCAAATTGAACCTCCCCCACCCTCATTCAGATCTGGCGTTTGGAACTATTTTGGTTTTCATGTGACGTATGACCCTGAAGGTAAGCGAGTCATGGACTAAAGTAAAACAGTATGTTGGATGTGCCACGCAATGCTCAATTACATGGGTGGGAACTAGTGCGTTAGCGCAGTTAGCTCGTTAACGCGTTGACGCCGTCCAGCCCCACCCACGAATAAACTCTCTTTTCCAAAGATGAGTGATTTCTCGATCAGATAGATTTTTTTTATTTTTTTTATTACTTTGTTGTTTCAGCAACATTCAATTTAAAAACTGTACTTTTGAGTTAAAATATATATTTATAATTTTAATAAATGACAAATTAAAAAGGCATGAACATTTTTTTAATATCGAACCGTGACACCAAAGTATCGAATCGAACCGTGACACCAAAGTATCGTTGCACCCCTACTATCTATCTATCTATATATGTATCTACAACGAGATGTGTAGTTGAAGTATTAAAAGGGTATAGGATATAGTTGTATGGTTAAGCTTGACACTTGCTTGGGATTCAAAGTCGGGCGATGTTTTTGATCCATATCAATTTTGAATATTCTGCTTTCACATGTCACTCTAATGCAGTAGAAACAGACATTGCACTTTGGAGTACTTTATGTGTATTATGTAACTATTTTTATTACCATTAAAGCTGCTTCTACTTTACTGCATGAACTACTGCTGCTGTGTACTGTTCCAGTACCACTTTAAGCTTGTGTCCAGAGACACCCTTTTTTATGTCTGTACATGTCTGCTTTCACTGCCTGTAAACAGCCTGACCTGTGGGTAAGAGGAGGGACAGGAACAGAACCACCAAACCAACAGTTCATGGCTGACATCAGATAAACGTGCTGCTGCTTAAGCACTTGCTGTCATAGTCGTATCCTTGCCAGACGTGTAACCCTCAATAGTTATTTTTGGAGCAGGATATGTTTTATTGAACCCCTTTTCTCAGGCAGTGCTATCAGCTGACGTGCTATCAGCTGACGTGCTATCAGCTGACGTGCTATCAGCTGACGTGCTATCAGCCCCACTCTTTGAGTTTTAAACTGCATGTCTGGCGACAGGAATTAATTTTTATTTCAAGGTCTCCCTGTTACTTGGATACCTGTTTTCTCAGTGTGTCAGATTTTCTTTTTTCTAATAAGAGATGCTAGCATCAAGTCGTCATGGAACTAATTTGAGTTATTGTAAGGCATTAGGACCACTGGGAAGACTTGCACTTGGTGCCTGTGGCGTCCGGTACTCAGAGTTTAGGGAGGCTGTGGTTTCCATTAGTGTGAAATTCCATTCTGTGATTGATTGATGGTCCAAGCTGTCTGCTGCTGGTAGACTGGTGTTAGTAGAGTATTGTAATTACTGGTAAGAAGACAAGGTAGACGAGCCGTGCTCCTTGAACTCTTGTTCACAGTTGGATTAGTAGTTTAGTGCTGGAACACGATGAAGAATGCCTCACATGGACGATTAGTGTGTTTTTCCAGGCTTGACCTCTCACCCTATCAGACTGCTGTCCAAACATTTTTGTCTGACTTGTTGCTTCCAAGCTGAAAGCACAGAGCTTTTTCTTCACTGGGTGTTTTTTGTCTGTCCATCTGTGGAGGCTGTCGGCATCCGTGCCACATACTTGTCCATCTCTTCAAACAAACATCAAGGTATTTCCCAAAGTCTTACACCTGGCATTTAAACTATAGAGTTTACCATAAAGTTAAGCTGCTGTGCATCTCATAAGAGTATAAACTTTATACAAGTGTGTGTGATGACTTGGGAAGCCTCTTAAGTAGTAGGTTTAATGTGTCATAAATTGGGAGATCATCTCTCAAGATAACCTGTGGCTAAGTTCGAGCCTAGCATCAGTACCATTTCCAAAGTGTTTCCCTGGTCACATCAAAGCAGAGAGTGAGAATCTGACCTCTCAGTGAGACCTTAGCAGGTAGGCTGATAACTGAGATGCACTCAAAGTGGTGGTTTTGAAAAAGTTGTGTGTCGGGTTTGTGTTTAATGTTTGGATTGCTTTTCCATTTGTTAGAACAGGACTTGAGGGAGAGAAGGCGAAGAATGAATTCATCTTGATGCTATTTTTACTCGTCAGGAGTGTAATGACCTGAATGGAAACATTTTGGAGTATAAGATGTGAGCGGAGAGAGGGCTTTGGCGTGTTTCTTGGGAATAATCTGTCTGACCACAGAGAGATGGAAACTTTAGAGAAAGATTTGCAAAGCCCGCTTCATGAAGTTTAAAGTGGAAATATTCTATCCAGTCACCGACTTGGTGCAACAGAGTATATAACTGGATCGTCATATTCAGCATATCAATGAATATTAACTGCAGCACACATCACGGATGTGGCTCGCCGATGCTGATGTTTCCATGTTTGCATGCAGCTGCAGTGTTTTTTGTGACGCTCCATTGTAGTGAACAGCTCCTAAAATCGCAACGTTTGCTGCTGTGCTGCACTGCACTCCTGTGTGTTGCCAGTTTGCTGTCAAGGCCTGCATGCTCAGCTCTCCATGCTGTTCCCTCCATGTTGTCACTGTGCCATACATGGTGGTCCTGTTTGCATAATTTGGATGCAGTAAATAATCATGTCAGTGTGGCGGTTCCTCTGAAATAGTTAACATTGCTCACAGTAAACTTGCGTGCCTCGTTGTCAGATATGTTGTGTAAATCTACACATGATCAGCGCGATCCCTCTGGACCGAGCCAGCTGCAGAGGTTATGTTGTTTATTTGTCCTCTGTGTTCCCTCCCTCTTGGCCCACAGTTCTTGTATACAAAGGAGGACCAGCTTTAGACAAACGAACAGACTGTCACAGTGCTCTGCAGTCTGTTTGCCTACAGATTTTACAATACATCAGGGGTAGGCAACTCCAGGCCTCGAGGGCCGGTGTCCTGGAGGTTTTAGATCTCACCCTGGGTCAACACACCTGAATCACATGATTCGGTCATTACCAGGCCTCTGGAGAACTTCAGGACATGTTGAGGAGAACATTTAGCAATTTGAATCAACTGTGTTGGATCAAGAACACATCTAAAACCTGCAGGACACCGGCCCTCGAGGCCTGGAGTTGCCCACCCCTGCATTATAAATATATGATATTGTAGGGTTTCTTACAAGAATCTTATTTGGGAAGGCTACCCAGGTATGCCAGCTGTTCCCAAAGTATACTTGGTAACATATTTCTGAAAACATTGAAGTTGCTAGCTAGTGGGCCCTCTCCCTCCATCATCTGGCAGAGCATTTTCAAGTTCTGTTCTCATTTTTCCTCTCAGCTGCCAGATTGATAGCAATCAGTAGCTTCTGCAGATGGATGTCCTGCAGGGAGTCTGATCCCAACCTGACTATTTTGGAGAGCAGCTGGAGACCATAGCCTCCATGCATTACCACACTAACCCAAACCTGCAGCAGATGAGCATGCCACAAAGAGCGTGCTGGAACTGCAGAGCTGAACAATGGCTCTTGTTGACGTGTGCATATAGATATAGCCACAATGATGATGGACTTTGGTTTAGCAAACTCTTTATTTCGAATCCTTGAGTTTAGGCATCGTCAACAGTACACACATGCTCTCTCCCACTCATGAGGTCCGGTTTACTGGAGGTGAAGCCCAGCAGACACCAGCTGCAGCTCATTATCAGCGCTCACTGAAAACAGTTTACCCATCACACAGATGTTATGACAGGGAACCTTTAAAGGCCATAAGTAGGGATGGGTATTGATAAGATTTTCATGATTCCGATTCCATTTTCGATTCTGTTTAACGATTCGATTCTTTATCGATTCTTTATCGATTCTTTTTAAAAAGGAGAACACTAAGGTCGATTAGCTTAGAACTGTGTTTTATATCTTCTCTTTGAACAAGATAGAAATTTAGGAGTAACATGGCCTTACAAACCCAACAGTGAGATCTTAAGAGATCCGGCCTGAAAGGAGACGCTACCGGTAGACTGCAGCGACAACTGCCAGCATCTGAGCCAGACTCTGTCTCATCATGGTCACTAAATGCAGCGCAAAGCAGTAGCAGGTTTTGTAATAAGGCAAATCGCACTAACAGAATATGCACTGTTAGTTGATTAGTTACCTTTTGCATATTCGTAGTGTTTCCTCCCTTTCATGCCACTTAGGCGCCATGTTTCCTGCTAAATGACGCTACACAACGTGGTGAAGTCATTCGAGGAGGGAATAGGGGAATCGTTCTCAACAAGAACCGGGTTTCGATTCCCATCCCGAGCCATAAGCAAGTAATTGTGAAAGCAAGTGATCTGGAAAAACTTTGGAATCTGTGCCAATTTGACTATTATCTGAAATCTTCGGTCTATCTCAGGATCTTCCTTTCCAGGATTTATCTTGTTGCTTCACCCATTAATGTTGGTGGATGAGAAAAGTGAGGTTGTTTCTCCTCCTCTGCATCAGTGCAACCCTGTTTGTTTTTATCCATTCAGTTATTTGTTCTTCTGGCTTTTATCATTATTGTTATAGCCTTTCTCTTTTAAAATTGATACAAATTCAACTATTCACAGAGACCAAAGTTCACTTTGTCCTGAAGACATCCACCCCCTTAGTCTATTAGTAATCGCCTCCCACCCAAATTTTGTGTTGC